>NW_022059983.1:1355269-1712173 GCF_007399415.2 Gopherus evgoodei | reverse complement strand
CCCTCGCCGCACTGCATGGAGCACCGGTGGCTGGCAATGCTACAGCCGCACTGCCCTGCTGGAGCCGGGCCACGCCGCTGTGCCGCCACCGTGCAGCGCAGAGCACCGGGGCAGGCTGGGCTTTGCAGCTACCCTGCCCCAGAGCATTGTGCCGGGAGGAGCACGCTGAAGCCGGCGGGGAGGGGGACAGCAGGGAGGGGCCGGAGGCAAGCGCCCTGGGCCAGGCAGGACAGTCCCGTCCCGTGGGCTGCACTTTGCCCACCTCTGTGCCAGAACCTGGGCCGCCCGCCCGGGCAGAGGGCAGCTGCCGGGGGTGTCAGCCACACTGCCTGAGTCTGCACAGAGCCTGGGCCTGCCGCGGGGGGCGGCTCCCGCCCCTGACTCGCCGCGCTGCGGCGCTGCCCGTGCACGCAGGGGCTGCCGGGGCTGCAGGAAGGAGAAAATCCAGACGGGGCCCGGGTGAGGACTCCAGCTCCCAGCAGCCCCCGCGCCGGGGGAGCTACGGCTCCCAGCAGCCCCCGCGCGCCAGGGAGCCTCTGCGGCTCCCAGCAGCCCCCGCGCCGGGGGAACTACGGCTCCCAGCAGCCCCCGCGCGTCACGCTCCCAGCAGCCCGGGCGGCGCAGGAGGATGGAGGAGATCGGGATCCTGGTGGAGAAGACGCAGGTGCTGGTACAGGGGGACCCGGCGGGGGGCGGCTCAGGGATCCCCGGCCCCGCTCCGCGCGGACCAGCTCCGGGTCCCGCCGCCCGCCACGCACCTGGGGAGATGCCGAGTCACGGCGGCCCGGCCAGGAGTGCGGGCTCTGCCCCGCCCCGCCCCGCCCCGGGCACGGAACCCAGGAGTGCGGGCCCCCCCCCCGCCCCGAGATCCGGGCACGGAACCCAGGAGTCCGGGCTCTGCCCCCCCCCCGCCCCGCCCCGGGCACGGAACCCAGGAGTCCGGGCTCTGCCCCCCCCCCCCCCGCGATCCGGGCACGGAACCCAGGGGTCCGGGCTCTGCCCCCCCCCCCCCCGCGATCCGGGCACGGAACCCAGGAGTCCGGGCTCTGCCCCCCCCCGCCCCGCCCCGGGCACGGAACCCAGGAGTCCGGGCTCTGCCCTGCCCCCCCCCCCCGCGATCCGGGCACGGAACCCAGGGGTCCGGGCCCCCCCCCCGCCCCGCGATCCGGGCACGGAACCCAGGGGTCCGGGCCCCCCCCGCCCCGCGATCCGGGCACGGAACCCAGGAGTGCGGGCTCTGCCCCCCCCGCCCCGCCCCGCCCCGGGCACGGAACCCAGGAGTGCGGGCTCTGCCCCCCCCGCCCCGCCCCGCCCCGGGCACGGAACCCAGGAGTGCGGGCTCTGCCCCCCCCCCCCCCCGCCCCGCCCCGGGCACGGAACCCAGGAGTCCGGGCTCTGCCCCCCCCCCCGCGATCCGGGCACGGAACCCAGGGGTCCTGGCTCTGCCCCCCCGCCCCGCGATCCGGGCACGGAACCCAGGGGTCCGGGCCCCCCCGCCCCGCGATCCGGGCACGGAACCCAGGAGTCCGGGCTCTGCCCCCCCCCCCGCGATCCGGGCACGGAACCCAGGGGTCCTGGCTCTGCCCTCCCCCCCCGCGATCCGGGCACGGAACCCAGGGGTCCTGGCTCTGCCCCCCCGCCCCGCGATCCGGGCACGGAACCCAGGGGTCCGGGCTCTGCCCCGCCTCGCCCCGCGATCCGGGCACGGAACCCAGGGGTCCGGGCCCCCCCCTCCCCCCCGCCCCGCGATCCGGGCACGGAACCCAGGGGTCCGGGCCCCCCCTCCCCCCCGCCCCGCGATCCGGGCACGGAACCCAGGGGTCCGGGCCCCCCCTCCCCCCCGCCCCGCGATCCGGGCACGGAACCCAGGGGTCCGGGCCCCCTCTCCCCCCCGCCCCGCGATCCGGGCACGGAACCCAGGGGTCCGGGCCCTGCCCCCCCCCCTGCCCCGCGATCCGGGCACGGAACCCAGGGGTCCTGGCCCTGCCCCCCCCCCTGCCCCGCGATCCAGGCACGGAACCCAGGGGTCCTGGCTCTGCCCCCCCCCGCCCCGCGATCCGGGCACGGAACCCAGGGGTCCGGGCCCCCCGCCCTGCGATCCGGGCACGGAACCCAGGGGTCCTGGCTCTGCCCCCTCCCTCCCGCCCCGGGCACGGAACCCAGGGGTCCGGGCCCCCCCGCCCCGCGATCCGGGCACGGAACCCAGGGCTCTGGGCCCCACCTCCCTCCCGCCCCGCGATCCGGGCACGGAACCCAGGGGTCCGGGCCCCCCCCGCCCCGCGATCCGGGCACGGAACCCAGGGGTCCGGGCCCCCCCCGCCCCGCGATCCGGGCACGGAACCCAGGGGTCCGGGCCCCCCCCGCCCCGCGATCCGGGCACGGAACCCAGGGGTCCGGGCCCCCCCCGCCCCGCGATCCGGGCACGGAAACCAGGGGTCCGGGCCCCCCCCGCCCCGCGATCCGGGCACGGAACCCAGGGGTCCGGGCGCCCCGCGATCCGGGCACGGAACCCAGGGGTCCGGGCGCCCCGCGATCCGGGCACGGAACCCAGGGGTCCGGGCGCCCCGCGATCCGGGCACGGAACCCAGGGGTCCGGGCTCTGCCCCCTCCCCTCCCGCCCCGGGTACGGAACCCAGGGGTCCGGGCTCTGCCCCCTCCCCTCCCGCGATCCGGGCACGGAACCCAGGGGTCCGGGCCCCCCCGCGATCCGGGCACGGAACCCAGGGGTCCGGGCCCACCCGCGATCCGGGCACGGAACCCAGGGGTACGGGCCCCCCCCGCCCCGCGATCCAGGCACGGAACCCAGGGGTCCGGGCCCTGCCCCCTCCCCTCCTGCCCCGGGTACGGAACCCAGGAGTCCGGGCCCCCCCGCCCCGCGATCCGGGCAGGAACCCAGGAGTCCGGGCCCCCCCGCCCCGCGATCCGGGCAGGAACCCAGGAGTCCGGGCCCCCCCGCCCCGCGATCCGGGCAGGAACCCAGGGCTCTGGGCCACCCCTCCCTCCCGCCCTGCGATCCAGGCACAGAACCCAGGGGTCCGGGCCTTGCCCCCTCCCCTCCCGCCCCGGGCATGGAACCCAGGAGTCCGGGCCCCCCGCCCCGCGATCTGGGCACAGAACCAGGGATCAGGGCTCCTCCCTCCAACCTGCCAAGCTTGGAGCCTGAGAATCTGCCTACCCCCAACCAGGCAGGGAACCTGAGAGTCTGGCTTTGTCCCGTCCCCCACCCGCCCACTGGGCATGGAACCCATGAGTCTGGGCTCCTCTTCTCTCTTCCCCAACCCCCCGAGCCAGGCATGGAACCTAAGAGTCCGGGCTCCCCTACTACTTCCCTCCCCTCTCAGAGCCGAGGGTCCAACCCAGAGTCGCTAGGGAGCTTAATTTGCATTTATTCTTAATATCTCCATTTCTTTTGATGTTAGCATGTAGAGAATATTTCATTTCTTTTCTAGATTATTAATGTATGCGTTTTTACCCCATTTGATGACCATTCAAATTCCATGGAAATGTGCAAACTCAGCATTTTAGTTTTATTTATTATCTAAAACTACCATAAACATTCTGGATACTGAGGAGGAAAGTTATTGAACCACATTTTCCCTTAAAAGTTAGCTGAGTTAATAAATGGTTTATTTAACTAGGTAGCCTGCTACTGAAACTGTTAAACAGCTACTGTTCTGTAGCTAGTAAAATGTACTGTTTCCTGTCACAGTGTAAAGATAGAGCCTTGGCCTCCATAATAGCTGGAGCAGGATTTTAAAAGTCCTGCATAGTGCACTACTTCAGGATGTTAGAGCTAATAGATCTTGTCATAGAATATCAGGCTTGGAAGGCACCTCAGGAGGTCATCTAGTCCAACCCCCTGCTCAAAGCAGGACTAATCCCAAATTAAATCATCCCAGCCAGGGCTTTGTCAAGCCTGACCTTAAAAACCTCCAAGAAAGGAGATTCCACCACCTTTCCTATGTATCCCATTCCAGTGCTTTACCACCCTCCTAGTGAAAAAGTTATTCCTAAAATCCGACCTAAACCTCCCCCACTGCAACTTGAGACCATTGCTCCTTGTTCTGTCATCTGCTACCACTGAGAACAGTCTAGATCAATCCTCTTTGGAACCCCCTTTCAGGTAGTTGAAAGCAGCTATCAAATCCCCCCATATTCTTCTCTTCTGCAGACTAAACAATCCCAGTTCCCTCAGCCTCTCCTCATAAGTCATGTGCTCCAGCCCCCTAATCATGTTTAGTGCCCTCCACTGAACTCTTTCCAATTTTTCCACGTCCTTCTTGTAGTGTGGGGCCCAAAACTGGACACAGTACTCCAGATGAGCCTCACCAATGCTGAACAGAGGGGAATGAGCACATCCTTCGATCTGCTGGCGATGCCCCTACTTATACAGCCCAAAATGCCATTAGACTTCTTGGCAAAAAGGGCACCCTGCTGACTTGTATCCAGCTTCTTGTCCACTGTAAGCCCAGGGTCCTTTTCTGCAGAACTGCTGCCTAGCCACTCAGACTCTAGTCTGTAGCAGTGCATGGGATTCTTCCATCCTAAATGCAGGACTCTGCACTTGTCCTTGTTGAACCTTGTCACATTTCTCTTGGCCCAATCCTCTAATTTGTCTAGGTCCCTCTGTATCGTATCCCTACCCTCCAGCATATCTACCACTCCTCCCAGTTTAGTGTCATCTGCAAACTTGCTGACGGTGCAGTCCACACCATCCTCCAGATCATTAATGAAGATATTGAACAAAACCAGCCCCAGGACCGACCCTTGTGGCACTCTGCTTGATACCGGCTACCAACTAGACATATAGCCATTGATCACTACTCATTGAGCCTGACGATCTAACCAGCTTTCTGTCCACCTTATAATTCATTCATCCAGCCCATACTTCTTTAACTTGCTGGCAAGAATACTGTGGGAGACCGTATCAAAAGCCTTGCTAAAGTCAAGGAATAACACCCCACTGCTTTCCCCTCATCCACAGACCCAGTTATCTCATCAGAGAAGGCAATTAGATTAGTCAGGCATGACTTGCCCTTGGTGAATCCATGCTGACTCTTCCTGATCACTTTCCTCTCCTGTAAGTGCATCAGAATTGATTCCTTGAGGACCTGCTCCATGATTTTTCCAGGGATTGAGGTGAGGCTGACTGGCCTGTAGTTCCCCAGATCCTCCTCCTTCCCTTTTTAAAGAAGGACATTACATTAGCCTCTTTGCAGTCATCTGGGACCTCCCCTGATCGCCATGAGTTTTCAAAGATAATGGCCAATGGCTCTGCAATCACCTCCGCCAACTTCTTTAGCGCCCTTGGATGCAGCACATCCGGCCCCATAGACTTGTGCTCGTCCAGCTTTTCTAAATAGTCCTGAACCACTTCTTTCTCCACAGAGGGCTGGTCACCTCCTCCCCATGCTGTGTTGCACAGTGCACAGTCTACCCCGATATAACGCTGTCCTTGGGAGCCAAAAAATCTTACTATGTTATAGATGAAACCGCGTTATATCGAACTTGCTTTGATCCGCTGGAGCGCGCAGCCCCACCTTCCCTCCCCCCGAAGCGCTGCTTTACCATGTTAATCTGAATTCGTGTTAATCGGGTCGTGTTATATTGAGGTAGAGGTGTAGTCTGGGAGCTGACCTTCGTGAAGATAGAGGCAAAAAAAGCAGTAAGGGGGCCCACACTCCTTGAGCACCACCTTGTTGCTAACGTACCTGAAGAAACCCTTCTTGTTACTCTTAACATCTCTTGCTAGCTGCAACTCCAAGTGTGATTTGACCTTCCTGATTTCACTCCTGCAACCTGAGCAATATTTTTACACTTCTCCCTGGTCATTTGTCCAGTCTTCCACTTCTTGTAAGCTTTTTTTTTTTGCGTTTAAGATCAGCAAGGATTTCTCTGTTAAGCCAAGCTGGTCGCCTGCCATATTTACTGTTCTTTCTACACATCGGGGATGGCTTGTTCCTGCAACCTCAAAAAGGATTCTTTAAAATACAGCCAGCTCTCCCGGACTCCTGCCCTCCCCTCCCCCATGTTATTCTCCCAGGGGATCCTGCCCATCAGTTCCCTGAAGGAGTCAAAGTCTGCTTTCCTGAAGTCCAGGGTCCGTATTCTGCTGCTCTCCTTTCTTCCTTGTGTCAGGATCCTGAACTCGACCATCTCATGGTCCCTGCCTCCCAGGTTCCCATCTACTTTTGCGTCCCTTACTAATTCTTCTCTGTTTGTGAGCAGAAGGTCAAGAAGAGCTCTGCCCCTAGTTGGTTCCTCTAGCACTTGCACCAGGAAATTGTCCCCTACCCTTTCCAAAAACTTCCTAGATTGTCTGTGCACTGCTGTATTGCTCTCCCAGCAAATATCAGGGTGATTGAAGTCCCCTATGAGAATCAGGGCCTGTGATCTAGTAACTTCTGTTAGTTGCCGGAAGAAAGCCTCGTCCACCTCATCCCCCTGGTCTGGTGGTCTATAGCAGACTCCCAATACGACATCACCCTTGTTGCTCCCACTTCTAAACTTAATCCAGAGACTCTCAGGATTTTTCTGCAGTTTCGTACCAGAGCTCTGAGCAGTCATACTGCTCTCTAACATACAATGCAACTCCCCCACCTTTTCTGCCCTGCCTGTCCTTCCTGAACAGTTTATATCCATCCATGATAGTACTCCAGTCATGTGAGTTATTCCACCAAGTCTCTGTTATTCCAATCACATCATAATTCCTTGACTGTGCTGGGACTTCCAGTTCTCCCTGGTTGTTTCCCATACTTCTTGCATTTGTGTTGTCAAAGTTAGAATCAGGACTCACAATTTGTCAGACCACTCTGTTTTATTAGCGCAGCGCTCCGCCAATAACACCCAGATAATGTGAGTGGCCATGCAAGACCCAAACTATCTTATTTATACAGATAAAAGAGCGGGAATTAAACAAAGAAAGCAAAACAGTAAAATTCACCTGGGGCACAGCATGCATATCCTACTTCCTTACTAACTCTTATCGATCTAAGGCTAATATTTCACCAATTGCCCTTAAACGGTGCAATTGTTCTATGTTAATGTCTGTACTCCTGACACCTGGATTGCAGCATTCCAACAGTTTTGCTTAAAGGTACAGACAGCATTTCTTTAATCCTTTCTATTTTCACAATATAATTCATTCTACTTTCACAGTGTATAGGCACTTATGATAACTCCCTAATCGTCCTGCTTTCTCAGTATGAGGTAGGAGTCATCTCCTCTTGCACTCTCCTGCTCGTGCTTCCTCCCGATATCCCACTTACCTCAGGGATTTGGTGCCCTTCCCCTGGTGAATCTAGTTTAAAGCCCTCCTCACTAGGTCAGCCAGCCTGCTTGCGAAGATGCTCTTCCCTCTCTTCATTAGCACTCCTCCTTGGAACACCATCCCATGGTCAAACATCCAAAGCCTTCTCTCCAACACCACCTGCGTAGCCATTCGTTGACCTCCACGATTCAACGGTCTGTACCCGGGTCTTTTCCTTCCACAGGGAGGATGGACGAGAACACCACTTGTGCCTCAGACACCTTTATCCTTCCTCCCAGAGCCACGTAGTCTGCAGTGATCCGCTCAGGATCATTCTTGGCAGTATCATTGGTGCCCACGTGGAGAAGCAGGAAGGGGTAGTGATCCAAGGGCTTGATGAGTCTCGGCAGTCTCTCCGTCACATCATGAATCCTAGCTCCTGGCAAGCAGCAGACCTCTCGGTTTTCCTGGTCGGGACTGCAGATAAATAACTCAGTTCCCCTGAGGAGGAAGTCGCCGACCACCACCACCTGCCTCCTCCTCTTGGGAGCAGTGGCCGTGGAACCCCCATCCCTTGGACAGTGCATCTCATGCCTTCCAATCGGTGGAGTCTCCTTCTGCTCCCTTCCCTCAGATGTATCATGTAGTCCACTCCCCGCATTAGTACCTGTGGAAAGAACATGAAAACGGTTGCTCACCTGTATCTGCGTTGCTGGTACATGGACGCTTCTCTTTCTTCTTCTGGAGGTCACATGCTGCCAAATTTCTTCACCGTCCTTCTGTCACTGCTGTGCAGCCTGCTCTGATTCTTCAGAATGTTGTGCCCGTAGAAGCATCTCCTGACATCTGTCCCGGAAATCTTCATTTTCTCTTATGCAATGCAGGGTCAGTACTTGTTCCTCCTGACCTTGAGACCAGCTTGCACTTTGTACAGACAAAGTCGCTTCTGTCCTGTGCAAGAAAGACAAACATGGCCCAACCTGTGCAGGTCACAACAGCTGATCGCTCACCATCCATAGCTCCTTCCTTCTAAGAGCTTCCTCAGCTGCTGCAGCAACTACTCAGAGGAGCCTGCAAGTTGAATGCCTCAGTGGGCCCTCCCCAGGCCATCTCCCAGTCAAACTCCCTCTGTTAGCCTCTCTGCTGTTCGCCGCTCAGATGGTGCTCTCTCAGCTCGCTTGTATTCATAGACTGGACGAGAAGAACAAGCTTTCCTGCTTTTTTAACTCCCATTTTGTTTCTTAATGTGAAGTAAACTGGTCAGTGAATGGAACTGCAGTGAGGGCAATGTCCTCTCTGCGCTGCAGCAAAGGCTGGCTTAGCCCTCTCCCAAACTCTAGTTCCAGCCACTGACTTACTGGTTTGGTGGCCTGACTTTTTATAGAGCACTGGTTTTCAAACTGCGGGTCATGTCCCAATACTGGGTTGCGGAATGGAAGGCACTGGGTTGCAGCGGGTCTGGTCAGCACTGCCAACCGGGCTGTTAAAGTCCTGTCAGCAGTGCTGCCTGGCTAAGGCAGGCTACTCGCTACCTGTTCTGATGCTGCGCCGCGCCCTGGAAGGGGCCAGCAGCAGGTCCGGCACCTAGGCAGGCTTGCATGCCTCCACTTAAGAACCAGATCTGCCTTAGCACTCCAGCTGCGCTGCTGACTGGGAGTCATGTAAGGTAACCCCGTGCCCCAATCTCCTGCCCAGACCTGAGCCTTCCCCGAACCCCTCATCCCCAGCCTAGAGCCCTGGCCCCCTCCTGCACCCCAAGACCCAGCCCTGAGCCTTCCCCGAACCCCTCATCCCCAGCCCCACTCTGCAGCCCTCACTCCTGCACCCCAACCCTCTGCCCCAGCCCTGAGCCCCTCCCTCACCCTAAACCCCTCATCCCCAGCTCCATTGGGTCGCAGGCATCAACAGTTTTCTTCAACTAAGTTGCCAGAAAAAAAGTTTGAAAACCACTGTTCTATAGAATATATCAGCAAACGTGTGTGGCTTAACACTGGATAATGGTATTTCATTTATTTCAATAGGTTATAGTAAAGTTAGGACATAAGATGTCTGTTTCAGATTTATTTTAAAATTGATTAATTTTTCTTAACCTGAATTTAATTTAAATACAAAATCCAATTTAGATTTTGACAAACTAATCAGATAAAAATTGACTTTTAATTATTCTGATTCCCAGCCTCCCTGCTCTAACCCCAATACCCCCTTCCATGCCAGAGCCGGAGTAGAACTCAGGAGTTCTGCACTAACCACTAGGCCCCACTCCTATTTCTCTCTACTATTTGACCTGTCTAGACTCATAGGGCTAGAAGGGACCACAGGGGTCATCTTAAGCACCTGCCAAGATGCAGGATTTGTTGTATCTAATCCAGGGGTTGACAACCTTTCAGAAGTGCTGTGCCAAGTCTTCATTTATTCACTCTGATTTATGGTTTCGCGTGCCAGTAATACATTTTAATGTTTTTAGAAGGTCTCTTTCTATAAGTCTGTAATATAGAACTAAACTTTTGTTGTATGTAAAGTAAATAAGGTTTTTAAAATGTTTAAGAAGCTTCATTTAAAATTAAATTAAAATGCAGAGCTCCCCAGACTGGTGGCCAGGACCCAGGCAGTGTCAGTGCCATTGAAACATGTGCCATAGGTTGCCAACCCCTGGTCTAAATCATCCAAGACAGATGGCTTCAGCCTCCTTTTGAAAACCTCCAGTGAAGGAACTTCCACAACCTCCCTAGGTGTCTGTTCCATTGTCCTACTGTTGTTTACTGTTAGGAAGTTTTTCCTGAGATTTAATATAAATCATCTGTGCTGTAGTTTGAACCCGTTGCCTCTTGTCCTGCCCTCCATGGCAGGAGAGAGCAACTTTTCTCCATCTTTTTTATGGCAGCCTTTCAAGTAGTTGAAGACCACTATCATGTTCCCCCTTAATCTCCTCTTTTCCAAACGAAATCTACCCATTCCTTCAGCCTTTGCTCAGATGGTTTGCATTCCAACCCTTTGATCATCTTTGTCACTCACCTCTGGATCATTTCCAGTTTCTCTACATTCTTTCTATACATTGGTGACCAAAACTAAACACAGTATGCCAGCTGAGGCCTAACCAGCACCAAGTAGAGTGGTACTGTTACCTCCAATGACTTGCATGCTGGGTCTCTGGTTATGCAATCTAAAATTGCATTTGCTTTTTCTGCAACCACATCGCATTGCAGATTCATGCTGACATGATCCACCACAACCCCCAGATTCTTCTCAGCATTGCTGCTGCCAAGCCAGTAATCCCTCATTCTGTATGTGTGCATTTGGATTTTCTTCCCTAAGTGTAGCACCTGACATTTGTCTTTGCTGAATTTCATTTTGTTGCCTATAGCCCAGTTCTCCAATTTATCAAGATCCCTCTGAATTTTAGCTCTATCTTCCAAAGTGTTTGCAAGCCCCCACCCCCACCCATCCCCGCTTTGTGTCATCTGCAAATTTGATCAGTATGCTCTCTCTTTCTATTTCTGTGTCATTAATAAAGATGTTAAACAACACTGGACCCAGAACAGATCCCTGTGGAACCCCACTGGATACCTCCTTCCAGTCTGACATCATTCCATTAATAATTACTCTTTGTTTGCGGTTGTTTAACCAATTATGTATCCACTCAATGGTAGTTCTATCGAGTCTGCATTTCTCCAGCTTACTTATCAGCTGTCAGGTGGAACTGTGTCAAAAGTAGGGCTCTTGACTGATCGCAGTTAACTCACACGATTAACTAAAACAATGGTGATTAATTGCAGTTTTAATCAGATTGTTTAACAGTAGAATCCCAATTGAAATTTATTTAAATATTTTTGATGGTTTTTCTACATTTTCAGGTATATTGATTTCAGTTAAAATACAAAGTGTACCATGCTCACTTTATATTATTTTTTATTACAAATATTTGCACTATAAAAATTATAAACAAAAGAGAGAGTATTTTTCAATTCTCCTCATACAAGAACTGCAGTGCAATTTCTTTATCATGAAAGTGCAACTTACGAGGGGGCAGATTTTGTTACACAGCTGCACTCAAAAACAAAACAATGTAAAACTTTAGAGCTTACAACTTCACTTAGACCTACTTCTTTTTCAGCCAATTGCTAAGACAGGCAAGTTTGTTTACATTTACAGGCAATAAAGCTGCCAGCTTCTTTACAATGTTGACTGAAAGTGAGAACAGGCATTCGCATGGCACTTTTGTAGCTGTCATTGCAAGGTATTTACGTGCCAGATATACTAAACATTGATGTGCCCTTTCATGCTTCTACCACCATTCCAGAGGTCATGCTTCCATGCTGATGATGCTTTTTTTTAAATTTTTTTAAAAAATGCTTTAATTAAATTTGTGACTCAACTCCTTGGAGGAGAGTTTTGTCTCCTGTTCTGTTTTACCCGCTTCCTGTCATATTTCGTGTTATGCCCGTCTCAGATGATGACCCAGCACATGTTGTTCGTTTTAAGAACACTTTCACTGCAGATCTGACAAAATACAAAGAAGGTACTAATGTGAGATTTCTAAAGATAGCTACAGCACTCGACCCAAGCTTTAAGAATCTGAACTTACCTCCCAAAATCTGAGCGGGACGAGGTGTGGAGCAGGCTTTCAGAAGTCTTAAAAGAGCCACATTCCAATGCAGAAACTACAGAACTTAAACCACCAAAAAAGAAAATCAACCTTCTCCTGGTGGCATCTGACTCATGATGATGAAAATGAACATGCATCGATCTGCACTGCTTTGGATCGTTATCAAGCAGAGCCCGCCATGAGCATGGACTCGTGTCCTCTGGAATGGTGGTCAAAGCATGAAGGGATATGTGAATCTTTAGCGCATCTGGCATGTAAATATCTTGCAACGCTGGCTACAAAGTGCCAGGCAAATGCCAGTTTTAACTTTCAGGTGACATTGTAAACAAGAAACGGGCAGCATTAAATCCTGCAAATGTGAACAAACGTGTCTGTTGGAGCAATTGGCTGAACAAGAAGCAGGACTGAGTGAACATGTAGGCTCTAAAGTTTTACACTGTTTTGTTTTTGAATGTAGGTTTTTTGTACATTCTACATTTGTAAGTTCAACTTTCATGATAAAGAGATTGCACTGCAACACTTACATTAGGTGAATTGAAAGATATTTTCTGTTTTTTACAGTGCAAATATTTATAATAAAAAATAAATATAAAGTGAGCACTGTGCACTTTGCATTCTGTGTTGTAATTGAAATCAATATATTTGAAAATGTAGAAAACACCCAAAAATATTTAAATAAATGGTATTCTATTATTATTTAACAGCACAATTAATCACAATTATTTTTTTAATCACTTGACAGCCCTAATCAAAGCCTTGTTGAAGTCCAGGTGTATTATTTCCACTGCATTCCTCCTATCCACCAAATCCTGTCAAAGAAGGAAATCAAGCTGATTTGGTGTGATTTGGTAAATCCATATTGGCTGCTGGAGATCACCCCTTCATCCTCCAGGTGTTCGCAAATGGAATGTTTCATACACTGCTCTAGTACCTTCCCAGGTATCCAGGCTGACTGGTCTATAGTTCCCTGGCTCCTCCTTTTCCCCCTTGTTAAATATGGGCACTGCGTTAGCCCTTCTCCAGTGTTCCAGGACCTCTCCTGTCATCCATGAGTTTACAAATACTATCGCCAGTGGCTCTGATATTTCTTCAGCTAATTCCTTCAGCACCCTCAGGTGAATAGCATCAGGCCTGGGTGATTTGAATTCATTCAAATTGGTCAGAAAATCTCTGGTGTCCCTCTAGTCCCTTCGTTCCCCCCCATCCCTATCTGATGGGGTGTGTGTGTGTCTGACTCTTGCTGGGCTCAGGGCACTGGTTCTTGGCATCCCAGCAGCTGGGTGGGATCAGATTGAGTGTGAGACCTTCGCTGCTCAGAGGGAACGTCATCCCTCCCCTAAGCTGCAGTCATGGCACTCTGAGCTGTCCAGCTCTCACCCTGGCTGTCTGTGGCTGTCCTAGGATGAGCTGCCTGCGCTGGCTATCTCCAGGCCTCAGACTGGCTTGTCCTTCCTTGCCCCGGAGCCCGAGGACCTGGAGGATCTCTACAGCCGCTACAAGGTGAGCTGGGGGATGGGGTGGCAGGAGAGGGTTGCCCTTGGATGGGAGGTGTGTGGGGATAGGGGGTTGGGACGGCAGGCCCTGAGCGGGATGCCCTCGGCAGGAGCAGGGGGTGGCAGGCTAGGATGGCAGGCAGCACGTGCCCTTGCCCGTGCCCTTGCCCTTGCCCCGGAGTTGGGATCTGATGGCACTTCTGACCAGGGTTGTGAGGCCAGGGACTTGGGAGATCTGGGCCCCAGTAACCTCTGGTGGGTTTGGTTCTTCCAGTCCCATTCCTCTCTGCTGCACAGCGCCCCTGGAAGTCCACTTGCCTGCAGGGGCACCCAGCTGCAGTGCTGAGCAGGGAGCTGCCTGGTGCCCGGCCTGTGGCCTTGGAGCCACTTCCTCTAGGAGCTACTGCAGGCAGCTGAGCAGAGCAGGGAGGAGGGGCTGTCTGTCTGTCTGTCCGTCCGTCCACAGAAGCTGCAGCAGGAGCTGGAGTTCCTGGAGGTGCAGGAGGAGTACATCAAGGACGAGCAGAAGAATCTGAAGAAGGAGTTCTTGCACGCGCAGGAGGAGGTGAAGCGCATCCAGAGCATCCCACTGGTCATCGGCCAGTTCCTAGAGGCCGTGGACCAGAACACGGCCATTGTGGGCTCTACCACAGGTGCAGCTGGAGGGCTCGAGGAAGGGGATTGTGGAAGAGGGGAGCTGCGCACAGGGGGCCAGCCCCCAGCTTGCCTGGCTTACCCTCATCTGCCTCTCACCCACAGGCTCCAATTACTACGTGCGGATCCTGAGCACCATTGACCGGGAGCTGCTGAAGCCCAACGCTTCGGTGGCCCTACACAAGCACAGTAATGCGCTGGTGGATGTGCTGCCACCCGAGGCTGACAGCAGCATTATGATGCTGACATCAGGTGGGTGCTCCCTGCGCCAGCCTCAGGGGCAGCCAGTGCCACAGGTAGCAGTGTGCACAGTGCCTATGGGGATGGAGGTCTCCCAACTGTGCTGGGCAGCTGAGGGTCCCACGGGTGTGTGGGGGGTGGCAGTCCCGTGGGCGTGCAGTGAAGTACTGGGCAGGGGAGGTCGGGGTCTCCCGGCTGTGCTGGACAGGGGGATGGGGTTCCCCTAGGTGTGCTGTGCGTGCAGGTCCACTGGTTGTGCTATGCATGCAGGGGGTATTGGTTTTGTGGAGAGCGGAGGTCCCCTGGCTGTGCTGGGTAGGGGAGGCATGGGTCCCCTAGCAATGTTGGGCTCAGCTCTGGTGTGTGCCCACAGATCAGAAACCGGACGTGATGTACGCTGACATTGGCGGGATGGACATCCAGAAACAGGAGGTGAGGGAGGCTGTGGAGCTGCCCCTCACCCACTTTGAGCTGTACAAGCAGGTGAGTGTGTGTAGGGTGGAACGGCAAGACTGGGCTGGCTGGAACTACATCCTGGGTGGCTGTGCCCTGCACTGGGGCTGAGCTCCGTCCTGCAGACCGAGCATGGGCGCGTCTCTCACCGTGCCCTGCAGCTGGGAGAGCTCCTGGGGGCCCTCAGGGCTGTGTGCTCGGTGGCTGGGCTGGGGTTGGCAAGTCACTGTCAGATCAGGAGAGGCACAGAACCCTTGACTCTGGGCTGCACCGGATGTGACTGGTGTCAGGTCCCCAGCCCACCAGCTTCCTGGGCTCCTCAAGGGCAAGATGGGGGAGCCCCCAGTAACCCCCTCTTTCCCCCTCAGATCGGCATTGACCCCCCACGTGGCGTCCTCATGTACGGCCCCCCTGGCTGTGGGAAGACTATGCTGGCCAAAGCTGTGGCCCATCACACCACAGGTGATCAGGGTGCTGGACTGTGGGGGGGAGGAGGAGCACCAGTGCACATCTGATACCATGGGAGTCTCTCAAGGATGCCTGGGTTCTATAGTGCAAAAGTGCCAAGCGACCTGTGGCCCGGCTCAGGGTCTGGAAAGGCCCCGGCTTTGTGCCCAGGAGGGTTGGTACTGCAGTTGCCAGGGGCTGGTGCCAGGACTGTGTGGCACAGGGAGCCTGTGGGTTGTCCCAGGGAGTGCCTGTCCGTTGGGGGGTATCTCTCACGGCCAGGGCTGGAGGGGGGGCACTAATGCTGTCTGCCCATCTGTCCAGCTGCCTTCATCCGCGTGGTGGGCTCCGAGTTTGTACAGAAGTACCTGGGTGAGGGGCCACGCATGGTACGGGACGTCTTCAGGCTGGCTAAGGAGAACGCACCCGCCATCATCTTCATAGACGAGATTGACGCCATCGCCACCAAGCGTTTTGATGCCCAGACCGGGGGTGAGCTGGAGATGGGGCACTGGCCCCGCCCCTCTGGGACAGCAATCTCCTATCTGGCCCAAGGCGGGCTCAGGGGAGCAGGAATGGGACATGGGGCCTCTCCCCTCTAGGGCACTGGACCCAAGTCCCAGCAGGCAGAGGGAGCAAAGAGCTGCAGCCCCTACCCCTCTCCTTGTAGATGTCAGTGTTACACATGGGCGAGCCCCTCACTCCCCAGGTTCTGGCCAGTCCCACAGTGGGCAGTGGGGTGGGGAGTGGGCAGGTCTCTGGGGACTGCGAGGGAGGTTGGGGCAGCAGGGTTGCGGGTAGTGGCGGAGATGTGCAAATGTGGGGTGGCAGTGGTGGGCAGGGCTGAAGTGCATGGGGTGGGGACAATAGTGGCAGGAGATTGAGGGGAGGGGATAAGGGGTGGGAGAGGGGAGGAGGTGGGTTAGGCAGGGCCGGCACAGTGAGGGTAGGTGGGGGAAGGGGTAGATGGGGCAGGGTTGTCCGTGTCTGGCGCTGGCTCTCCAGGTGCCCTGCTCACCAGGCTGTGCCCCTCTCCCAGCCGACAGGGAGGTGCAGCGGATCCTGTTGGAGCTGCTCAACCAGATGGACGGCTTTGACCAGAACGTCAACGTCAAGGTGCGAAAGAGCAGGGGCTGGGATGTGGAGTGACAGGCATTGCTGTGCCAGCCCCCAGATTTCTCCCTGAGGCTGTGGGAGTTGGGAGGCTGAATGGGGGTAGGGGCACTGCTGTCTCAGTCAGGCTGGAGGGGTGTGGGGAGATGGGGTCCTGCTGTCCCAGCAAGGCTGGAAGGGGGCGGGGGCTGGATGGGAGGATGGGGAACTGCTGTCTCAGCAAGGCCAGAGGGGGCAGGATCCAGGGGGCCGAGTCTCCCCATTGGGGATGAGCAGAGAGGTGTGTGACAGGTTGGATCACAGAAACCCCCTGGGAGCTGCCAACTGATGTGCCAAGACTACCTCTGCTCCTGTTTTTCCTGCCAGCTCAGGACTCCAGCACCCTGTTTTGCTGAGCCAGACGCTTTCTTCTGCTCCAACAAAGACCCAGGGTCTGAATTACTTGCCCTAAAGCTGCAGGTTTACCTGAAAGCAGCTCACCGAAGTGTGCTTGTCTTTAACACTCAGATGCCCAACTCTCAATGGGGTCTAAATCCAAATGAATCCATTTTTCCCTGTATAAAGCTTATACAGAGTACAATCATAAATTGTTCGCCCTCTATAACACTGAGAGATGTACAGCTGTCTGCTCCCCCAGGTATTAATACATACTCTGAGTTAATAAGTAAAAAGTGATTTTATTAAATACAGGAAGTAGGATTTAAGTGGTTTTGAGTAGTAACAGAACAAGTTTCAGAGTAGCAGCTGTGTTAGTCTGTATCCGCAAAAAGAACAGGAGTCCTTGTGGCACCTTAGAGACTAACACATTTATTTCAGCATAACCTTTCATGGGCTACAGCTCACGTCTTCGGATGCATAGAATGGAACACGCAGACAGGAGATATTTATACATACAGAGAACATGAAAAGGTGGAAGTATGCATACCGACAGGAAGAGTCTAATCAATTGACATGAGCTATCGTCAGCAGAAGAAAAAAACCTTTCGAAGTGATAATTAAGATGACCCATAGAAGGTGTGAGGAGAACTTAACATAGGGAAATAGATTCAGTTAGTGTAATGACCCAGCCGTTCCCAGTCTCTGTTTAAACCTAAGGCCATGGCCACACTGGCGCTTTACAGCGCTGCAACTTTCGCGCTCAGGCGTGTGAAAAAAACACCCCTCTGAGCGCTGCAAGATACAGCGCTGTAAAGCCTCAGTATAAACAGTGCCGCAGTGCTGGGAGCTGTCCGGTTTGGCCAATGTACATGGCAGAGGGGCATTGCTGGCACATGATGGCATATATCACATTGGTAGATGTGCAGGTGAACAAGCCCCTGATGGCGTGGCTGATGTGATTAGGTCCTATGATGATGTCACTTGAATAGATATGTGGACAGAGATGGCAACGGGCTTTGTAGCAAGAATAGGTTCCTGGGTTAGTGTTTCTGTTGTATGGTGTGCGGCTGCTGGTGAGTATTTGCTTCAGGTTGGGAGGCTGTCTGTAAACGAGGACTGGCCTGTCTGCCAAGGTCTGTGAGAGTGAGGGATCATCTTTCAGGATAGGCATCTTTGATGATACGCTGGAGAGGTTTTAGTTGGGGATTGTAGGTGATGGCTAGTGGCATTCTGTTGTTTTCTTTGTTGGGCCTGTCCTGTAGTAGGTGACTTCTGGGTACTCTTCTGGATCTGTCAATCTGTTTTTTCACTTCAGCAGGTGGCTATTGTAGTTTTAAGAATGCTTAATAGAGATCTTGTAGGTGTTTATCTCTGTCTGAGGGATTGGAGCAAATACGGTTGTATCTTAGAGCTTGGCTGTAGACAATGGATCGTGTGGTGTGTCCTGGATGAATGCTGGAGGCATGTAGGTAAGTATAGCAGTCAGTGGGCTTCCGGTATAGGGTGGTGTTTATGTGACCACAGTAGTGTCTAGGAAATGGACTGCTTGTGTGGATTGGTCTAGGCTGAGGTTGATGCTGGGATTGAAATTGTTAAAATCATGGTGAATAAACACTAAGGCCTTGGCTACACTGGCGCTTTACAGCGCTGCAACTTTCTCACTCAGAGGTGTGAAAAAAACACCTCCCTGAGCACTGCAAGATACAGCGCTGCAAAGCACCAGTGTAAACAGTGCCCCAACACTCAGCACGGCTCCCAGCACTGCAAGCTAATCCCCACGGGGAGGTGGAGTACGTGCAGTGCTGGGAGAGCTCTCTCCTGGCGCTGCGACCACACTCACACTTCAAAGTGCTCCCGCGGCAGCGCTTTGAAGTTTCAAGTGTAGCCAAGCCCTAACCCAGGAACCTATCCTTGCAACAAAGCCCGATGCCAGCTCTGTCCACATATCTATTCAAGTGACACCATCATAGGACCTAATCACATCAGCCACGCCATCAGGGGCTCATTCACCTGCGCATCTACCAACGTGATATATGCCATCATGTGCCAGCAATGCCCCTCTGCCATGTACATTGGCCACACCGGACAGTCTCTACGCAAAAGAATAAATGGACACAAATCTGACATCAGGAATCCTAACATTCAAAAACCAGTGGGAGAACATTTCAACCTCTCTAACCACTCTGTGACAGACTTGAAGGTGGCGTTTTTGCAACAAAAAAACTTCAAAAACAGACTCCAAAGAGAGACTGCTGAACTCAAATTAATATGCAAATTAGATACAATTAACTTAGGTTTAACAGAGACTGGGAATGGCTGGGTCATTACACTAGTTGAATCTATTTCCCTATGTTAAGTTCTCCTCACACCTTCTATGGGTCATCTTAATTATCACTTCAAAAGGTTTTTTTTCTTCTGCTGATGATAGCTCATGTCAATTGATTAGACTCTTCCTGTTGGTATGCGTACTTCCACCTTTTCATGTTCTCTGTATGTATAAATATCTCCTCTCTGCGTGTTCCATTCTATGCATCCGAAGAAGTGAGCTGTAGCCCACAAAAGCTTATGTTGAAATAAATTTGTTAGTCAGAACAAGCAAGTCACCAAGCAAAATAAAATAAAATACGCAAATCTATGTCTAATTAAACTGAATATAGATAATCTCACCCTCAGAAATGCTTCAGTAAGTTCTTTCCTCAGACTGGACACGTTCCAGGCCTGGGCACAATTCTTTCCCCTGGTACAGCTCTTGTTTCAGCTCAGGTGGTAGCTAGGGGATTCTTCATGATGGCTCCTCTTCTCTTTGTTCGTTCCACCCCTTTATACATTTTTTTTTGCCTAAGCCGGGAATCCTTTGTCCCTCTGGGGTTCCACCCCCCCTCACTGGAAAAGCACCAGGTTAAAGATGGATTCCAGTTCATGTGACATGATCACATGTCACTGTAAGACCCCAAGCCTTTATTCCTCCCAGCCTCACTCACAGGAAGGCCTGCCTGCAAACAGAGCCATCCAGTCAATTGTCTTGTTGATGGGAGCCATTAAGATTTCAAACCACCATTAACGGCCCACACTTTGCATAATTACGATAGGCCCTCAAAGTGATATTTCATATTTCTAGTTTCAGGTACAAGAGTGGTACATTTATACATATAGGATCATCACGCACAGTAGATTATAAGCTTTGTAATGATACCTTACAAGAGACCTTTTGCATGAAGCATATTTCAGTTATTAGCATTTTATAAAACCATATAGACCACAGCATCACAGGGTGATCATGCTCTATTGTCCTCCAGGTGATCATGGCCACAAACCGAGCAGACACGCTAGACCCCGCCCTGCTGCGGCCTGGCCGGCTTGACCGCAAGATCGAGTTTCCCCTGCCTGACCGGCGCCAGAAGCGCCTCATCTTCTCCACCATCACCAGCAAGATGAACCTGTCCGAGGAGGTGGACTTGGAGGACTGTATCCTGCCTGGAGCCTGGCACGGGAGGGAGGGGTGGCACAGCAGGAAGACTACGTCCAGCTGGGTGCCCAGCATGCGTTGGGGGCCATGGCAGGGAGGCTGTGTCCCGCTGGGGGCCGAGCACAGGGGGAAGGCTGCGTCCCACTGGCTGGCATGGGAGTGCACAGTGGGGAGGCTGTGTCCCATTGGGTGCCTAGCACGGGGAGGCTGCGTCCCATTGGCTGGCATGCGGGGGCGGCAAGGGGGGGCAGCTGCATCCCACTGAGTGCCCGGCACTGGGGAAGGGGTGTCTTGGGTCCAGCTCATAAGAAGGTGCCCGTCAGCCCTGTGCTGCCCCACAAGGGGTTGACCCAGTGACCTAGGCTACAACTCTGCCCCACTCTCCCTGTGTCACACACAGATGGGCCATGCAGGGGATGCACTGACCCAAGAACCCCTCCTGTTCCTTGGCAGGGCTGGCTGGAGGGCGTGTCTTCTGGCCACCTCCAGGGCTGGGGTCAGGGTGGGGTTGGGGCAGAGCAGCTGGCATGGCAGGTGGGAGCTGTCCTGTTCCCCTCTGACATACGGCTGGACAGGGGGAGTACCAGGAGAGGGCATGGCTGGGGCTGTCTCCTGCTGGGCAGAGCCCGGCTCAGCATATGGACTGATCGCTTCATTGAGAGCAGGCAGACGGACACCAGCCTGATGCCAGCCCACAGGGCAGGGGCTTGGGCCTGGCTCAGGCCACAGGCCGAAGTAATAAGGCAGGAGGGCCCAGGATTCGCAGGGGGAACCTGGCATAGCTGAGCTGGTGCTGTCTGGTTCCACTCAGGAGCACGGGGGCATGGGGTGAAGCTGACTCCTGCCTGTGCCTCCAGATCCACAGGGTCCAGAAAGGTTTGGGGGGGCACTCGCCAAAAGACACATCCTCTGACTCCAACATGCCCACTCCTCCTGACTGGGTCCTCTGGGCTTGTCGCCATGCTGATCCGCCCCCTTCCACCCTGCCTAGGAGCCTTGCAGGCCCTCGAGCTCGATCCCATCCCTCTGGGGAGCACACTTGTTCCTAGGCTGTGAGAAGCCCATCAGGGTCCCCCACCACAGTGCCCTGGCAGCCTTGCTGGCCTCCTGGTGTGTGGGGGAGGAGTCGGCCCTCTCACCATGGTCCAGCTCAGCTGCTGTGCAGACATTTCCCTCACTCCTCCCCAGATGTGGCCCGGCCGGATAAGATCTCAGGTGCCGACATCAACTCTATCTGCCAGGAGGTGAGTGCTGAGGGCTGGGGTCCCCAGACTGTGATATCTGAGGGTGGCACTGTGTGTGTTGTGACCTGCTCCTTTTCCGGGGATCCCTGCTGCTCCCCAAGCCAGCAGGACCCCTGCCACTGCCACAGAGTGGCAGGCTGAAGCCCTGACTCTGAGATTATGGGGTCCTTGGCTGTGGGGCACATGTGCATGGGGGCGGTCACTGTCCCCAGCATCCCCCCCCCACACACACACACGCACACACATTCACATGGTGGGATGGAGCGGGAGTCACTGCACCCAGTATCATGGCCCCCACACACGTGCCTGTATGTGCAGGAGGGGTCACTGTGCTTAAACCCTCCCTCCCCCCAATGCCTATGCCCATTGTGCACAGGGCAGGATTGGGGGTGGTCACTGCACCTAGCATCCCCCTCCTCATCTGTGTGCACAGGGCAGGATGTGGTGGTCACTGGGCCTGGGGGTGGCATCTCCCCGCGTGTGCACAGGGCAGGGTTGTGGGGTTACTGTGTCCAGCGTCGCCCCCTCACACGTCTCCATGTGCACAGGGCGGCATGCTGGCTGTGCGGGAGAACCGCTACATCGTCCTGGCCAAGGACTTCGAGAAGGCGTACAAGACGGTTATCAAGAAGGATGAGCAGGAGCACGAGTTCTACAAATGAGGGGCCACGGGGGCGGGAGGGGAGCGTGGGGCAGGCTTGAAATCCCTCCAATAAACTCAGCCCCACGCCTCTGCAGGGAGTGCTGGTGTCTGTCCTTGTGGCCTGACCCAGGGCCCCAGTCCCTTCCCCAGCCCCAGGCCTCTGGGGCAGTGTAGGTGTCTGGGGACCTGTGCTGCCTGAACAGCTCCCATATTGCCCCCCTGTGCTGCATGGCAGCCCCAATCTCAGGTTGGAGGTGGCAGGTGGGGGGAGTAGAGCGAAGGGCCCAACTGTCCCAGGCAGGCGCTGTCCTGGCTTTTGCTATAGCAGCAGCTGCCCCCATAGCTCCCTGTGCCCAGGCAGGGTCTCCCCTGCCCAGTGCTGGGGCAGGGCTGGCTCTGGCTGCAATGGGCTGGGAATGTTGCTTGCAGCCAGTCCTGTGCTGGGAGCAGAGAGAGAACAGCTGGAGAAGCCCTGGGGCCCAGACCAGGGTTGTACTATATGGTCTGTTCCCCAGACCAATAGCCCTGGGGCTCCCAGTTCATGTTTCCCAGATGCCAGCCTCCTCCCCACCGCCACCAACAGGGCTCCTGCCCTGTGTTCTCTGGCCCTGCAAAGCCCTTCCCAGTAGTGGGGGCCTATTGTGTTTTCCTTGATCCCACAGACCCCTCTCCCCAAGCACTGGGGCTCTTATCCTGAGTTCCCCAGCAGTGGGGGGTGCAAGGTCTGACCCCATTATGATGTTTTGTTGTACTGGCTGCATCCCTGCTGGCTTGGTTGGGACCATGTGTGTGCAGCTCTCCCCCTTGTGGGGCAGCTGATAGGGGGGCAGACATTTCCCAGAGCTCTGCAAAGGAAGGAGAGGCTGGTGCTGGCTTTGAGTGGCTCAGGGAGTGGGGCTTGGGGGTGATGGACAAGCATTCTGCACACTCTGGGTGTTAGAGCCACTGGTGTGTTTTCTGCCAGGGCACTTGGCTCAGAAAGTGCCAATGGGACCAAGCAAGCAATCCATAGTGCCAAGTCATAACAGCCACATGGGGTCAGCCCTACGGTCCAGCTAGCCCAGTGTCCTATCTACTGCCAGTGGCCCATGCCGCGTGCTCCAGTTATCAAGTGATCGAGCCCATCAGCCAGTCTGGCAGTCAGAGATTTAGGGTCACCCAGAGCATGGGCAGCATCCCTGACCATCCTGGCTAATAACACTTCGCACAAAAACCAGGCAGGTGGACCTGCCCCCTTGTCAGCCAGGGAGGCAGACGTGACCTTCTGCCAGCCAACCTCAGATGCCTGCCCGTGCCAACTAATGGGATAGATATGACCCCCTGCCAGTTTCTTTCCTTCATGGCTCCACAGGTAACCCCCCAGGGCCAGGCAGCCTGGCCGCATTTGAAAACATGTTTTGGTTCTTGGAGTCCTCTGGGCTGGTCTCAGCTTGCCCTGGCCTCTGGCTATGGCTCACAAATAGAGACCTGGTCCATGGAGGCCCCCCTGGCACCATCGCTCTGCTGCCCTCACACCTGAGCTAGACACCGCCAGGCAGAAAGAATTCATCTAGCACCCTCACTGGAGCCTCACCGAGGTGGATTAACTCCTGTGCCGGGCACATCCCTCCCATGGCTGCAGGAGGCGTCTGCGTTCCAGAGCTCCCACAGTGTCACTGCTGGGCTGGCGCTGTGCTGTGGTGCTGACATGGCTCAGATCCCCTGAGCACTGAAATGCTTTGGGTTAACTCGAGTCTGGGCTCGGTGGCCAGTGCCATTCCTCTCTGCAGCCTCGGAGATCGGACTGAACTATCCCAGGCCCCTTCTGCCCACAAATGCTTGATGTTCGCTGGTTCAGCACCATCCAACCTGGAGGAAATTTGGCTTTTCTGGAAATGCAAAATCTGTCCCATGCAAGAACCTCTGCTGGGCCTGGCTCCGTGGCAGAGGAACTGAGTGTTAGCTGCTGAACAGAACCCAGTGTCAATCCCCACTCCCCTCTGTTAACAAAGGCTCCAGCTCCCAAGCCCGGCTGGGCCCATGGAGCCTCCCAGGGAGAAAGACGCCAGCAAGAAAGAAGCGTGTGCCAGGGAGGAGCAGCTGGTTTATGCCTGTCATGCAGGACCTGGAGCCCCTAGCCCCAGGGAGGGGCACCCTGTTAACAGCAGGACCCACCCCTACGAAATGCAAGCAGCTGTTTGCTCTTGGGGGCTGCCCACTCCTACATGGGGCCAGCTGCAAGCCAAGAGAGCGTGTGTGCTGCAGAATTTGTCCTTCCCTGGAAGGCTGTGATCAATCCTCTCTCCCCACATAGCACTCTGGGGCAAGGCCCCAGAGCTGGGTAGGGGGCAGAGGGCACAGGTCACTGGCCCCAAGGGACAGTCCTGTCAGCTATGTGTGTGCTTCCCATGCTTCTCCCCTACATCCCAGCCCCTCTCCTGCCTCCCCCCGTCCATCAAAACTCAGGGCTATGGGAGCTGGGACCTAGCCACACCCACCCTCCGCTCTCTCTCGAGTGACTGACCCACTGCCCAGCTAGTGAATGAGTCCAGGACCACCACACATTCCTTGCTCCTAGCACTGCCCTGTCAGTGCCAGGGCTGTGAGCTTCCCCCCAGCAGTGGGCTCATATGCACGCCCCAGCCCTGCCCAGGGAAGAAGTCGCTTTTGGGTGTGACAGGCTGAGTGGAGGCTGCCAGGCAGGGGCAGTTATGGGTAGAGGTGAGTGAGATGCAGGCTGATTGTGCTGGGAATGGGGCTTAACCCCCTTAATCCCCACAGCATGTCAGTCTGCAACACTGTCTCCTGGATGGGTTAATCATCTCCCAGCCCTGCGCTGCCAGATGCTGCCCTGGGGGGGCCCCAGGCTGGCATCAGTAGGGCTTTTCTTGAAGCTGGGTAGGGAAGCCCCTTTCCTGCCTTCCCCTATCCAAACCTCAGGGCCAAAGCAGCCGGGAACCAGCTGCACAGACCACTCCACTCTGCCAGGAGTGACTGACACACACCCCCAGCAATGCTGTCACTGCCAGTGCTGTGTGCTTCCCCCAGCAGTGCCCTGTGAGCACCAGGGTTGTGAGCCCTCCCCACCCCCAAAGCAATTCCCGGTCTGTGCCAGGGCTGTGAGCTTCCCCCCAGTGGTGCCCTCGTGCACACTCCAGCCCTGCCCAGGGAAGAAGCTGTTGTCGGCTGTAACAGACTGTGTGGAAGCTGCTGGGCGGGGCAGTTATGGGTGGAGGTGGAGATGCAGGCCGACCATGTTGGGAATGGGGCTTAACCCTTCCTGCCCCCACAGCATGTCAGACTGCGAAGCTGCCTGTGTGGCTGGGTTAATCATCTCCCAGCCCCATGCTGCCAACTGCTACTGCTGGTGGGACATCCTCCGAGCTGTGGAGTTGTGTGTGGAGGGGGTATCAGCCTCAGTCAGGGGTGGTGTGGAGCTGGGGAAGGGTTCAGCCCCAGCTGCAGCCATGGGAGCTCTGAGCCCTTTAAATCCCTGCAGTGGAAACCGGTGCGGTCCGGCATGGTGTACTGGCTCTTACCTGTACACTGGACCGGACCGGACCGGCTTACTTTCACCTCTGGTTACAAGGCAGGTGAAATTGTTGTAATGAACCATAAAAGCGGTGTCCTTGATGAGACCATGGTTTTTAGTGTCTAGCAAAGTAACGAATTTAAGTTCCTAGGCCAGAGGTGGGCAAACTATGGCCCATGGGACCGTCCTACCTGGTCCCTGAGCTCCCAGCCGAGGAGGCCAGCCCCCAGTCCCTCCTCCACTGTCCCCCCACCGCCATGCTGCCGCGCAGGCAGTGCTCTGGATGGCAGGGTTGTGCACTCCTGCCGGGCAGCACGGCAGTGTGTCTGGCTCTGGCCGGGTGGTGCAGCTGCCAGACATGCTCTGAACGACATTGTAAGGGGGCCAGGGCCGGGGGGTTGGATAAGGGGTGGAGGGCCCTGGGGGGAAATTGGGACAGGGATCAGGGGGCAGTTGGATAAGTGTGGGAGTCCTGGCGGGGCCTGTCAGGGGGAGGGGTGTGGATAAGGGTCAATGGATGGGGAACGGGGGAGGTTGGATAGGTGTGGGGTCCCGGGGGGCCTGTCAAGGGACAGGGGTGTGGATAGGGGTCAGAGCAGTAAGGGGACTGGGAGCAGTGGGGATTGGATAGGGGATGGGGTCCCAGAGGTGGTTAGGCTTGGGGGGGGGTCCTGGGAGGGGGCAGTCAGGGGACAAGGAGCAGCGGGGGTTGGATGGGTCAGGGGTTCTGAGGGGGGCAGTCAGGGGCCGGGAAGTGGGAGGGGAAGATGGGGGCAGGGGCCCA
Organism: Gopherus evgoodei; assembly: GCF_007399415.2. Taxonomy (NCBI): domain Eukaryota; kingdom Metazoa; phylum Chordata; order Testudines; family Testudinidae; genus Gopherus; species Gopherus evgoodei. The sequence continues at coordinate 1,685,895 of NW_022059983.1, read as the reverse complement.
GGCTGTTTGGGGAGGCACAGCCTTCTCTACCTGGTGCTCCATACAGTTTTGCAACCCCAGTGTGGCCTTTGGGCCAAAAAGTTTGTCCACCCCTGTCCTAGGCTCATCTCTTGAAGGTGTTGTGCAGTTTCCTTCAAGGAAAAGGACTGACAGGTCAAATATAGATCATCACTTTGGCAAACAAGGGAGGCTGGGATGGCTAGCTCAGTGGTTTGGGCATTGGCCTCCTAAACTCAAGGTTATGAGTTCAATCCTTAAGGTGGTTGTTTAGGGGACCTGGGACAAAAAAATAGTTGGGGGTTGGTTCTCCTTTAAGCAGCAGGTTGGACTAGATCTCTTGAGGTTCCTTCTAACCCTGATATTCTATGAACTTTGTGTGAGGTTTTCTCTCCTGGGTGTTTTATTTATGTCTTTCATCATTTTCCTATGTGAGTTCATCTGAGAGCACAGCGATTGTCTGGTTTCACCCCCTAAGTTGTTACCGGGACACTGAGTGCACTGGATGAAGTACAGCACATGTTGTGATGGTCTCTTGGATCGGGAAAGTTAAGTTGTGGTGAGTGTTGATCACTGTAGCAGTGGAGCTATGTCCGCAGGTTTTGCATCTGTCGTTCTGGCAGGGATGGGTCTGGTGCCACTTTGAGTTGGTAGGTCCTGTATGGAGCTTGCTTGTGATGAGCTTGGCAAGGTTGGAGGGTTGATTATGGGCCGGAGGGTGGAGGAGATTTCTTTCAGAATGTGCTTCCCTATCAAATATGGGTTGTAATGTAATGATACCCCATGTGGGTTCCAGAGTGAGGTAGCAGGTGACAAGTAAGGGTGTGTGATGGGTGGGTTTGGGTTTTTTTGTTTTCATGTATTGAAGAAAGTTCTCTTGGGTATTTGAGTTGCTTGTTCCACGATGGGATCAACTCCACTGGTGCAGTGTCCTTGTTTACTGAGGGCAGTTTTAGGGGGTTTAGATGTGTTCTCTGGACTTTTTCATCAGAGCAAATTCTGTGGAATCTGAGTGCCTGGCTGTGGAAAACAGATGCCAGAAACTAGATGCAAACCCTGCAGACATATCTCCACTGCGAGTAGCTCTTTGGGTCTGTCAGGAGTTTCCCTGGTGTGGGAACTGCTCCAACCTTGCTCTGCCAGACTCTTGGGATGCTGCTGTCCTGGGTACAACCATGCAGAAATGGAAGCAGACAGCTTTTGGGGATTGCTCCAAAGTGAGAGATGAACTGATTGTGGATGTTGCTAGACCGGAGCAGGGGCGCCATTCAGAGAGGATGGGGGGCACCTCCCCCCCTGCAAGTTTCTCTTGCCAGAGGAACCGGAAGCCCTTAGTTGTGGGCTGAGACATTGCTGCAGGGGCAGAGCTGTTTCCAAGGCGTTAGACTGGACCAGCAGCTGTTCGCCCCTCCCCCCAGCCACAGGAAATTTTTCCCTGGCTGTGTCGGCTGCTGCGTGCCCAGGAGTGGAACCCCCTACTAGCCTTGGCATCCAGCAGCAGCGCTAGCAGCCCGAGGACCAGAGGGAGCTCAAAGCCCTTCTTGTGGCTAAATAGCTCCTTGTTACCCAGCTGAGAGCCAGGACAGAGCAGTTTTTGGTGAGCTGATGAGTGCTGATCTCCTTAAGTCTCTCTGACAAAGCCGGTCAGTTTTATTTTCAGTGTAACAGAGGTGCTGCCCTTAGACATTTCAGTTGCTCCTGATGGAAATCAGAGGAAGTCATTGTACATAGCTCTGCTTCTCAATCAGAAAATACAAATGTTTCCTTTCTGGAGTTAGTCTATGAATCCCTGGGACATTTTTTTTAACAATTCCTGAAGAGCTGTTAATCCTACCAAGTTGTTACAGCCTTAGAACAGGTCTCTTTCCTAACTTCCTTCATATTTGAGTATGGCCTTGAAATGACATTGCTTAGAGGGCAAATGTTCTTAATAATGTTTAAGACATATAGTGTCATATTATATTTTCATTAGGGCATGGTTAAGAATCATCCAGTTGGGTCACTGTAGATACATACTCAGGATTTCTATATTATATTATAGAATTGAACAGTTTCCAGAGGCTAAAACAGATTTTTAGATCAGTCATTTGTAAATGCAAGTTCATTTTTTAAATTTGTTTTTATGTTTTGAATCTTTACACCTTTAGTATCTTGAACTGAAGTGTGTTTTCATTTGCACTTAAGAAATATCAAATGCATTGTAAGAACAGATTACAATGTTTAAGACTTTATTTCTAAGTACTGAGTAACTTCATAGGAAAAGAAAATACATTGCCATTGGAAAAAGATTTTCATCTAATGGAAATACATCTTCAAGTGTCTTAGAGCTGATAGGAAAGCCATGTTGGCCAATCTATTGTAATATTTTCCTTCCAATTATCACTTTTAAAGCTTTTGATCTTTCCTTTTTTTTAAGCTAATGCCCAAACCAATTTGCTCTCTAATTTGTTCCATGTTTTAGAAGAATGTCTGACGGGAAACTCAGCTACTTTAGACTTCATAACTTTTGAATGAGAAATGAGATGTACAAATTGAAAGGGCATATGTTTGCTTGCTTATAATTTTCCAGAATATATATAAATAAATGTATGACACTCTGTTCCTCATAGCAACATCCTGGCACCCTGACATTCACCATGGTGATATAATTATGTTATGTTTTGTACAAAGTATGCCTCATGAGCTATCATTCTAAAAGTCTTAATCTGTTGAACATTAGTATCCTGTTAAGTTGTGTGTCCTCTCATTACATATGAAGTTATAAAGTTTTGCTGTGTATGTGCTACTGAAACATGTTGTGAGGCTGGAAATACCCACAAGCAGCCTTTCAGGTACAACAAGAAGAAGGCCAGGAACTGGGTACAATAAACATCTCTCAGAGAGAGTACTACACAATGTGGACTGTTTGACCCAGTTTTCAGAAAAAACCTTTCCAGCAAGATTGAAAAAGATATAAAAGGGGGGAGTGACATCATGACTGGACCTCATTCTCCCTACAACACAACACCTGAAAACACCAAAGGAAAAAAGACTGAAATGGGGCGAAGTGCCAGTCTCAGGCAGGAAAGAAGGAAGCCAGCCTGTGTATGCAAACATAGGCGGCAGGTTTGTATAATTTTTGGTGGTGTCCCCCCCACTCCCACCCTGTATGCCGATATAAAATGAAGCTACAACACATCGGCACCACAAGATTACAAGGGTCAATTAAAAGTGGAAAGTCAGAAGCAGCACTTGCCTGCTTCAATATACGGTATTATATTTTGTTGCACCTGTTGTGACAAAGTGGGAATGTTCTTAATGTTTTCTCTGAATACTGTGTGGGTGCCTCAGTTTCCCCTGAAAGGTGCCAATTGAAGGTGTTGGGGACAAAGAGATCAGGTGGCCTTCTTTTCCAGAAGAGACACAAAGGCCAGAGGAAGGAGTGTCAGTTTGGAGCTGGATGTGGAAATGGGGAGAGGCCCAGAACTTGGGTCTGGGCTCCCCATCCCCTCAAGATGGACCTGACTGAGGGGTCCTGTTTTCTGTACCTACAAGCTCTGTTTTAGACTGTGTTCCTGTCGTCTAATAAACTTTCTGTTTTACTGGCTGTCTGAGAGTCACGTCTGACTGCAGAGTTGGGGTGCAGGGACCTCTGGTTGCCCCAGGACCTGCCTGGGCAGACTCACTGCGGAGAGCGCACAGTGTGGAAGGGCATGCTGAATGCTCCGAGGTCAGACCCAGGAAGGTGTAAGCTTCTTGCCCTGGACACAGTCTGCTCAGAGAGAGGAGGCTCCCCAGAGTCATGACTGGCTTTGTATGGAGTAGTTCCAAAGCATCCCAGCATCCCCTTCCACACCATGTGCTTCCCAGAAGTCCGCAAGGCACTGGCACTCCCTCCTCTGGCCTTTGTCTCTTTTCCAGGCATTAGGAGGCCACCTGATCTCTTTGTTCTCCAACACCTTCAGTTGGCACCTTGCAGGAGAGCGGCCCAGGCCATCAGTTGCCCGGAGACAGGGTTGCAGCCATTCTCTGTGCAGACGGCATCACACTGGCCCTCTAGGGCTCTACAACAATCACACCCCCTTAGCCCATCATCTAGATTCTTGAGAAATGCATAGGGGAAACTGAGGCACCCACACAGTATTCAGAGAAAGCATTAAGAACATTCCCACTTAGTAACACCTGTATATAACTAGTTATATAATTTAAAGGGTGTAAAATAATCAAGTATTGTGCTGAACACGATACTCCAAACTGACCACCAAATTTAAGTTGCACGTTTTCCCCCTCAGGTGAGGGTTCTGGGGTGGGGCCGGGGACAGAAGCATCGCCGGGGTCTTTGGCGCCCTAGATGGGTCCTTCCGCGCGCTCGGTCGGTGGCAATTCGGCGACGGGGGAGTGGGGTCCTTCCACGCTCCCGGTCTTCGAGGCACTTCAGCGGCAGGTCCTGGAGCAAGTAAAGGACCTGGCGCAGAATTGCCACCGAAGACCCGGAGCACGGAAAGACCCCCCCGCTGCTGAATTGCCGCCGAGGGCCACAAAATGCCGCCCTCCCAAATCCTGGCGCCCTAGGTGACCGCCTAGGTCACCTAAATGGAAGCGCCGGCCCTGGCCGGGGATGAGGGGTTCACAGTGCAGGAGGGTGTTCAGGTTGGGGTGCTGGAGGTGCAGGCTCTGGGATGGGGAAGGGCTGGAGATAAGGAACTTGGGGTGCAGACAGGCTACCCCAGGGCTAGGGCCAGAGAGGACCCCCGCACCTCCTGGCAGCACACTCACTCTGCACCACAGTCACTGCACATGCTCTTAGGGCCTCTCTCAGGTCCAGTAAGCCCACTCGCCTCCCCTAAGGTGGGTACCGGGGAGGGACGGGGGGTTGCCATCACGTGTGGCCTCCTCTGCTGCTGCCCCTCACCATAGCCTCACTGGGGATGGGGGATGGGGCTGCCCCTTGCCCAGCGTGGGACAGGAGTGGGGACTGCAGGGTGGTGGCTGGGGGGGTGGGGTGTCACAAAATTCACCTAAGCCCCAGCTGCTCAGGTCTAGGAAGGCCCCCTCCTCCATCTCCCCTGTGGTGGGTGGGTGGGTGCTGTGGGGGGACTGTCATCACATGTGGCTTCCTTCCTCCCTCCCCTGCTGCCCCTCACCCTTGCCTCACTGGGGATGGGGCTGCCCCTTGCCCAGCATTGGGCAGGAGTGGGGGCTGTGGGGGGGAGGGGGTGGATCACAGGGTCAAACCTCACCGAAGCCCCAGCAGCTGCTCAGGTGAGTGAGGTCCACTCCAGATGTCCATCTCCTGGCCGGAAGTCCCCTTGGCGTCTCCTCCAGCTGGGTGCCGGGGGACAGGAGAGAGGGCTCCCAAGCACGTGCGTGCCTCCTCCCCCCTCCCCTCTCCCAGGTGCTCCAGCAGTCTGCTGGCCGTGGCTCTCTATAGCCTTAGGGCTTGTCTACATCACAAAGTTGCAGCGCTGGTGAGGGGGTTACAGCGCTGCAACTTAGGAGGTGTACACATCTGCAGGGCATCACCAGCTCTGCAACTCCCTGTTTGCAGCGCTGGCCGTACTCCCATTTTGTCTCGGATGTAGAGGATCCAGCGCTGGTGATCCAGCGCTGGTAATCAAGTGTAGACACTTACCAGCGCTTTTCTTGACCTCCGTGGAATAAGCAGGTATCCCAGCATACCTGAGGAAGCCTCTGGTAATCAAGCAGGTCTCCTTCCCCGGTTTGCTCTCGCGTTCCCCGAACCCCCGAGCAAGCAGGTCTCCTTCCCTGCGGTTTGCTCTCGCGTTCCCCGAATCCCCGAGCAAGCAGGTTTCCTTCCCTGCGGTTTGCAGGGGGGTTCGGGGAACGCGAGAGCAAACCGCAGCGAAGCTGGTCTCCTTTCCCGGTTTGCTCTCGCGTTCCCCGAACCCCCCTTGAAGCCGCCCAACAGCGCTGCAGTGTGGCCACATCTAACACCACTTGCAGCGCTGGTTGCTGTAAGTGTGGCCACTCTGCAGCGCTGGCCCTATACAGCTGTACTAATACAGCTGTAACAACCAGCGCTGCAAAATTGTAGATGTAGACATACCCTTAGGCAGAAGCAGCGGCAGGCAGCCGGCAGCACAAGCAAGCGAGAGAGGCACCCTTCAGGCAGGGAAGCTCCGAGGTCAGGGCGGGGCGCAGGGCCCGCTCCAGGCAGGGCCAGGGGAGAAACCCAGCTCCAAATATTGGTGGAGCACAGCCCCCAGCCTTGAATATTCCGGTGCTCGGGCACCACGAGCCCATATAACCTGCCGCCCCCGTATGCAAAAGCTAACTTGCTTGTACTATCTAACTTGGTGAGGTCCTGTTTGCAAATCATAACTAGTATATTAGGCTTAGATTGTGCTTTGCTTTATTTCTTATGGTAATTTACTTTGATCTGTTTGCTATCATTTCAGATCTATGTTTTGGTAGCTAATAAACCTCTTTATGTTTTATCTTAACCTGTGTGTGTTTGAGTGAAGTGTTTGGGAGCAAATCTCAGATCAGTTAACAAGGCTTCACAAGGGGCAGACTGGGCAATAAATTCATACTGGTCAAGTTTTGACCAGGGCAGGACAGTACAGCGGCAGGGTCCTAGGCTGGGGAGCTGGGGGGTATTTTGGCTGGAGTCTCTCTATTGTTGGTTCAGGCAGTGGCTGGCAGAGCATTTGTGAACACAGGTGGGTGTGGCCCCTGCCTATGGATGGTGGTGTGAATGCAAGCTGGGAGGGCTTTGAAGCTTGTCACAATATGACAGTGTGAGAGGGAACCCAGATTGGTAAAACAGAGCGCTCAGCGGTAGCCCAGTTCCAGGTGGCACCCCAGGGGGATCCATCACAAAATGAAAATAAAAAAATATGTGGGTGATTGGTGTGATATTGTAAGGACAATGATATGGAGAAAATATTCTGCATTGCACCTCTACCCTGATATAACACTGTCCTCGGGAGCCAAAAAATCTTACCGTGTTAAAGGTGAAACTGCATTATATCAAACTTGCTTTGATCCACCAGAGTGCGCAGCCTCCACCCCCGTGGAGCACTGCTTTACCACGTTATATCCAAATTCGTGTTATATTGGGTCATGTTGTATCGGGGTAGAGGTGTACTTTTATTTACTGCTTGAAGTTATTCGTTCTTGTATTAAGGCTCCAAAACTGATATAGGAAAGTAAATGCAAAGTAATGCACATTGGAAAACAATACCAGCTATAAATACTAAATGATGGAGTCTAAATTAGCTGTTACCATTTTAGAAAGCGAGCTGGGAGTCATTGTGAATTGTGCAGGGGCAGTCAAAAAAGTAAACAGAGTATTAGGAGACATTTGGAAAGCAATAGATAAGACACAAAATATCAAAAGCTCTCGCTCTACATTTCGCTGCAGGGTATGACAAGCAACAATGGCCCGTACGGGGCTCGAACCCGCGACCTTGGCGTTATTAGCACCACGCTCTAACCAGCTGAGCTAACCGGCCATGTGATTTTTTTTTGCTTTATTGCAGAGTCAGTTCTGCAGGCTGCCTCCTGTATCATGCTGAACATGACACCTTTGCTGAGCCCAGCCCTGATGGCCAGCTGCTCAGCAGGATCCCTGAAGACATAAATTGAGTTAATCCACACTTAAATATGGGCTTAGGTATATGAAACGTTTGGGAGAGGTAACAGGAACAGTATGAGGGCAGACTAAGATTCATTCAGGTGCTTAGGCTCAAGGCATTGGGACTGGCCTTACTGCACCCCACAGGCTTAGGAACAAAAAGGCACATAAAAAAAATTATTTATTAAAATTTCTTGACTCAAGAGTGTATAACTCATGATTTTAGAATTCTTGTGGTTGTAACGATATCTTGGGGTTGTAGATGTGTGTTGATTATATTTTGAAAGGCAAAACTATGAATGAGTTGAACAAAGAATTAGATTAGTCTCTCAGGATAAGCACATTGGTTATTAGCCAAGCTGATCAGGGATGCAGGCCCATGCTCTGCATGTCTCTAAACTATCCTTTGACTGCCAGATGCTGGGAGTGGATAATGGGATGGTTTACTGAGTCTAATCATAGACTCATAAACTTTAAGGTCAGAAGGGACCATTATGATCGTCTAGTCCGACCTCCTGCACAACGCAGGCCACAGAATCTCACCCACCCACGCCTGTAACAAACCCCTAACCTGTGTCTGAGCTATTGAAGTCCTCAAATCATGGTTTAAAGCAGGGGTCTCAAACACATGGCCCGCATGAGGCCCATGGGGCTATTTCCTGGGGCCCGCCCCCCTCCGGCCTACCTCTAGGCCAGGGGTGGGCAAACTACAGCCACAGGATTGCCCTCCCATGAGCCCCATGCCACTCCCTGAAGCGACTGGCATCACATCCCTGTGACGGGAGAGGGTCGTTCCCTTAGAATAGGGATTCTCAAACGGGGGGTTGGGACCCCTCAGGGATTCGTGAGGTCATTACATGGGGGGTTGTGAACTGTCAACCTCCACCCCAAACCCCACATGCCACCAGCATTTATAATGGTGTTAAATAGATTAAAAAGTGTGTTTAATTTATTGGGGGGGGTTGCACTCAGAACCTTGCAATGTGAAAGGGGTCACCAGTAAATCAGTTTGAGACCCACTGCATTAGAAGCACCTGGAATTGGCCTCTGTTACGATAGATTAAGCAAACTATTGGTCTGACCCACAATGGCAGTTCTAATTTTCTGCAAAAATGACAATCAATTTTTTCCCAGGGAGAAAGACGTTATAGGAGACTGTACTGAATAGCTGAGAATCAAGCTGTACGCAACGGCATGCAGAAAAACACTCAGGGCTAGACTGAGAGGCAGAATAACAGTTGCAGAAATGCCGTCCCCATTGGTGGATCGACTCCAAACAAAGTTTTGACACTAGGCCAGAAATTCTGTCAGCTCTAAAATGAGAAGAAAAAATTAAATTTAAAAATTCAGGGAATCCCAGCAGCAGATAAGACAACTTGGGAAACTGCTCATAGACTCTATGCATTTAGTTACAGTGATAGGGGATTCTTGGTTTCTGAGGGGATATAGGTAAAATATTTCACTGAATTAAGTCTCGGGGATTATCTACACTGGCAAGTTAAAATGCTCTAACTTGCTGGCTCAGGGGTGTGAAAAATCACACCCACACAGCACAACAAGTTTGAGCACTTTAAAGTGCTGTTGTGGACAGGCTCGGCTCCCAGTGCTCAGAGCTAATCCCCTCGTCGAGGTGGATTATCAGGAGCACTGGCACCCGCGGCAGGGCTTTGAACTTTGTAGTGTGGACATACCCTCCTTGGTTTGGTCAGACAAAGGGGAGTTGCATTGACTAGGCCTTGGGATGCCTGTGCCTTTCAGAACATAGCCCCGGGGAGCGGACGCTGAGCGATGCTGTCTGTGAGAGGGGAAATAAAAGCCCCTTTGCCCCCTCCCATTTTTGCAAGCACTGGTGTCTCAGCCCCACTGGGGTAACTGCTACCCCCTGTGCCACCGTCTCTGCCCCCTTCTGCCAGCGCCTCAGGGCGGGGTTTAACTCCACCTCCCCCCTCCCCGAGTCCTGATTTTGCCCTTTAGCCCCTCTCCTAATGCTGCCTCCGGCTGGCTGACCCCCTGATCACCCTCTGCTCAGACCCTAGCCACCCTCCTGCTCCGATTCAGTCCCAGAATCTTAGGGCTAGTAAGGGCAGAGTGAAGGGCAGTGGCTTCAGCTGATGTACTGAGCATACTCAGTATGCTGTGACTGGCACATTATCTGGGAGAGCTCTTTACTACAACCCTGGTGTCATGTGATAAGACAGTTCAGCTGGTCAGAGCATAGTGCTGCTAACCCCAAGGTTGAGGGTTTGATCCCTGCCTGAGCCAAGGTTGTTTTTTATCCCCTGCCATGATATACAGACGTAAGAGCTGTGCCTGCTCTTTGTGTTTATTTGTGTCTTTACTTTCAAACATTGGGGGTAGCCATGTTAGTCTGTATCCACAAAAACAACAAGGAGGCCAGTGATACTTAGGTGGGGAGGGATAGCTCAATGATTTGAGCATTGGCCCTGATGTGAGTTCAATCCTTCAGGGGGTCATTTGGAGATTGATTCTGCTTTAAGCAGGGGGCTGGACTAGATGGCCTCCTGAGGTCCCTATGGCACTTTAAAAACTAACTGATTTATTTGGACATAAACTTTCGTGGGTAAAAAAACTCACTTCTTCAGATGCATGGAGTGAAAGTTACAGATGCAGGCATTATATAATGACACATGAAGAGAAGGGAGAATCTCACAAGAGGAGAACCAGTGTTGGCAGGGCCAATTGGATCAGGGTGGATGTAGTCCACTTCCAATAATAGACGAAGAGGTGTCAATTCCATGAGAGGCAAAGCTGCTTTTGTGATGAACCGGCCACTCCCAGTCCCTATTGAAGCCCAAATTAATGGTGTTAAATTTGCAAATGAATTTTAGTTCTGCTGTTTCCCTTTGAAAGCTGCTTCTGAAGTTTTTTTTGTTCAAGAATAGTGACTTTTAAATCCATCATAGAATGTCCAGGGAGATTGAAGTGTTCACCTACTGGCTTTTGATTGTTACCATTCCTGATGTCCGATTTGCATCCATTTATTCTTTTATGTAGGGTTTGGCCAATGTACATGGCAGAGGGGCATTGCTGGCACATGATGGCATATATCACATTGGTAGACGTGCAGGTGAATGAGCCCTTGATGGTGTGACTGATGTGGTTGGGTCCTCTGGTGGTGTTGCTAGAGTAGATAGGGGGGCAGCCTAGGCAATGAGGTTCGCTACAGGGATTGGTTCATGGTGTGATGTTATTGATATAAACTGGGACCATATAGAACATGGTTTGCAACCAAGGTCCTGTTGAGGCACCAAATCTTATGTAAAGGGGGACATATAAGGTGTCTAAGACCAGGTTATGGGTTGCTGGTTATGATTATGCTGTCTGTATGTCTGTATCCTTTTGTAGTTGAAGTTATGAGTATTGGCTGTATACTGTCTGTATTTCAAATTTGTGCTGTATTTCTGGGAAAAATCCCAGGCAAGTTGGTGTTAGCTCTGCCTAGCCTGCTTGATGCCCCATTAAGGACCATCAGCTACACAATTAACGCATTGAGAGGAGGCAGATACGCCTTGTAACTCAGCAGGGTGTGCAGGAACTGGCCCATGTGACTGCAGACTCCATTGTGCTGTAATTTTCCACAGTAAGAACAAAGAAGTGTTCTTACACCTGGAAGTGCCTATATAAGGCTGTTGCCTCATCTCCATCTTGTCTTCAATCCTGCTTCCTACCTCTGGAGGGACTTTGCTACAAGCTGAAGCTCTACACAAGGGACTGATGACCCATCCCAGCGGGGGATCTTCCAGAGACTTGATTTGAACCTGCAGTTTACTCCATCACTGCTGCAAGCCTGAACTAAGAACTTGGCCATTACTGTTTGTAATTATTCCATTTAACCAATTCTAGCTCTCATCAATATCTTTTTCCCTTTATGAATAAACCTTTAGATTTTAGATTCTAAAGGACTGGCAACAGCATGATTTGTGGATAAGATCTGATGTGTATACTGACCTGGGTCTGGGGCTTGATTCTTTGGGATTGAGAGAACCTTTTTCTTTTATTGGGGTGTTGGTTTTCATAACCATTCATCCCCAGGATGAGTGGAAATGGTGGTGATACTAGGAGACAGGAGTGTCTAAGGAAATTGCTTGTGTGACTTGTGATTGGCCAGTGGGGTGAAACTGAAGTCATTTTTGTCTGGCTGGTTTGGTTTGCCTTAGAGGTGGAAAAACGCCAGCCTTAGGCTGTGACTGCCCTGTTTGAGCAATTGGTCCTGAATTGGAGCAAAGAATCCTGTGGCACCTTATAGACTAACAGACGTTCCGGAGCATGAGCTTTCGTGGGTGAATACCCACTTCATCAGATGCATGACATGCATCTGACGAAGTGGGTATTCACCCACGAAAGCTCATGCTCCAGAACATCTGTTAGTCTATAAGGTGCCACAGGATTCTTTGCTGCTTTTACAGATTCAGACTAACACGACTACTCTTTTGATACTTGGTCCTGAACTGGCACTCTCAGTTGGGTCCTGCCAGAACCGCATTGTCACACATGGGTTGTTGTTTCTGGGGTGTGGTGTGTAGTTCCTGGTGAGTATGTGCTTCAAGTTGTGGGGCTGTCTGTAAGGGAGGACTGGTCTGCCTCCTAAGGTCTGTGAGAGTGAGGGATCATTTTCCAGGATAGGTTGTAGATTGTTGATAATGTGCTGGAGACATTTTAGCAGGGGGCTGTATGCGATGGCTGTGACAAAGTGGGACTGTTCTTAATGTTTCCTCTGAATACTGTGTGGGTACCTCAGTTTCTGGCAGACATTCTGTCTCCTGGCAACTAATGACCTTCCTCCCTGCTAAAGGTGTGGGAGAACAAAGAGATCAGATGACCTCCTGGCCCGGAAAAGAGACAAAGCTCAGAAAGGAGGGGCTGGAGGGGGTTTCAGTTGGGAGCTGGCTGGGGACGGGAAGTGAGGGTTGTCTGGCTCACTGGGCCCCAGAATGGACCCAACTGAGGGGTCCCATTCTCTGTATCTACAAGCTCTGTTTTAGATCGTGTTCCTGTGATCTTCCTGTTTTACTGGCTGGCTGAAAGTCACATCTGATTGCGAAGTGGGGTGCAGGACCCTGGGTGCACTTGCTGTGGGAAGCACATGAAGGGGCAGAGGACACTAAATGCTCCAAAGTCAGACCCAGGAAGGTGAAGCCTGTGAGCTTTTTGCCCTGAAGACAGTCTGGCTTTGTGGGTAGCAGTTGCAGAGCATTGTCTGGGGACTCTGTGACAATGGCCAGTGGTGTTCTGTTATTTTCCTTGTTGGGCCTGTCCTGTAGTAGGTGATTTCTGGGTACCTGTCTCGCTCTGACAATCTATTTCCTCACTTCCCCAGGTAGGTATTTTAGTTTTATAGATTCATAGATTCATAGATTCTAGGGTCAGAAGGGACCAATGTGATCATCTAGTCCGACCCCCTGCACAAAGCAGGCCACAGAACCCTACCCATCCACTTCTATAACAAACCCCTAACCTATGCCTGAGTTAATGAAGTCTTCAAATTGTGGTCTGAAGACCTCAAGCTGCAGAGAATCTACCAGCAAGTGACCCATGCCCTACACTGCAGGAGAAGGTGAAAAACCTCCAGGGCCTCTGCCAATCTGCCCTGGAGGAAAATTCCTTCCCAACCCCAAATATGGCGGTCAGCTAAACCCTGAGCATGTGGGCAAAACTCATCAGCCAGCACTCAGGAAAGAATTCTCTGCAGTAACTCAGATCCCATCCCATCCAACATCCCATCACCAACCACTGGGCATACTTATCTGGCGATAATCAAAGATCAATTGCCAAGATTAGGCTCTCCCAAGTTTTAAGAATGCTTGATAAAGGTCTTATAGGTGTTTGTTTCTGTCTGAGGGGTTGGAGCAAATTCAGTTGTATCTTAGGGCTTGGCTGTAGACAATGGCTCATGTGATGTGTCCTGGATGGAAGCTGGAGGCATGTAGGTAAGTATAGCGTCAGTAGGTTGCCGGTATATGGTGGTGTTTATGTGACCATCACTTATTTGCACTGTAGTGTCCAGCAAGTGGCTCTCTTGTGTGGATTGTCCAGGCTGAGGTTGATGGCAGAGTGGAGATTGTTGAAATCCAGGAGGAATCCTTCAAGGGCCTCCTTTCCGTGAGTCCATATGATGAAGGTGTCATCAGTGTAGCGCAAGAAGAGAGGGCGAGAGCTAGGGGACAAGAGCTCAGGAAGCATTGTTCTAAGTCAGCCATAAAAATGTTGGCATACTGTGGGGCCATGTGGGTACCCATAGCAGTGCCACTTATGTGAAGGTGTAAGTTGTCCCTAAATCTGAAATGATTGTGGGTGAGGACAAAGGGGCGGAGGGTCCTGGGGGGTAATCAGGGGACAGGGAGCAGGGGGTGGTTGAATGGGGTGGAGGTTCTAGGAGGTGGTCAGAGGACATGGAATATGGGGGGGTGGATAAACAGGAGTCTCATGGAGTGGGGATGTGGATACGGGTCAGGGAATGGGGAACGGGGGGAGGGGCTGGATAGGCATGGGGCCCCAGGGGGCCTGTCAGGGGGTGAGGTGTGTGGATAGGGGTCCGGGCAGTCAGGGAACAAGGAGAAAGGAGGTTGTATAGGGAGTAGGGTCCCAGGGAGCAGTTAGGGGACAAGGAATGAGGGGCATTGGCTGGGTCAGGGGTTTTGAGGGGGGCGGGAAGTGGGAGGGCGTGGATAGGAGGCAGGGGCCAGACTGGTTGAGGAGGCACAGCCTTCACTACCTGACTCTCCATACAGTTTTGCAATGTGGCCCTCGGGCCAAAAACTTTGCCCACTCCTGGGCTAGATGGACCCAGTATGGCCATTCTTATGGTCTTATGTTTCCCATAGAACAGCAGTGACACCTGGTGGCCAGTTTGAATAATGCACCAAGTTTGTTTCCCACGAAGCGGTAGTTTCCCATGGAGCGGTAGTGACACCTAAAGGCATGTTTAGGTAATTCAGACGGTATACACTAAATTACACCAATTGGCTATGGGGAGTTTTTCTTGCTTAGTTTTACATTTGGTCAAGGGGGCAGGGGGGGAAGTGGGTCAGATATTCATAGATTCCAAGACAGAAGGGACCATTACGATCACCTATTCTGACCTCCTGTATAACACTGGCCCGAGACTTTCCCCAAAATAATTCCTTGGGCGAGTATTCTTGCTGCCAAATGCACTGGAAGGCAGTTGCAGGGATGGGACGAATACTGTTCTTATACATGCCCCTTTCCATGGTTGCCTCCTGAGGTCTGCTGACACGAGCTTTAGGAGATGTGCTGGGAGAAGGGGAGGGAGTATTGCATCATTGACTTTCTGCAGTACTGCAGCCCATCACTCTAATATTTGAGTGCCTTCAATATAGAATTGCCAGCAAGCGTGAAATCCCCAGCAGATGTCATGGAGTCTCTGGCACTTTGCCCTCTTAGGGCTCAGGTGTCTGCTGGAGGAAGGGCCGTGAGCTGCCCCTGGGGCTGACACACACAGGTGGTCAGACTAGAACAGGGGTTCTCAAACTGGGGTCAGGACCCCTCGGGGGGCACCAGGCTATTACATGGGAGGGTTGCAAGCTGTCAGCCTCCACTCCAAACCCTGCTTTGCCTCCAGCATTTATAGTGGTGTTAAATATATTAAAAAGTGTTTTTAATTGATAAGGGGGGGGGTCGCACTCAGAGGCTTGCTATGTGAAAGGGGTCACCAGTACAAAAGTTTGAGAGCCACTGGACTAGAAGATCTGGTGAGTCCTTCTGGGTTTGTACCCTAGAGGGAGCTGTGAAGGCCGCTCTGCTGTCTGAACAACAAAGCCAAATGCACTGAAATTTGAAAAGGAGTCGGGCCCCTGGTGCCAGGCGTGGAACAAAGGCCTGGGGGTGATGAGGTGGACACTGCTCACAGGATCCAAAAAAATGGAGGTAGCCACGTTTCCTCTGTTAAGCGATGTCATGCCAGCCGGCAGGAGCCAGGTGTCTGTAATAAGCTGCAGTGCAAGCAGTGTGGTAAGAGGTGGCACGCCAGCCAGATGTGTCACAGGGCCCCACAGCACACTGCAGGGCACATCCAGAGGAAGCCATCAGCACCTACAGGCAGGAGCCAGGGGAAGCATCGGGCTCAGAGGCTGGTTGTCCCTGGAAGGCAGGAGGTGGGAAATGGAGCATTTCACAAAAGAGGAGCTGGTGCTCTTCACCTTTTATTATTATTATTATTATTATTATTATTATTATTATTATTATTATTATTATTATTATTGGGGGGCCCCAAAATGTTCCTGCTTAGGGCCCCCAGTGGGGGCCTGTGCTGGACATGACCAGAGCTGTCCTTCCCCTGCTCTGGTAACTGAAAGGTAAATGATGTGTCATTGACTGCAGAGGGGCCATGGCGTGATCTCTGAGGCAGGTTCCAGAAATAGTTCCAAGGCTAATATTAGGGGAACCAAGGGATGTTTACAGACTTGCAGTAATGGCAGCTGGGTGCTGGCCCTCTCCCAGTCACCGTAATGTGTGATAGTATCTGTTCCCCTTTGGCATTAATGGTAACGGGAGGAAATGCACCCTCTGCCCCGCAGTGGGCAGAACTGGGCTGTACAAACTGAACCTGGATGGCCGTGCACTGCCGTAGCCCAGGTGGGGGAGAAGAGGGGGAATTGAAAGAATACCAAGAGTATGTTGTGCAGACATGGGTGTGATAAAGGCATCACAGCAAGGCCGCTTGTGTCTGACAAGGCCGTTCCTATCTTGCAGAAGGCCAGGCCTGCACCCTGCCTGTGGAGAGCCTGTGGAGACAGCCAGATGAATAACAAAGGCAGGGAAGAGTCTCACCTGTGGAGGTCAGTGCATGGGCTGCAGTGTAAGGTTAGTGGGTGAGTATTGTGCTGGGGGGGACAGGGAGGGCCCCCCTCCCCTTCTCCCCCGGAGCTTGCTGCTGCCAGTGAGGAGAGGGCTGGGAGGAGTCCTCCTCTCTGGCCCCCTGTCCAGCCCCAGGGCAGCCTGTCTGCTGCATTCCAAACCCAGCCCCATGCCCCACACCCCCTCCCATACCCCAACCCTCTGTCCCAGCCCAGAGCCCACACCCAGCACCCAAACCCCCTCCCAGAGTCTGCACCCAGCACCCAAACCCCCTCCTGCACTCCAACCCCCTGCCCCAGCCCAGAGCCCATACCCAACACCCAAACTCCCTCCCAGAGCCTGCACCCCAACCCCCCTCCTGTACCCCAACCCCCTGCCCCAGTCCGGAGCCTTCACCCAAACTCCCTCCCAGAGCCCGCACCCCAAACCCCCTCCTGCACCCCAACCCCCTGCCCCAGCCCAGAGCCCGTACCCAACACCCAAACTCCCTCCCAGAGCCTGCACCCCAAACCCCCTCCTGTACCCCAACCCCCTGCCCCAGTCCGGAGCCTTCACCCAAACTCTCTCCCAGAGCCCGCACCCCTCCCACACCCAAACTTCTTCCTAGAGCCTTAGGTAGGTGTGGGGAGGGGGCAGGACTTGGACCCATTCTGGGCACCACCAAAAATTATATAACCTTCCACTCTGTCTGTGCCATAGGGTCTGGAGTTATCACACCAGAAAGCTCACTGGGGGCAATGTGGGTAGAGATCCATGAGCAGCACCATGGGTAGGACAGTGACAGATGGGGCCCAAAGTTGGTTTTAGTGGCTGGCCTTAGATCATGATATTGCAGTGGAAAGTAGCCAGTGTGAAACAGGCTGGAACGAGCACCATGTCACCAGGGGAGGGGGCTGCAAAGCTTTGGAAACAGCAGCACGTGTGCTTGCAGATAAAAATACGCTAGGTGCTGCACATGGCACCAACCATTGCTGGTCAAACACCACCAGTGCGGGCCCTTACGTTGTGCTGTCTGTGGCTTGCTGAGGCACTCGGTTCAGACACCTGCCCACAAAGTGTGGCTGAGGATTTTCAGACATTTCTACAGCCAAACTGTGTGAAACCTGCTAGATTGGCCACCCATCACCCAATGGCCTGGCAGACAGAACTGTCACTAGGATATGGCAAATAGCGGTGACCGCTCCAGGGCCCGTGCTTTGGGCGGCCCCGTGCTTCATAAGGAGGCGGGCGGGCGGCGAGGAGGAGGTACCCTACCAACCTCCCTCACCCCGCAGCACCTCCTGCCCGGTGGCGGGCCCCACCGATCAGCACCTCCTCCTCCCTTCCTCCCAGTGCCTACCACCGATCAGCTGTTTGTAGGCGCTGGGGAGAGAGGAGGAGCAAGGATGCAGCGTGCTTGCGGGAATGGGCAAAACTGGACAGGGAAGAGGTGGGGCAGGGGTGCGGCCTTGGGGGAAGGGGTGGAGTGGGGGCAGGGCCTGGGGAGAGCCAATGGGGAGCTCCCCCTTGCAGATAGAAACTCGGTACCTATGCCCCAGCCCAGCACCCCCCTAGGGACAGCCCTGCTGGCAGAGCACTGTGTGCAGACACAGAAACGAGCATTAGACAAAATCATGGAGGCCCCAGCCACTCTGCAGCATGAAGATCCTGGTCTCACAGATGTCGCCACAGGGTCTGCCAGTCCGAAACCTCCTGCAGAGCTGGGTCTCCTGAAGGAGTCAATTACCAACTGGATTGGATTTACTCGGACTAGACTTACTGGGAGCACTCAGAAAAGGCAATGAACAGTGAGCGATTTCCTGCCTCGGGCAGACAGCAGGGGTAGAAATGTACAGGGGAGGGAGATGGGGGCAAAGGGGGATGAACCTGACAGTGGTAGAGGTGGAAGGGGAGATAATGAAGAGGCCCGTTGATCAGCTGTCCGAGATAAAAGCTTAAGTGCAGGTGAGGGCCAAAGGCCAGGTGTCGTTCATGCACGGCAGGCACCATCAGCCCCAGCAAGAAGGGGAATGATATGGCTGTTCACTCCCCACCATGCTCAGTTCTGTGAAATGGGCCATCTCACATGTTCCAGGACAGCTGCCTGCCTGACTCCTCCCAAGCACAGGGCTGGTCCAGTGGCTCCTAGCTGTAGGTGCCAAAGGCTTCGTCTGACGTGTCCTTCATGTGCTGTTGGGCACTGTGGCAGTCCAGGGCGGTGTGCCCACCTTACCACACTGCAGCTTGTTACAGACACCCTGCTCCTGCTGGTGTGATGCCTTGACAAGCAGAAACACGGCTCCCTCATTTTGTCTGAGTTCTGTGAGCGGTGCTGACCTCCTTCCCAGGCTGGGTTCATGGGCCAAGCTTGTTTTCAGATTTTGGCACATTTGTCTTTGGGGGTTCTAGACAACAGAGGAAACGCCACAGCGCACTCTATGCAATGTTCAATGGACTTTCCCTTCATTCTGGGGGTTTTACTCCAGAAACAAACTGATCTCTGGGAGCCTCCATCAGAAAATTACCAGAATAACAAGTTACAGACAGATGTTTCAGGCTTGCCAAAATTCAGAAATACTGTATGCTCTTCTTCTAGTTCCATGGCCACCAACCGGTAGATCGTGATCAACTGGTCGATCGTGGAGCCTCTCACAGGTGATCTGTCACAGTGGCTGCCAACCCTCCTGAAGTCAAACCAGGAGATTGGTTGCTAACAGTCCAGTGGTGCAGCAGGGCCAGGGCAGGCTTCCTGCCTGCCCTGGCTTCCTGCCTGCCCTGGCCCCAGGCCACTGCCGGAAGCAGCTGGCATGTCCGGCAGCAGCTCCTGGGGGGAGGGGCAGGAGATCTCTGTGCCCTGCCCTCGTCTGCAGGCGTTGCCCACGCAGCTCCCATCGGCCAGAAACGGGAAACCCCAGGAGCTGCTGTTGTACATGCTGGCTGCTTCTGGGAATGGCGCGAGGCCAGGGCAGGCAGGGAGTTTGCCTTAGCCCTGCTGCATCACCGTCTGGGAGCTGCCTGAGGTAAGTGGTTCCTGGCCAGAGCCAGCACCCTACACTCCATCCTGCACCCCAATGTTCTGCCTCTCACACTCTGAACCCCTCAGCCTGCACCCACTCCCTCACCCCAACCCCTATCCCAGCAGAGTGAAAATGAGTGAGAATAGGGGAGAGCGAGGGATGGAGGGAGTAGGGCGGGGCCTTGGAAAAGGGCCAGAGCAGGGGCGGGGCCTCAGGGAAGGGGCAAGGCAAGGGTGTTTGTGTGATTACTGTTATTTGTACGTTTTCTTTGAAGTAGATCCTGCACTTAAATTCAAAAAGTGATCTCGTGCTTAAAAAGGTTGGAGACCACTGTTCTAGCTGGTTTTTTAGCTGAACTTGTACTCTTCTGTTTTTAAAAACGGTGTTCAGAACCCAGACCCTGCTTTGTAAAGGTGTGGCTGTGCTCAACACTGCAACATCTAACAGATTTAGGAACCTAAGTCTCATTTTCAACAGGGATTTAGGCACTTAAGAGTCTAACTCCTATTGCCTGTCAATGTCCCTTCAGAATCTCCATGTCTAGCTCACCAGATTATTGTGGAGAAAGTAAATTTTTAAGTGCCATAAAAGATGTTTTTCCCACCAATGTTAGGAAAATGGCCCTTTGTGTGCCAATATGTTCTATAGCAGTTGCATAAATATGCTGCTCACAACATGCCCTTCCGAAAGTGGTTCAGTTTAAATTCCTGCTCATGCCCCAGCTGGGTGTTATGCAGAGCAGTGACCTGAGGTGTGGCTGCTAGGCTGGAATGTCCTGGTCCTTTGGGAGCAGCGGATTGGTGACTGCTGGGATTGTGCAGTGGACCAGGGGTGGGTGTTCCAGGGGGATGCTTGGAGGCTTGGGGACTGGGGAGCTTAATGCCCTTTACAGAGACAGCAGGGCAGGGCCTGCGTAGGCTGAGAAAAGGGCTTGAATTGCCTGTGGCTGGTGGAGGTGGGAGCTGACGCCTGGTAGCCACAGACAAGGCTCCTCATGCTAAGAACAGGTGGGGGAGGGGATAACAGCTCTGCCCCCCATCACAGCTACCTGCCTGCAGAGCAGCTCCCGGAGCAGACAGTACTAGGCCTGAGGCACTGGGCAGTCATTTGCTCCACTGCAAAGCGACTGCAAAGTGGGGTACAGGGTCCTGGCCTGCCTGGCAGCACTCACACCCGCTCTTCCTGGCTGTAAATGGTGCATTGCAGTGAGGAGCCCAGTGCAGACCTGGCAGCACAGCAGCAGCCAGCTGACCTTGTCCATGTGCCCAGACCTTCAGTGTCCAGCTAGACGAGGCTGTAGGCAGAGTTCTGAGCAGGACACGTGCCACAGCCAAATGCCCTTGGTCTGAGCTTGTATTGTGGAGCCCAGCAGGAACCCTGGGGCAGGAGAGATGTGATCTAAACACATGCACACAGCCACAGAGCACAATGCCAGCAAGGGCGGGAGAAACTCAGAGCAGAGATTGAAATCATCCTGGACGGAGAAAACACAAGCAGCATCTCACATTTGCTCTTGCTGGCCAGGTCGGCTTTGCCAGTTCTGTACATTCCCATGTTTGACACCACCCCTAGCAGCAGGGGATGCCCTCCAGCATCTACAAAGCCTCTGGTTTACCTGCCCAGCTCCAGTTGGGCTGCTAGTGCTGAGGCAGATGGCACCTCCGGGAAATCTCGGAGGCCACTACTCGCAGCCAGACAGATTGGAGCAGCAGACCAAGGGCCAGCGCCTGAGCACAGAGATCCTGGGATCCCCGCCACCTGTCGCAGCACTGCCCAGGCTCCATCACATGCACAAGCGCTGTTCCCTGGCTCCCTGTTTTCACTATAAATGTATATCAGTGCTGGATGCAGGGGCATGCACAAGGAGGGCAAGCAGGGGCACAGGCTCTCCAGTAGAGCTCCTCTGGCCCCAGGCAGGCCACATTGCTCCTGGATGCTAAGGGATGTCTCCCCTGGTCGGGGTCCATAGTGGGCTGGGAGGTTTCCAATGCTTTGAGCAAACCAGAGTCTGTGCTGGCTTCTGAACAGAATCCGTTCCAGCCCCTGACATGTCCTGGGAGTATTAGCAGAGATCTTGTGTTTATCAATTCTGCTGCAGCTCAATGGCTTTGGCATGGCTCTGGGCCACGTCCCCAGAGTGCTCCCTCCCCAGAAAATTAAAAAAAGAAATAACCTTTTGTGTGTGGACACAAGGCAGCCTTTGCCAAAAAAACAAAAACAAAAAAACCTTTAGATATATTGGAAAAACATTCCCATGTAGACAAGCCCTGATATTATTTTTAATAGCACCATCTGGTAGCTCCCAGATGTCTGCTTCACGAAAAAATCCTCTTTATATAAGAAAAATAAAGTAGAACTAAGCAGAATTCTCAGAGCCAAACATCCAGTTAGTAGCTTAGTTGCTGTCATGTCTTGAATTAGCTCTGGTATATCACTAAGTGGAGAATAGGCTGTCCATCTAGGTGCCAGAGAACTAACCATTTCTAGAAACAGTCACTTAAGGTGTCAAGAAATTTTCTCTAAACTTTGCTCTGTTGGGCCGTTGGAGCAGTTTCTATGTGGGTAGTTGAAGTCCACAGTCCAAACATTTTGCCCCAAGGAGAGGATTCTGGCTCTGCCGTGAGGCCAAGTGAAGAGTCTGACACAGCTTGTCCTCTTCATCCCTCCACCTCCTCGGAGGGTCCCTGGTGAGCTGAGGGGGCAGGGGAGGGGCTCACACAGCCAGGCTGGAGTCAGTGAACGCTTTTGCCTTTGGAGAGTACAGTGAGTTCATATGTTCCTCTTCCTCCTTCACCGGCTCCTGGCCACCGGCATTCCCAAAGGGTGGTCTCCTCACAGTCTGGTCCCTGGAGCCCTGGCTCCCACTGTTGTCATTTGTTCACTATGTTCCATCTTCTTTTGCACTAGGAGGTTGGGTGAGAGTGGAGCAGCTGGAGTGGCAGCACCAGGCGGCAGAGACTGGAGGCAGACTTGCTGCTGAAGGATGAACCACGCACCTGCCAGGAGAACATTCAGCAGCTGTGTCATAAACAGATAGCTAAGGGTTAATGTCTCTTTCACCTGGAGCACCTGACCAGAGGACCAATCAGGAAACCGGATTTTTTCAACTTTGGGTGGAGGGAATTGTGTGTCTGAGGTCTTTGTTTTCTGGCTGCCTGCTTTCTCTGAGCTTTGGAGAAGTAGTTCTGTTTTCTAATCTTTTGTTTCTAAGTGTAAGGACAAAGAGATCAGATAGTAAGTTATATGGTTTCTTTTCTTTGGTATTTGCATGAATATAAGTGCTGGAGTGCTTTGATTTGTATTCTTTTTGAATAAGGCTGTTTATTCATATTTCTTTTAAGCAATTGACCCTGTATTGTATCATCTTAATACAGAGAGACCATTTGTATTTTTTCTTTCTTTTTTATATAAAGCTTTCTTTTAAGACCTGTTGGAGTTTTTCTTTACTTCAGGGAAATTGAGTACTCTGTACTCACCAGGGAATTGGTGGGAGGAAGAAATCAGGGGAGATCGGTGTGTGTTGAAGTGGCTAGCCTGATTTTGCATTCCCTCTGGGGGAATAGGAAAGTCCTTTTTGTTTCCAGGACCGGGAACGGAGAGGGGGAGTCCCTCTGTTTGGATTCACAGAGCTTGTGTCTGTGTATCTCTCCAGGAGCACCTGGGGGGGGAAGGGAAAGGATTATTTCCCTTTGTTGTGAGACTCCAGGGATTTGGGTCTTGGGGTCCCCAGGGAAGGCTTTTCAGGGGGACCAGAGTGCCCCAAAACACTCTAATTTTTTGGGTGGTGGCAGCAAGTACCAGGTCCAAGCTGGTGACTAAGCTTGGAGGTTTTCATGCTAACTCCCATATTTTGGACGCTAAGGTCCAAATCTGGGACTAAGGTTATTGACAAGCTGGAGGCCAAGATGCAGGAGGAGGCCACCAGGATTGGGAGCAAGGCAGTGGGAGCCGTGGAGGGGAAGCTGAGGGAGGCAAGAGATGCTGGAGAAGGGCTGTAGAGGAAGAGCCGGCAGGACTGCATAAGAGAGCTCCAAGCTGAGGAGGAGATAACCAGACACCCCAAGATCTGTCACACATCCTAAGGGCTTTGGCATCATTAGCAAAACTCTAAGGCAGAGGTTCCCAAACTGTGGTTCATGACACATCTCTGGGGGGTACACAGGAGAAATTGTGAAATGGGGGATTTTATTTATTAACTATTTTATTTATTGCATTTTCATAACAGGCTACTCAGACAAAGCTTAAAAATGTGGGAATTTGTTATATAAAATATGGTAGTTAATTTACTTCAAAATGTATCAATGAGTACACAGAGACGCAGACATACAGAGCCCTCACCTCCAATCACGAAACAGTGCGGGCTCAGTGGCCCAGCAACTGTCCAGAATAATTGAGTCCAGAGCTTAGTCAAGGGTTTTTTTTTTGGTTGTATACATCACATTTTAACTAACGATATCTGTACATAACAGTGAAATATGGACAGATGGCTTAAAACGGTTAGTGTGAAGAACATACATATCAGTGATGAGAAGGGTGGAGTACATAGGCAGCTGGTATCTAAAAGGTATCTAAAAGGATGTCATAAGGAGGAGGGAGAAAACTTGTTCACCTTAGCCTCTAAAGATAGAACAAGAAGCAATGGTCTTAAACTGCAGCAAGGGAGGTTTAGGTTGGACATTAAGAAAAAGTTCCTAAACTGTCAGGAGGGTTAAACACTGGAGTAAATTGCCTAGCAAAGTTATAGAAACTCATATCTGAAGCTATTTAACAGTACATTAAATAAATGTCTATCAGGTATGGTCTACACAGCACTCAGTCCTGCCATGAGAGCAGGGGACTAGACTCCACAATCCCTCAATGTCTCTTCTAGCTCTAGAATCTATGAATCCAGAACAGGATATATGTACAGCTGCAACATCTGCATAGCAACCACTACCAGTTTACACACAAAAAACTCATGCTCACCCATTCTCAGCTCACTGAGCACTGGAACCTATGGCCTTTGCCTAGTGATTCTTACTACAGTGAGGGTGAGTTCCTTCCTCAGCAAATGCCAAGTACAGTTCTACTGTCCTTGATTCACATAACCAGGGTAACAACACTTTATTACTCCTGCCCCAATAACAAAGAGACTGAAGATCCCACACCAACCAGTGATCATTTGGGCAGGCAGTCCCATCATGCTAGGCAGGGAGGGTGTATCCATGCAAATAAGATCAGCCCCCTGAAGTCCTTTTCCACAGCTCACCACCAGATGTCAGGGTAGAGCTCATTCTGATTCTGCTTACATAGGTGATTGATTCTTTTAACCAGGTTTAATTCTCATGTCTTTCTTTTATCTTATAAACAGGGCCTGTGCAACTATTTAGGCAAACTAAGTGGCTGCCTAGGGTGCCTAGTGGTTGAGGGCACCTAAAAGCCCACTCAGGCGAGGAGGTGGAGTGGAGGTGAGCTGGGGCGTGGGAAGGGCCACCCGCAGTTACGAGGGAGAGGGGCGCACAGGGGAACCACTCCCTACCCCAGATCACCTCCACTCTGCCTCCTCCGCTGAGCACACAGCCCCCACTCTAAGTCTCCTCCAATGTGTGCCACAAGCCTGGGAGGGGAGGAGAATTAGTGCGGCGCCAGCATCCTCAGCGGAGGAGGCAGAGCCTTGGTGAGCTGGGATGGGCTCCCCAGGCGGAGTTAGCTGCCGTGAGTCTTGTGATGGAGTTGGGACTGTCTGTGTGGGGGATGAGAGAGCCGGGGATTACTTTAGGTGAGGGACAAGTGCTCAGCCTGTAACCTGAGCCAGGGAGCAGGGAAGAGGGTCAACACCTTTCCCCGGGAAGGTGGACAAAGGAAGGGGCCGGCTGTAGGGAAGTTAAGTCAGTTTCGGTTTTGGGCTGGGGCGGGGAATTCAGGGTATCCTAAGCTGCCATCCAAGCACCCTGAACCCCCAGCAGGACTCGATTGAGGGGTCCTGACTGTGCCAACAAGCTCTGCTGTAACCTGCATTCCTGTTGTCCAATAAACCTTCTTTTTTACTGGCTGGCTGAGAGTCACTGTGGGTCCCAGGAAGAGGGGTGCAGGACCGGACTTCCCCACACTCCGTGACAAGTCTCCCCTGGTGGGGTTAGCTGCTGCGGGGGGATCCCCGGGTGGGGGGCTGTGTTAGCTGCCGCGGGGGGCAGGGTGAGCTTGGGGGGTTGGCGCAAAGTGGACATTTCGCCTAGGGCACGAAACTTCCTTGCACCGGCCCTGCTTATAAATAAACCTTTAGGTATTAGATGCTAAAGGATTGGCAACAGCATAATTATTGGGTAAGATCTACGTTTTATATTGACCTGGGTATGTGTCTGGTCCCTTGGCATCAGAAGAACCCTTCGTTTGATGAAATTGGTTTTAAGTAATCACTCATCATTAAGTCTAATGTCTGGGTGTTGAATCCAGGACTGGAATATCTAAGGAGGCTGCAGTTCTGACTTCTTGTTAGCCAGTGTGGTGAGACAGAAGTTTACTTTTGTTGCTGGCTTAGTATGTATTATGGAAGAATAACACCAGTTCTGGGGGCGTGTTTGCCCTATTTCTCAGCAGTTTGTCCTGAATCTGGTATTCTCTGTTGTGACCCACAGAGACATGGTGAAACTGCTGCTCTACGGTGTGGCCCAAACCTCAGCCTTCTCTTCACCCAAGAGCTGGTCAAGCTGTCCATTATGGATGTGCCCCTTGGCCAGCCTGCAAACTGCTTTTGGCCCCACCCTGACATCCTCTGACTGGTTTGGTCTGGGAAACTCTTCCCTTGTAGCTGGAATAAATACATTTGCTTTGCCCAGAATGTTAGGGGCCTTTATTTGCTGATGGGGCATGTAATTGGCTGCCTAAGTCAGGTGGTATAATTTACTTTCACTGATTGGGGAACCAGATCTTTATAAGGCAGGTGTGTGCATTGATTCTACCGGGGTGGGGGTGAGAGCAGACACTGGGAGCAGAGTGGCCAGAAATATGCACTCTGGTTAAATCCTTTTCCTGGGGTGTTTTGTGGAGAGCAGAGCTTTATGTTCCTCTCTCATGCCTGCCAAGCTAGCTTCAATCAGAAAAGAGCAGCTTGTATGGGGTGCATGAGATGCTGTCCCATGCCGTGACTCTCCCCCAAAGGTAGTCCCAGCATGGCTGAACTCTCCACTGGTGGCGTCGTTAGCAGGATCAGATGCGGCAGGTGGATGGGGCTTTCCCAGCAGGTCTCACTGTAGGATGATGCGAGGGCCATGGCAGGGGCCATGAGAAATGCATGACTCCAGTTGTCTCGCAGCCTCTGAAGTCTGGGTGCTGCCTTGTTGCTCATCACCATCTGTGAAACACACAGATTGGGTGGCCATGACCCGGCACAGACCTGGTGGGACCAAACAAGCTACAGTAGAAGCCCTGATGATGGCAGGCCAGCACATCCCAGGCACTTTGCTATTGTACCAGCTGGATCCTGCTGCTTTGCACGTCTGTGGACAGCTGCAGATGGGGAGGACAGTGTCAGTCTGACCACCTGAGCAAGGCATTGGCTGGCATGCTCAGCCCGTGCATGTAGCTGTCTGTGACAGTCAGTAGGAATTAGACAGTCTGGGTCAGCTGAGCCCAGAGGGCTCTTGGCCCCTCAGATCCAAGGATGCCTTAAGATCATGCCTGGCACATTGCAGGATGGAATCAGGAATGAATGGAACAAAATTGATCTGTTGGAAATCAAGCCTGACTGAGGTGCTGGAACAGTTTGTATAGTGGGGAGGCAGTCATTGAACCAAACTGTAAACCCTGTATAGGATGGAAACCGTTTCAAGCCCAGCAACATCCCTGGTTCCAGCACCTTTGGGCCTGACTGATGGACAGAATAACAAGGGGCTTGAATGATCCACCCTCACTGCCTTTGGGGGCCTTTTGAGAGGGATTGGAGTGGGAGGGGCAGTTCGGGGACTGCACAGAGTGTGTTGCTTCTGGAGCAGCAGTGACACCCCTTGGCCACTTTGGGATCCATTGTATTGAATGCAATGCTCTTGTGTTATTGTGGGTCCCCTTGCTGGGAGGGACGTGGTGTGAGGCTGGGCAGCTCACAAGACAAGCCAAGAAATGTGCCCAACAAAACTGGACTTTGGGGACAATGCAGGGGCAGGGCATGGGCAGTGGGTATCACAGACCAGGGGACCCAGACTGCCAGGTGTGACCCTGCCCACACTCCACCCCAGGCCCCCTCCTGCTTCCCACTCTTTTCCTGTGGCCTGGGCTGGGGCTGGACTGCAGCTAGGTGGGCTGGCCTGTGGCCAGGGACTCAGGGTGGCTGGGGCCAGTGATCACACCTCATGCCATCTGGGAGCACTTGGGTGGCCCAGGCCTGTGGTATCTCATGCGGAGCGAAGAAAATTCACACAGTCAACACAGCTGCAAACAAGTCAGGAATCCTTTTATTCTCTTCCACCACCTCCTTATATAGTTAAGTCTGGTTACATAAGAACCAATCATGTGGACTAACATCATACATGCTAGCAATCTAATTGGACAAGAAGAAAAATCACGCGCTTACCATGCCTCTAATCACGCGATTGGCCAACCGCAACAACACAATCCCCGACCATACAAAGAAGGATCTACAGCCTCCTCCCCTCTCCTCTCCTGAACCAATCGCTCCGTGTGGAACGCAGAGAACAAGCGGCTCGGACCAGCCCCCCCAGCTACAGCCACAGGACTCCAGCTGAGGAGGCAACGGACACCCACGTGTGACAGCTGCCGCCCACCTCTGCCCGCGGAGCGCCTTGCGCAGGGACCCACACCTACCCGACATCAGAGCAGGAGCGGCGCCGAGCCCAGCCGCCTGGGCTCCCCGCGCTGCCCGGCCGGGGCCCCAGCAGCGCCCGGCGTCCGAGCGCATGAGAGGGAGCGAGGAGCGGGGGCCGCGGCCCAAGCCGCTCGCCTCCTCTCCCGGACGGCGGCAGCAGAGAGACCGGCCCGGGGAGAAGCAAGGAGGCAGCGAGGAGGCGGCGGCTCTACGTGAAGAGCCCGGACACAACCCCGGTCCAGCGCCGCACCCGACCAGAGTAGGGAGGATAAGTCCCTACACAGGCCGGAGTCAGGAAGCCTGGCGCCACAGTGGGAGGAGGTCTGGGCTCTAGTGGGGAAGGGGAGCAGAAGGGCTGGGAGAGAGTCAGGGCATTGGGCAGAAGGGGCGCGGGCCAGCCTATCTGAACTGGTGGTTAATGTGCTGCCCATGGGCAGGGGATTTTGGGAGGGTTGGAGTGGGTAATGCAAACTCCCCACCTCTGGTTACGCTAACTGCCAGGCTTTTGGCCTGCTACTCAGGGGGAGGGGTGCCTATCGGCTGGCCCCTCATTCCCGGGCACTGGCTCTGCGCTGCACTGCCCTACCCAGCCTGGGTCTAGGGCTGAACTGCAGACATGGTTGCAGCAACAGGGAAAGCCCAGCAGGGGCTGAAGGCCTGACCTGGCATTTCAAACAGCGCAGCAGGAGAGTTACATTAAAAACATAGAAAGGTACAAAATTAACATGAGCCTCATTGATTGGATTAAAAACTGGCTACCCACAGGCTCCCCTATGCCCCCCATATGCCACCCCCATCAGCCCACCCCACAGGCTCCCCTGAGCCCACCTGCCTGCCCCACCCAGCCCAGCGGCTCCCCCGCACACCCTCAGCCCAGCCCACCTCCACAAGTTCCCCCCACCTGACTGGCCCCCAGCCCACCCCACAGGTTCCCCTGTGCCCCTCCCCATTCTGCCTCACCCTTCTGGACAAACTCCTTGCTGTTGAAGTGGTGGGGGTAGGGTTGGTGGCTCGGCAGGGGGCTGCCTGGGGAGCAGGGGGTCAGCTGCAGAGCAGCAGGTGCGGGTTGGTGCTGGCATGAAGCCGGGCAGGTTGCTGCACTTGTAGCTGAAGTGCTGGTGGGCTGCTGGTGCCCCCAGGAGGAGCCCTGAGCCACTCAGCACCTAAGCTGTGGTCACGACTTTGCCATGGTGGGTGGGTGGGGCACATGGGGCAGATGTGGGGTGCCAAGCAACCCCTGTCAGCCCAGCAGAGAGCTGATTCCTGTTCCTCAGAGCCTGGGGGTAGCAGCTGCTTGGACTGCTCATAGGACAACAGGAGTGTCACCACAATGGTGCCTATGGCAAACAGGCCTCTGCTGGTTAGGTCCCCAGACCCACTCAGGCCCTGGCCTGAAAGCACCCGGGCAGGGACCGTGGAGGCCAGTAATCCTGCAGCAGCCCCAGCTCTTGAGGGGGCTTGGTGTCCCTAGCCCCATGCTCGCCTCCGCCATGTGTAAGAGTGTCAGGGCTCCTGGCTCAGGGCTGGACATGTGGCATCTGGTGGGGGCAGCTGATGCCAGGGGACTTGAGGGGATGTCCCCTCCTCCAGAGGTGGCTACATCTGTGAGCATGGGCCGGAAGGTGCTTTGAGGTCCGATGGGATGGAGGGCATGAGGAAAACATACAGACTCAGCCCTTGTGGGTGCCAGCTCCGATCCAACCCCATGGCAAGGGCCTGGCTGGCTTGGAGGACAGGGAAAGAGGCCCGGAACCTGTCACCTGGAGGGGGTACCAGTTCTCATTCAGCCCCATGACAGGGGACTGGCTGGCTCAAGGGATGGGAAATGGACCACTGGGACTTTCCCCTGCATGGCCTGACTGGGTCTCTCCCTGCGGTGTCTGCAGAGAGCCGGGTGCCTTGGCACCGTGCCCTTGGAGCTGGGAGTGGCTGGGCCGGTGCCAGCGCAGTGTGTGCTGCCCGTGCCAGGCTGATAAGGGTTGGGTAATCTCAGGAGGTGTTTGCCGATGGGTTGATTGTATTGCAGAGCAAACACAGGCTCCGCTCACTCCCTGCTGGGCAGTGGATGAGGCGCCTAGGACATGTCCAGCTACTGTTGCCTCGGGTGCCTCCCGCCGGGACCTGAGGAGGGAAAATGGATCCAGAGGCCATTGGTGAGGACACATTGAACCACAGTCTCTTCAGGGACTGAAGGGTGAGAGACAGTAGACTGAGACATCCCAACAGCTCCCGACCAACCCCATTGCCTGGGCCTGGGGAGGGATCATCCCCTCCAGTCTATTCCCTGGGTTGGGGGGAGAATCATCCCCTCCAGTCTATTCCCCGAGTGGAAAGTCATCCCCTTCGGTCTATTTCCGGGGTGGGGTGGGGGTTGAAGGGAGCGCGGAGGAATTGTCCCCTCTGCTCTGTTCCCGAGGGAAAGCAGATTGGGGCTCAGGAACATGCAGGGGATGGGGCAGGTGGCTCAGTGGGGCACTGTGCTATAGGGAACGGAGTAGGGGGTCACTGGGGGAGCTATGCTGCAGGGAACAGGGCGGGGGCTCTCAGTAGGGGGCACTGTGCTGCAGGGAACAGGGCAGGGCGCAGTAAGGGGCACTATGCTGCAGGGAACAGGGTCGGGGCTCTCAGTAAGGGGTGCTGTGCTGCAGGGAACAGGGCGGGGGCTCTCAGTAGGGGGTGCTGTGCTGCAGGGAACAGGGTAGGGGGCTCATTGGGGGAGCTGTGCTGCAGGGAATAGGGCGGGAGCTCTCAGTAAGGGGCACTGTGCTGCAGGGAACAGGGCAGGGCTCAGTAAGGGGCACTGTGCTGCAGGGAACAGGGCAGGGGCTCTCAGTAAGGGGCACTGTGCTGCAGGGAACAGGGCAGGGGCTCTCAGTAAGGGGCACTGTGCTGTAGGGAACAGGGTAGGGGGCTCATTGGGGGAGCTGTGCTGCAGGGAACAGGACAGGTCTCTCAGTAAGGGGCACTGTGCTGCAGGAAACAGGGTGGGGGCTCTCAGTAGGGGGCACTGTGCTGCAGGGAATAGGGCGGGAGCTCTCAGTAAGGGGCACTGTGCTGCAGGGAACAGGGTGGGGGCTCTCAGTAGGGGGTGCTGTGCTGCAGGGAACAGGGCAGGGCTCAGTAAGGGGCACTGTGCTGCAGGGAATAGGGCGGGAGCTCTCAGTAAGGGGCACTGTGCTGCAGGGAACAGGGTAGGGGGCTCATTGGGGGAGCTGTGCTGCAGGGAACAGGACAGGTCTCTCAGTAAGGGGCACTGTGCTGCAGGAAACAGGGTGGGGGCTCTCAGTAGGGGGCACTGTGCTGCAGGGAATAGGGCGGGAGCTCTCAGTAAGGGGCACTGTGCTGCAGGGAACAGGGTGGGGGCTCTCAGTAGGGGGTGCTGTGCTGCAGGGAACAGGACAGGTCTCTCAGTAAGGGGTGCTGTGCTGCAGGGAACAGGGCAGGGGCTCTCAGTAGGGGATGCTGTGCTGCAGGGAACAGGGTGGGGGCTCTCAGTAAGGGGCACTGTCCTCTGGCTCTTGGAGCTGGCCCCAGTGCTGTGCTGTCTGACCCACTTTGAGTGAGAGGCTAATTCACTCACTGGCACCCATGGGCTCTTTCCCAGGTGCAGGTGTTTCCCTGGCAGCTCAGACCAGCTTGCAGCAGGGCCTGCCAGGCTGGCCAGTCCTTAATGTTGTTTGTGTTATGTACGGCATTCTCGTTCCCTCTCACCCTAAGTTAGTGTTGTGCTGCTGTTCCACAGCTGCCCTGCCCCAGAGGTGGCTGCATCCCAGTGCTGGGCAAGCTGCCCCACATGGATCCATGCCACCAGCAGGTCCCTTCTGCCATGAGATATGTGAGGCTGAGGCATACGCAGGGTGTCCCTGAGTTGGTGGTGGCCAGTGAGAGGCAGCCAGTCTGGGGGAGGGGCTTGTGCCATGGGATAGAATTGGGTCCCACAGGCAACACAGGGGCATTGCTCACCCCCTCACAGCTAGGGTGACCAAATAGCAAGTGTGAAAAATCAGGACAGGGGGTGGGGGGTAATAGGAATCTATATATGAAAAAGACCCAAAAATCAGAACTGTCTTTATAAAATCAGGACATCTGGTCACCCTACTCCCAGCTAAGCACTGGGGACACGCTGGCTGGACAGGCAGGGCACCCAGAGACCTGAACAGGGTTTTAGTGTGTTAATGAGAGTGTGTCAGGGTGTGTGCGGAGAGCCTCTGGACATAGTGTGCATGGCAGCATGTGTGTGTGTGCAGGGCCCCTCTGCGTGTTGGCATGGTGGTTGTTCAGCGTGTCACTGTGTGAAGAAGTGGGAATGTTGTTGATGTTTTCCCTGAATACTGAGGTGTGCCTCGGTTTCCCCTATGTGTTACTCAAGTATCTAGGTAGTGGGACACGTGTGTGTGATCATTACAAGGACCCCTAGAGGGCAGGTCTGATTGCTGATGGGCTGCAGAGAACCGCCCATAGTATGGCCTGGCAGCTGTTGGCTGGGCCCCCTCCTCTGCCAGAATCAGCCGGAGGTGTTGGAGAACAAGGAGACCAGGTGACCTGCTGGCCAGGGAATGAGACAAAGGAAGGAGGAGGGGCGATGGTCCTGATGGAGGCGAGGTAGCTGGAATGTCAGTTTCCTGTTTTGGGACTCAGGGGAAAGGGCACCAGGGCCCTAGATGCCCTTCCCCAAGATGGACTTTGCTGAAAGTTCCTGCTCTCTGTGCTAACAAGCTCTGTTCTATGCTGTGTTCTGTTGACTAATAAACCTTCTGTGTCACACGCTGGCTGAGGCCCTGTGACTGCGGAGCTGGCTGCATGGTCCCTTTGGGGACATGTGAGGCTCACCCAGGTGTCCTAGTGGGGTGGACTCACTGCAGGGAGCTCACAGGGTGACCAGGGGCCTGGATGCTCCAAGGTCTGACCCAGGAAGCACCGAAGCCGCAAAAGCTTCTTGCCCTGGAGTAAGAGCACCCTGACAGGGAGACGCTGCACCAGAGTCTGGTCTGGCTTCACTTGGAACAGTTCCAGAGCACCAAACCTGTGACTCCTGGACACAGTGTGAGTGTGGGCTGCGTGGCAGCATGTGAATGTGGCAAGCCTCTCTGCCCATTGGCAGGATGGCTGCTCAGCAGGTGTGTTGCCACCAGCTGAGATGGGGCCAGGGGCTGCCTCTCTGGGCGTGGGTTGTGCTGGGGGATGCTGGTTTCCCACAGTGCCATCCTGGCCAGAGCCCCACATGGCATGGCTGTGTTCTCCCTTTGAGGTGTGGGTACCAGCTTCACTGGCGGTGCATTGGCTGCTCCCAGCAGCTGTCTTACCCAGGCACCTACTTGGGCAGCAGCCACGCTGCCAGCCACCGGCCTGCACCATACTTCCTAGTCTGGAACTGATTGTTTCCACCCCTGCCTGGAAGAGTGGTGCCAGCTGAAGAGCCATGTGGTGGAAGCATTGCCAGCCCTGGGGGCTTTGCTGCTAGAGGCCAGGGCCCCAGGGACATGGTTGAGCTGGGGGCACTGGTGCTGTCCTGCTGGGACACTCCAGGATGGCTCTGTGGGGGCTCCAGTCCAGGCACACCAGCAGATCCTCCCTGGGGCAGACTAGGTCCTGATGGGTTTGGGTTTGTCCTACTTCAGCTGTGGCCTCTTCCCCTGGCCAGCATCATGTGCCCCCCATGTGACACAGGGGGCAGCCGGGATGGTGACAAGGATCCCCTCTGGCCTGGGAATCGCTCCG
This sequence comes from Gopherus evgoodei, assembly GCF_007399415.2. Taxonomy (NCBI): domain Eukaryota; kingdom Metazoa; phylum Chordata; order Testudines; family Testudinidae; genus Gopherus; species Gopherus evgoodei. The sequence continues at coordinate 1,651,973 of NW_022059983.1, read as the reverse complement.
TACTGACCTCCCTGCCCACACTGCAGCTGGGGGCAGCAGGAGGTGAGTGCAGCAGGGGACAAAGTGAACTGGGCATGATAAGAGTGAAGGCTCAGGTTGGTGGGACTGAGGGTATGGGGCTGGTGGGGAGTGATGGCACAAGGCTGGGGGAGGTGAGGGTGCAGGACAGGGGGCAGTGGAGTTGAGGGCAGCAGGGCTGGCATCTGGGGATAGCAGAGGGTGAGTGTGCATGATTGGGGGCAGCAGGGGTGAGGGCATGGGGCTGAGGGGTGGCAGGGGGTAAGGGTGCAGGACTGGGGATGGCAGGGTTGAGGGCACAGGGCTGCTGGTGCAGAGGATGAGGTTGCAGCACTGGAGGCAGAGGGTTTGGGGGCGCAAGGCTGGTGGTGTCAGGGGGTGAGGGCACAGGACTGGGAGTGGCAGGGTTGAAGGTGTACGGCTGAGGGGTGGCACGGGGTGAGGACACAGGGCTGGTAGTGACAGAGGGTGAGGGCACAGGACTGGGGGGGGTGGGGTTGTGGGTGCAGGGCTGGCAGTGGCAGGAGTTGAGCATGCAGAACTGGGGGCAGCGGTACCGGGGGCAGCAGGGTTGAGGGCGACAAGGGGTGAGAATGCAGGACTGGGAACAGCAGGGTTGAGGGCGTGGGGCTGACAGTGGCAGGGGGTGAGGGCACAGGGCTGGTGGTGGTAGGGGATGGGGGTGTGGAGATAGACATGGTGCGTGCCAGGAGCTGGGTGTGCTTGTGCTGCTGGATCCAAGCCTTGATCTCTGCCTCCCGCCCCCGGCTCCAGGGGCATTGCCCATCTGGCCTCCCCGGCTCTGGGGGCATCATTCCCAGAGCAGGGCTGTGCTGAGGCCAAGCTGGTGCCAGCAGCTGGGGGAGCCCCATGGCCAATCTGATCTGGGCCAGGTGCTGCCTTTGCTTGCCATCCCCAGGGCTGTGCACCCCACCCCCATCCCAGCGCCTCGGGTGGCAGGGAGCAGAGCCCCTCGGGTGTGTGCAGCACCTGGACCAGGACCCCCCACTCCCTGCTGGGGGCTCTAGAGTCAGACTCGAAGAGCAGCCCCTCCCTGCCATGGGGCTCGGTGCGTGTCTGGGGGGCTCTAGGGGTGCTGCTTCTCTCCCCAGTGACACCTGTGCTTGTTGGGGGGGGGAAGGGGGCTCGATTGGTGGCCGGGGGGGTTCGGTGCGTGGCCGGGGGGTCGGGGGGGGTTCAGTGCGTGGCCGGAGGGCCAGTGAGGGGGGTCGGTGCTCGCTCGGGGGGGCTGCTCTCCCCAGTGACACCTGTGCTTGTTGTGGGGGGGGGGAAGGGGGCTCGATTGGTGGCCGGGGGGGTTCGGTGCGTGGCCAGAGGGCCGGGGGGGGTGTTCGGTGCGTGGCCGGAGGGCCAGTGAGGGGGGCGGTGCGTCGCTCGGGGGGGCTGCTCTCCCCAGTGACACCTGTGCTTGTTGTGGGGGGGGAAGGGGCTCGATTGGTGGCCGGGGGGGTTCGGTGCGTGGCCAGAGGGCCGGGGGGGGTGTTCGGTGCGTGGCCGGAGGGCCAGTGAGGGGGGTCGGTGCTCGCTCGGGGGGGCTGCTCTCCCCAGTGACACTGTGCTTGTTGGGGGGCAGGGGTGGGAGGCTGCCACCCGGGAGGCGGGAGTAGGTTTGGGGGGTTCTCCTGGAAGCCTCCCCTGCTTTTCAAGGGGATGCGGGCGCTTCCAGAGCCGCAGAGAGAACCCAGGCGTCCTGGTGCCCACCCCCATCCTTTGTGCAGCGGGCGGAGCGTGCAGAGGGGGAGGGGAGGAAGCCGCCGGGCCTCTGTCTCCTTCCTCTTCCTCCGCGGGGAGGCCGGGCTGCCGGCCGGCCGGGCCGGGACACGGGCCATGTTCGAGTAAGGGGGCGCCGGGGTGGGAGATGGGGTGGGCGGGGGCGGGGAGTGTGGGGTGAGCAGAGAGTGTGGGGTGAGCGGGGGATGGGGCGGGGAGTGTGGGGTGAGCGGGGGGGTGAGCGAGGAGTGTGGGGTCAGCAGGGAGTGTGGGGTGAGCGGGGGGGATGCGGGCGGGGAGTGTGGGGTGAGCAGGGAGTGTGGGGTGAGCGGGGGATGGGGGCGGGGAGTGGGGTGAGGTGAGCGGGGAGGATGTGGGGTGAGCAGGGAGTGTGGAGTGAGCGGGGAATGGGGCCAGGGGGTGGGGTGAGCGGGGAATGGGGGCTGGGAGTCTGGGGTGAGCGGGGAATGGGGGCTGGGAGTGGGGTGGGGTGAGAGGGGGGATGGGGAGTGGGGTGGGGTGAGCGGAGAGGATGGGGCGGGGAGTGTGGGGTGAGCGGGGGGATGTGGGGTGAGCAGGGAGTGTGGAGTGAGCGGGGAATGGGGCCAGGGGGTGGGGTGAGCGGGGAATGGGGGCTGGGAGTGGGGTGAGGTGAGCGGGGGGATGAGGGGTGGGGTGAGCGGGGAATGGGGGCTGGGAGTCTGGGGTGAGCGGGGGGATGGGGAGTGGGGTGGGGTGAGCGGGGAGTGTGGGGTGAGCAGGGGGTTGGGGGCAGGGAGTGGGGTGAGCGGGGAGTGTGGGGTGAGGGATGGGGTGAGCGGGGATGGAGGTTAAGAAAGTGGGCTCTGGTATTTTGGAATTGGGGGGAGGGGTGTTTGAGAGCCAGGACTCCTGGGTTCTCCCTTGGTCTGGAAGAGGAGTGGAGTCTAGTGGTTAGAGGGGGAAGGCCGGGAGCCAGGACTCCTGGGTTCTCCCTTGGTCTGGAAGAGGAGTGGGGTCTAGTGGTTAGAGGGGGAAGGCCGGGAGCCAGGACTCCTGGGTTCTCTCCTGGGCTGTTATTGCTCTGCCCTCTCTGTTCCAAGCCCCCCAGCAGTCAGAACCCTCCTTCCCGCTCCCCGGCAGGCTCCCAGGCTCTGCCGAGTGAGTCCCCAGCCCTGAGCCCGGCGCTGCCCGGTGCCCTGCGCTGAGCTCCTGGCTGGGGATCTTGGGCTGGGCGCAGGCCTTTGGCATCTGCTCTAGCCCTAGGGGTCTGGGTAGCGCCAGAGAGCGGCACCTGTAGCACCTTCCCCTGCACTCAGCTGAGCCAGACGCCTGGGTCCCTCTCCCAGCTTGATGCCAGCTGTCCGAACTCACAGAGCTGCCCTAGGACAGGGGTTCTCCCCCTTTTTCTTTCTGAGGCCCTCCCCCTAACACCTGCCCCCATGCTATAGAATCTCCATGGTCCAGCAGTGCCCTAACAATTGGTTTTCTATATATACAAGCCAGGGCCGCGTTAGGGGGTAGCAAGCAGTCTAGCGGATCCCTCTGAAACCTGTTTGTGCCCCCCCAGGGGGCCCTGGTTGAGAATCACTGCTCTAGGAATCAGTTTGTGAAGCAGTGCCCAGGGCCATGGGTGCCTGCAGCAGGCAGATCCCAGAGAGCCTGGAGCTCGCAATGGCTGGGATGCCAGAATCCCATCGGGCGCTGCAGGAACAGGGCTGGCCGGGTCTCGCCAACCCCCAAATCCCTCTGCAAGCACGCCAAGGGGCAGCAATCGGGGCAGGGCTGATGCCCTCCCATGGTGGGTGAGGGGCCTGGGCATCTTGAGTGTCTGTCCTGACTGCTCTGTGCTCTTGGAGATTCCTGGGAGGGCAGGGGGCCCTGCACTCAGGGGTCTCTGTGCCCAGCTGGGGGACAGCCCCTTTAACAGGCTGGGTGTCTGCCTGTTAGAACCCAGGCTCGAGGGGCTCCGAGACAGGCGATGCCCATCTACCCCTTCCCTCTGTGCCCCCAGATCATCTCCTAGAGACACTCCCCGGGATGGCAGGGCTGAGTAGAGGGGCATCAGTGGAAGTGGGGGGTACCTGGGGCTGGGATAGCAGGGGCTGCAGGTCAAGAGTGAGGGGCACTGGCAGAGAGGGGTTGGTGACTGTTTAATACGAGTCCATGTAACTCTCCAGCTAGGAACAAAGAGCATCGGCCACACGCACAGGCTGTGGGACTCTGTCCTGGGGAGCAGGGACACTGAAAAGGACTTGGGGGCGGGTCATGCAGTCCTGGGTGCACAAATGGGAGTCTCCAGGAGAGCAGGGAGGCAGAGCTTTCCTGCATGGTCTGACCTACCATGGTCTTGAGGTTCTAGGCCTGGGCTGAGGGATGCTCTCTGGGCTCCCCTCAACATCAGACAGGGCTGGAGGTTGCTGCTGGCAGTCACTAGCCAGGCAGGCAGCCCCTCAAGCCCAGCCAAGCTAGCAGGATCTGCCCCATATTTACCTCCCTCCAATGCCAGTTGGTGCCAGGTCTTGGCCCAGCCATGCTCCTGCAGCCAGGGGCCCCATGTGCCAGGGCTGGGACTGGCAGCATCTTGCTGCCTGTGATGGACCCCAGAACCCCTATCACTTTGGGCCCCCAGGAGCCACCAGAGTCCTACAGCCAAAGGCTTGGCCCAGCTGACAGCAGTGGCCAGGGGAATCTCAGGTCCTTCTGGACCCTGGTAGGTGGCCAGGGAGTGGGGGCCAGGGCTCAGCAGGGGTGCTCTCCCCGGCAGTCAGAGCCAGCCCGAATGCCTCAGCTTGGCACTAGGGGGCCTGTGCTGCAAGGGGTGGAGAGGTCAGCAGGAGGTGCTCTCCCCACAGCTCAGCACACACACACACACACACACCCCCAGAGCCCCAGACACATTTCCTGCAGCACAGTGTCCCATAACACTGTACGGGGGCATTGGGGCCAGTGCTGGCCATGACCCCCTTCCTGGTTGGCCTGAACCCAGCCGGGGGGAAGGCGTGGGTGGCTCATGCTGCCCCTGCCCCCCTGTCCTGGCTGTTCTGGAGGTTCTAGGCCTCCTCCCCCTCATGCACCGGCCCCCAGCAGCTGTTGCAGTGTCAGGCTGGCCCTGGCCATATGTTGCGAGGAGGGGTGGAGGTGACAGCAACCAGATCTGGAGCTGCCCAGGAAGTAGGGCCTCCCATGCTGCCCTTGGCACTAGGCTGAGTCCCAGGTGCCAGTAAGTGTCAGGCACAAGGGGATACGAGGGGGGAGCATGTGATGGGGAGAGTGAGAGTTTTATAGGCAGCAACATTGGCTAGCCTCATCCCTGTCCCCAGCTCTGCCAGTGCCCCTCACTCCCGACCTGCAGCCCCTGCCACAGCAGTTCTGGCTCTTTCCCCTGGGCTCTGCATGCTGAGGTCGGACTGGGGGTGGACAGGGGCAATGGAGCCATTTGGCTGCACTGGGGAGTGGAGTCGAGATGGAGCTGAGAACAAAGAGCCGTTAGTGAGATGGGTAAGTCGGCTCCAGCTCAGGCCCACTGCACTGGGCTGGCACTACCCCCCATCAGACCCACAGGCCCCTCCTGGCTGGCACTACCCCCCATCAGACCCACAGGCCCCTCCTGGCTGGCACTACCCCTGTCACACCCATGCCCCCTGGCTGGCACTACCCCTGTCACACCCATGCCCCCTGGCTGGCACTATCCCCGGTCAGACCCAAGGGCCCCCGCACTCCAGCTGGCACCACCCCCCATCAGACCCATGAGTTCCCCTCACCTGTGGCTCTGCCTCCTTGGGGGTCTCTTCTCCTGCTCTGAGCTGTCCCCCCATTTGGGGCATCCCCAGGTGCCCCCTCTGGAATCAGAGTCATGTCATCCCGTGGGAGAAGCATTTCCTGATTCTAGTCCCTAGCCCCAAGAATAGCCCTGTCTAGAGCTGGGGGCCGGGGATGATGGGATCCCCAGGGTACAATCTGGAACTGGGGTATTGCTGTACCCCCTTCACTCTCCAGCCTGGGCTGTCTCTCAGTATGCTTTGCTAGTGACAAGCAGCAACCCACCCCCGTGTCCCCCCCATCACTCAGCACAACAGCAGGTGGAGCCCCGCACCCAGCTAGGTTGCATGAAGGCCTCTGAAACTTTCATAAATCACTCAGTGAAAGGCACCAGCCAGTTCCCTCTGGCTCCCCGAACTCCCCCCCCCCTCCCCCCGAGCTGTACCGTCCTGCCCTGGGCAGAAGAATAAGTTTATAACCCAGTCTGCCCCTCCCTCAAGATGGGGAGGACATGCAGCAATTTTTGTATCCAAGCTGAGGTTTCCCAAGCACTTCAAGCAAAACACGTTGTTTTAGGCAGAATGTAAAACAGGGTTATTAACTACAGAATGATCGATTTTAAGTGATTATAAGTGGTAGACATAAAAGGACAGAGATGGTTATCAAAGAAAATTAAAAATAAGCACACAACCTAAATCTTAAACCTTAGCACACGTGGCAGTATTTTCAAGCAAGTTTCTCGCCCCACTGGATGTTACAGTTCATAATTAAGGCTACAGTTTAGGCACCGGTGTTTTTAGTAAAAGTCACAGACAGGTCATGGGCAATAACCAAAAAGTCACGGCCAGTGACTTGTCGTGACTTTTACTAAAAATACCCCTAACTAAATGCTAGGTGCTGGGGGGGTGGCAGAGTGCTCCAATCAACGCTGCTGCTGGGGCGTGGGTGCTCCGGCGTTGCTGCTGCTCCTGGGGTGGGGGGTGGTCTGGAGCCCTGCTACGCTGCTGCTCCTGGGGGTGGGAGTGGCCTGTGGCCTCACCACCAGTACCTCTCCTCCTGGCAGGGGCAGCCTGGGGCACTGCTGCTGCTCCCGGACCACTGCTTGGGGCAGCGCCTGGGACCAGTTGCTTGGGGCTGCCAGAGCAGTGGCTGGTGCGGCTGGCCCCAGGGCTGCCCCAGCTGCTCGGGCCGCCCTGGCGTCAGCCGCACCAGCTGCAGCAGCTGTGGAAGGCCCAGAGGTCCCGGAAAGTCAAGGAATCTGTGATTTCCGTGACCTCCATGAAAGACTTGCAGCCTTATTCATAATACACAGGTTTCTGCCTTAAACCTGGGACCAGTCTCCTCTGCTGAAATTCTTTGTCTTCTCTGGTCCTTGTTGCTTCCAGGGGAGGAGAAAAGCCAAAGCATGATGCCTCTGTTCCCTATTTTATATCCTCAGTCTGTGTGCCTGGAAGACACTTGCCCAGATGGGCCCTGGTGCGCTTTGCTGAGTCACAGCGTTGAGCGATCCCCTGGTGTGGTGCTTGCACAACTGTTGTTGAATTATAAATTGCTTGATTACAACCCCCCCGACTAATTAATGGTCAATTAACACCCTCCTGAGCTGAGGTCACCGCCATATAGTGCAGACTCTCAAACTTAGAACATATTTCAATAACAACCATAAAGCACAATCTCATAACTTCATACGCACTAACAGTATACCTATTTGGACAGAACAAGGGGTTTCAGCAGATCATGACCTTTCATATGATATCATACACGGCATGCTTTGTAAGAAATATCACAACTATAGATGAATGATGACTCTGGGAGTTACAGGGTGCTATTTTGAGGTACAGTGTGCCACAGGTGGACATGGGGAGCAGGGAATGAAGGGAGGCACTGGAGGGCTAAGGGAAGGGAAGTGAAGGGCTCTGGGAGGAATGGGGAGGGGGTCTGGAGGAATACATGGGGCCCCCTTCAATCTGTCTTCCCCCAGCACAGGCAGCCCCTGCCCCCGGAGCAGCCCTAGCAGCTCTCCCTCCCTGCGAAAGCGTCTACTGCTGCCCCCACGGACCTCCCCTGAGCTCCCTGCAGATGCCATGGTGGAAAAGAGCACAGAGAGTGCCCCAGATCGGGGCCCCTTGTCCGCCCCCGTCAACTACCCGCTGAGTGCCAGGAGTTTCATCCGCAACAACAAGGTGAGGGGGGCTGGATCCTGGGGGCTGTGGGTGTCAGGGGGTGCCAGGATATTGGGGACTTTCTGGGTGCCCCTGCTAGCCCAGCCCTGGGCTCCCTTCCCAGGTCTACCAGTACCCCTTAATCCCAACACTCAGCCTCTGCTAACCCAGCCCTGGGCTTCCTCCAGCTCTGCCAGTGCTCCTCAATCCCAACCTGCAGCCCCTGCTCGACCAGCCCTGCCCCCCCAGGTCTGCAGTGTATTGAGGGTTGTTTGGGGACTCCCTGGATTCAGGGCTGTTGGGATCCCTGTGGAGGAGCTCTGCATTGCAGTACTGAGGGCTCTGTGGGGGTCCTGGGTGTTCTTGGGAGGTGTTCGGGGGCCCATTCCTGGGGGCCAGCCTCTGGGAGGGTTCTGGGAGGTATCCCCTGGGGCATCATGCTCAGGGGAGGACTCTCGAAGAGGCAAGTACTCAGGGGCTTGCGGGTTTATCCTTGGGGAAGCAGGCTTTGGGATGTGTCTGGGGGTCCTGATAGACCAGGGCTTTGGGGGTACCACAGGGGGCTGGAGGTCTTGGTGGGAGCAGGATTTGGGGGTGTACCCCGGGGGGGGCTCCTGTTCTAACCTCTCTCTCTCTTTCCCTTCCAGAAAGCGCAAAGCTGGTACAGCGTGAGTCCCCCCGGCTCTGCCTGCAGCCCCAGCACCTCACACACACTGCCCAGCTCCCAGGGTTCAGCTACACTTCCCCCTCGGGCACCCCTATCTCTGACCCTGGCAGTTGTGGGAGGGGGTGGCAGGAGGGACTCTGGAGACCTCCCTCATCTGAGCACAGCCCAGAGCTGGGTGCATCCCTGGGGTGGGACAGACCGGCCCTACAACACCCTCCAGCCCCCCTCATCGCTATTCCAGCCCTATGCTGTGCCCCTCACCTCTTCTCTGGGCTTTGTCTGTCCTGGCCCCCATTCATGGGGCTGAGCCCAGCCCCCCTGCTCCCTTCAGAGACCTTCCTGCCCCCCCAGCTGCAGCCCTACTGGAGATGGGGGACAGTGAGGGGGAGGAGTAAGAAGGGGGGTGGGGAGGGTCTTCGTTTATGCTCCCCTCTTCCCCCTGATTTCTGATGTGGAGTTGGGTGGGGAGGGCAGGGGAGGAGCATGGCTGGAGGGGGAGGGGATTGGTTGGGGGAGTAGCAGGGGGTGCTCTGAGCTCTCTTCTTTCCCTGCTAGCTCTGCTCTGGTGGGAGAGCTACAGCCTGACTCCCACTCCTCTTTGTTTCCTGGAGCAGCCAAAGGCTGGGTAGGGCCGGGGAGGGGCAACTGGGGCAGAACTTTCCTAGCCCCTCAATGCTGTCGTCCCAGGACCCCCTTCCCCTCCCAGAGTCCCCCCTGCGGCTGGTCCAGGGACCCCCTGGGACCCTCCCCGGTGCCCCTGCATGCTCCAAAAACATAGCTGAGAGTCCCCCTCACCGCAGTAGCAGAGGGTAGGACATGGCCCGCTGCACCCCTGATGGGCCTGATCCCCCCACAGATGCTGAGCCCCACGTACAAACAGCGCAATGAGGATTTCCGCAGGATCTTCAAGGGGCTGCCGGAGAGCGAGCGGCTGCTTGTGGGTGAGGGGGGGCCATGGGGGAGGGGCACCAAGGTGGGGCCGGCAGGAGGGCAGGGCCCGTGGAGGGGTGTGGGACAGGGGAGGGGCAGCAGGGGCCAGCAAGGAGGGAATGTGAGTGCAAAGGAGCAGGCTGAGCAGGGAGTGGGGGCTGTGGAACAAGCCCCCCCATCTTCTCATTCATCCCCCATGTGTTCTCACAACTATTCCCCACCTGCCTCCAGTCCCTGCTCACTCAGAGGGCTCACCCCGTGTTCCTGGGGTAGGGGGGGCAGCAGTGCTGGCACTTGGCCCTATGGCTCCTGCTGTACCCACTCTCCATGAGCTATTGCCCCCTCTTTTCCCCAGGCCCCCACACTGGCAGCTCCCTTCCCCCCACAGACCTGGCCTGCTCCCTGTGCTGTCAAATGGGAGTGTCTTTCTCTCCTGTACCCCCAGGTCTGCGGTTGCCCCTCACTCTTGCCCTGCAGCCCCTACTGGCCCAGCCCTGCCCCCCGCCAGCTTTGGGAGTGCCCCTCACTCCTGACTCACAGCCTCTACTAGCCCAGCCCTGCCCCCCCACCTCCAGCTCAGCCACAGCCCCCCCACTGGGCTGGCTTTGACATCTCCCCTCTCCCCAGATTACTCCTGTGCGCTGCAGCGCGACATCCTACTCCAGGGGCGGCTCTACCTGTCCGAGAACTGGCTCTGCTTCTACAGCAACATCTTCCGCTGGGAGACAGCAGTGAGTGACCCCCCTCAGGTGCCCTGCAGCCCTGCTTCCCCCCAGGCACCCCTGAATCCTGCACCTCCCCCACTGCCCTGGGCCCTGCCAGATTCCCCTGCCCCTCCCTCCCGCCAGGCACACTGAGTCTCCACTCCCCAGGTGCCCCCAAATCCTGCACCTCCCCTGCTGCCCTGGGCCACTGCCCCTCTCCCCTCAGTGCCCCTGAGCTCTGCCCTGCCCCTTCTGCCCTGGGCTGCCTCCAGCTTCCTGTCCCCGCAGGGATCCCCAAGGCCTGCCATGTCCCCACTGTCCTGGGCCACCTCCTCTGCCCATCCACCCAGGGGCCCAGACCCTGCTCCTTCTTGTCACGGGAGCACAGTCTGGGTGCTTTGGACAGCTCTGAGTGAAATTCAGCCGCGGCCCTCAAGTAGTGTAACACACTGTAACCATGGCCAGTCTCCTCAGTTTCAGCGGCTGCTGGGTCTGACCTGGGGGCGTTCAGTCCCTGTTCACCCCATGAGCTCCCCGCAGGGAGCCTGCCCAACTAGGGTATCTGGGGAAGCCTCACACTCTGCACTCAGCAGGGACTCAGCCAGCGTGTGACACAGAAGGTTTAGCAGCCTCCTGGAACACAGCCTGAGACAGATCTTGTTAGCACAGAGAGTAGCAGAGTCCATCTGCGGGAGACGCAGATCCCTGGGCTCTCCCCCAGGTCCCAAAACCAGGAGACTCCCCAGTTTCGAGCAGCCCCAGCCTCAGTTACGCCCAGCTGCCCTCCTCCATCCTTTGTCCTTTTCCTTGGCAAACTGATCACCTGGCCTCCACCTCTTGCTTTTCTCCAACTCCTCACAGCTGGCCCTTGCAGAGGATGGGCCAGGATACAAAGTGCCAGCCATTGTCTGTGCCTAGGCAGCCAGATGGTAGTCACGCCCCCCCACTAGGGGGCTCTGGAAGGATCACACACCTTTGTCCCACCACCTAGAAACTTGTGCCACACACAGGGGAAACTGAGGCACTCATAGACTTCATACACAAAACATGAAGAACATTCCCACTTCATCACATCTGTCCCCTCTTCGAGACTGAATGGGTGACCTGGGGAAGTTTGAACCCACAGTTCCCATAGATGCTCCAGCACCTCTCCCATTCCTTGGTGGGAGTTATACCTGTCTCTTCCAGTTCCATGCCCCCTACTAGGTCTGGTCTGCTTGATGATACTCGCAGGCCACACATGGGGAGGTTTTATGGGGCTTGTGCCCTTTTGCCACCCCGAAGCCTTTGGGGTTCAAACTGGAATTGGGATGTCTTCCAGCCCCCCATCTGGAGTGCTGGGATTTGGGTTCTCTGGGTTAATTTCTCCCATCTTTGCCTTGGCCCCACTCTGACCAGGCGTCTCTGTCAACGGCAGCACTCTTCCAGCTGCTTCCCCCTTCCCTGGGGCCTCTCACATCTCTGGACAAGGGAACCTGGGTTGGCAGCTGTTCTGCCCTGGCTGTGGTCCCCATGCTCAGCTGGAGTCTCTGATCCCCTCCTGCTCAGCTTTGCCCCTGCTGTCCCAGTGAGGGCAGGCAGCGAGCCTGCTGGTTTGCTCACAGCATCCGAGCCAGGGTGAGTTAACTCTCCCCTGCACTGGGCCACTGGACCAATCCTCTGTCCTATCCCACTCAGCTCCAGGGCTCTGATTACAGACAGGCAGGTATTCCAGAGCTTAGCAACTCCTCCCCCCTGCCAGCCAGGTCATCTGCATTTTCACTGATAGCTTTAGTCTCAGCCGCTTAGTTCCCTGGATTCAAATCCAGCTCTTTGGGCCTTACAGGAGCAGGGCCTGGATCCCGTCTCAGAGAGACAGTCATTCCCCAAGAGTATGTCACAGCTGATGTCCTGGAGAACCCTAACTCCCAGCCACCCTGATCCCTCCTGTGTCTGCCTCAGGGTCTGAGCCATGGCAGGGTGAATGGCTTCATCCCTGGGACCTTCACCTAGGTCACAGCCCCTCAGCATCTGGTGGGGCTGCACCACCCAGGGCCTGACAACAGTTCTCTCTGTCCCAGAGTCTCCCCACCCCAGGAATGTCTCGCCATTGACCACCACCTTCTGCTGCACTGGGGATTGGAGGGGCCTGAGCGCAGGAGACTCCAAGCAGACATATATGCTATGGTCTGTCAGACAGACAGTCCGCTCTCTGAGATTGACTTACAGGTTGTCTTCCCTTCACCAAGTTAACCCTTCCAGGGGTCTCAGTGACCCGTGCTTCCTTGACCTTTGGGCACTGCATAGCCTTATGTCTGTCCTGCCTGCAGTAATTAAATCTCAGGTCCCTGAGGCCCCCTGGAGGAGGTTCACCCCCTCAGCCTCTCCCCCAACACCAAGTTCACTCTGGGGATGCCTCCACGGGCTCCCCTTCCTCGGACTTGTCCCCGGGCCAGTCCCCTAGTGGTCACAAACTCATCGGCCAACCTGCCTGCCCTCCGCAGGTCTTTGGGCTTCCTGGCCATTAACCACACTGTAAGATCCAGAGAACCGATCTCCTACGGCTGCTCCAGCCCCACCAGATCCTACATGTTTTCCATGCTGGTGACCCTGGGACCTTCCCCCATTTGCAGAGATATTCTCCCAGCATGGTGGTGATTTCCATGGAGGCCGCACACCCTGGAACCTTTCCTGACCACCTCCGGGGTCAGCCAAACTTAAGCAGTGGCGCTTTCTTGACCAGTTCCTAGTCTCCTGTTTCCACCCCATCCGTCTGCCTGAATGCCTCTATGGCCTGAGAGAGTTAGATACTGGAGCCTTTCTGCAGAGTCAAGCAGGTCACTACAAGCCTTCTCGGAGGCAGTGAGATTGGCATCCATAGCCCCCCTCCTTAAACTGGGGCAGCAAGTTAGTATCTAGGTTCCCTAAGGAATTGGCATCCCAGGGTCTGTCCCCACTCACCACTGGGGGTCCCCCTGCCTCAGCTCCAATTCCCTCCATTTCAGATCTACCAATGGGGGACCCGGTCGTGAAGACCCCTTGCTGGACTGGGGAAATAGGTCTTAGGACCACCCTGCTGCTACTCGGCTGCTCCCAGTCCCTCTTGTAGCCCAGTTTGGGTCAGGAACTGGCTCCTTAGACCGATCCTTCTCCAGCTGCACAATCAGCTACACCTTGGTCAACTTTCCAATGTGTTGCACTCTCCCTCTGTACGGCTCTCCAGTGACTATCTTACAGAGGTGGTTCTACACCATTTTCCGCTCTTCCCTCTAATTCCTCTTGTTTTACTGCGCCCAGCCACTTACTGCTGGATGCTCCCAGTGCCTTCAGCAGCCAGCTGTCCATGGGGTACTGCATATCCCACCGCTACCACCAGCTGCCATGGACGAGCAGGCTCAGTGCTCTGGAACCACTCTGAGTGAAGTTCAGACAGGACCCTTTTGTAGTATGACACCCGCCAGGACACACTCACCTGGGCCAGTCTCCTCGGCTTCAGCGCCTCCTGGGTCTGACCTCAGAGCGCTTTTAGCACCCCTGTTCCATGCCGTGAGCTCCCCGCAGGGAGTCCACCTGACTAGGACACCTAGGGAAGCCTCTCACGCCCTAAAGGGCCAGCCCAACTCCGCACTCAGCCAGAGAGCAGGAAGTTACAGCAAAGTCCATCTTGGAGGGATTTCTCCCCCAAGTCCCCAAACCAAGAGACTGACCAGCTTCCCGCAGCCCAGCCTCAGTCACACCCAGTTGCCCTCTTTTGTCTCTTTCCCCAGCAAACTGGTCACCTGGCCTCCACCTCTGTCTAACTTGCAGGGGATGGGCCCCAGCCTTAGCTGCCAGGGTATGGAATGTCTGGCTATTGTCTGGGCCCAGGCAGCCGGTTGGCAGTCACACCCGCCCCCTAGGGGCCTCTGCAGTGATCACCACCTAGATACTTATGTGACACAAAGGAAACTGAGGCAAACACACAGTATTCATACAAAACATTAAGAAATTCCCACTTCATCACTTCCCTGCCACCCTGGGCCGCCTCCATCTTCCCTTTTACTCCCGCCCCCATCCCCACCCTGCCCCTCCTGCCCAGTTTCCCTTCCCCCCAGGTGCCCTTATGCCCCTCCCACTGATGCCCTGGGCCACATCCAGCTTCTACTCCCCCACCAAGTACCTCCCTGCCCCTCCCACTGCTGCCCTCCAGCTTCTCTTTTACCACCCCCACAACTCTGTTCTTCCTGTCCAGCTTCCCCTCCCCCTGAGACACCTCCTGCCCCTCCCACTGCTGCTCCAGGCCACCTCAAGCTTCCCCTCCCTTCCCAGGTGCCCCTTGCCCCTCCCACTGCTCCCCTGAGCCGCCTCCAGCTTCCCTTCTCCCCAGGCACCTCCTGCCCCTCCCACTGCTGCCCTCGGCCGCCTCCAGCTTCCCTTCTCCCCAGGCACCTCCTGCCCCTCCCACTGCTGCCCTCGGCCGCTCCAGCTTCCCTTTTACCTCCCTTCAACCCTGCCCGTCCTACTGTGCAGCCCCCTAACTGCTGCCCCCTGCAGATCTCTGTCCCGCTGCGGGAGGTGAAATGCCTGAAGAAGGAGAAGATGGCCAGGCTGATTCCCAATGCCATCCAGGTCTGCACTGCGGCTGACAAGGTGAGATAGGGCCGGGGCTTCCCCCACCCTAGGACCCCTCTCCTTGGGGGCAGCCCGTGCCCCTGTCCGTCCTCCGCATAGCCCCTCCCGGGAGGACTATGGCATCTCAGGTGCCCCTGCCCGATGCAGGGTAGACGCAGAGACAATTGGGTGGGTCCTCGGGGGGCTCTGTGTGGCTGCTGGCATCCTCACCCAAGGAGGGGTCAGGTGGGGACCCCCTGATCCCCAAAAGGCAGGGCTGGGGAGCACCAAGGGGGTGACGCCCATCCCTGCCCCTCACAGAAGTGCTACCCCAGGGACACTGAGTCTGGCCTCTCCCAAATCACTCTGAGTTGGGACCTGGGGGGAGGGGAGTTTCCTGGCAGCTGGAGGCCACTGTCTGAGCAGCATCAGTGCCCTGCTGGTCCTCCTTGTGGGAAGGAATTGGACAGGTGTGGGGGAGCCCAGAGCTGGGCTGGTCAGGAGTGAGGGGCACCAGCAGAGCTGCAGAGAGGGGGAGCCCAGGGCTGGGCTAGCAGGGGCTGCGGGTCGGGAGTGAGGGGCACCAGGAGATCCAGGGGTGGGGTCTGACTTGCCCCCTCCCCCCAGCATTTCTTCACCTCATTTGGAGCCCGTGATCGCTGCTTCATGCTGATCTTCCGCCTGTGGCAGAATGCACTGCTGAAGAAGGTATAGATGCACCCAGGGTGGGGGTAGGGGGTAACAGAGGGCAATTTGGGGTTGAGGATCGGGGGTGGGATCCTGGGGGGTGCAAACGGAGGCTTGGCGGTGGGGCCCATGGGTCACTGCTCGTGTCCCCCCTGACACTGACCCCCCCAGACCCTGTCTCCCCCCCGATGTTGTTTCTTCCCCTCCCCCGATGCTGTCCTTTCCCCCCGCGCTGTCCCCGACACTGTCTCCTGCCCCCGAACACTGTCCCCATGACGCTATCTCTCTCCCCCCCAACGCTATCCCCCCCACTCTCTCTCCCCTCCAGACGCTGTCCCCCGCACGCTGTCTCACTCCCCCAAACTCAGTCCCCCCCCCACGCTGTCTCTCCCCTCCCAACACTGTCCCCCCAATGCTTTCTCCCGCCGTAGACACTGTCTCCCCGGGAGCTCTGGCATATCGTCCACCAGGGCTACGGCGCTGAGCTTGGCCTCACCAGCGAGGACGATGACTACGTCTGTCCTGTCCCGACTGACGAGCTCAATGGCCTGGGGTGAGTGTGAGCCCCCTTCCCCCCTCCCCCAACCGCATGAAGCTAGCCACAGGCCTCAGACTTCTTCTGCGGGGCCCTTAGATCTGGTGTCCCCCCCCTGCACCTTCCCCCATCGCCCCATGAGAGAGTCTGGGTCCTGTTGCCCAAGGGGGAGCTGTCTTGGGAGTAGGTTGGCCGCACCCGAGTGTTGGGAACCCTGGGACCCCTGTCGAATGGGAAGCCCCTGTCCTTCCGCCCCACCCCTGGACAAGCTGGCACCCTCTCCCCTACCCGTGTGCCTGACCCCGCGACTTGCCCTGGTGCGATCCCCGACCCCACCTTGACACTTGTGACCTCGACACTTGTGTGACCCCTGACACCCCAGTGACTTCCCCCCCTCCAGGCCAGTCAGGGAGCTCAATGACATCATGGAGCTGAGAGACCTGGCCTTGCCCTGCGCTGCTGACCTCAAGCTGGAGCCCAGCCCCACGTTGGCCAGGAGAGCCGCTAGTCAGAGCTTCCACTCGCTGGCCAGCAGCAGTGATGGGGCAGCCTCAGTGAGTGGGGGGAAGGGTTGGTGGGGGCGAATTGGGGAAGGGAGGGGGCAGGGCCAGGGGAGGTTTGGGGGGGCTGGGGATGGGAGGGGACAGGACTTGGGAGGGTCAGAGGGTGGGGTTGTGGGAGGTGTCGTGGTGCCTGGAGTGACTCACAGCTGAGAAAGCCAAACTCAGGACAGACAGCCGGAAAATAGGATGGACACCCCAGGCTGGGGGTGTATTCTGTCATTTGATTTCACCAAGCCAGCACTGAAACGTATCCCGGGATCACTCTACCTCTTTTACCATGGAGTACAGACAGTCCCTTGGCATTCCAGCCCTTCATTGCCCCCCAACCAAACTGCACTTTGCGATGAAAGGCAATTAAACCCAAATTCCCCACACATGAGGCTCTTCCAGTCCCAAAGGACTCATCACTTACCTCAGGTCAGATCTCTCCATAGACAATACAGGTAGCCGTTTTCTTTAATGTCTAAAACTAGCTAGGAAAAGAACTGAGCCGTATTCAAAGTCAAAGCAGATAAAATACATTACAGGTGAATGAGAATATATACGTCCACTTGTTAGCGGAGACTTAATGTTGGTGAATTCTCCATAAATCTCTAGAGTCCTGCAAATCTTTCCATGTGTTCCATTCTCAGTCCAATGGCTCAGACTCCCTGGTCAGAGTTCAGCAGATCAGAGGTGCTGGCTCAGGCCCATGAATGGGGTATTTATAGCTCTCCCGCACACAGAGCCAGCAGACAGGTGTCCACACAGAAAACCCTTCACAACACGTGATGGACACTTGAGGCTGTGAAAAGTCCCAGTAACACTTGCTTTGATGATGGAATGCTTCAGTCTGAAGCTTCGGTCTTGTAAACACCGTATAGCCGTGACATGCCAAACAGTTCTCCGGTCAGTGAATTCACACTCCGTGCTAGCTACAGGACTTTGCATCTACTGACAACTGAGCACAGCTGCATACAGGATGTGCAGGTAATACAGAGCGACAAGAGATGAAAAGGATTTTCAGGTACCAGTTAATCAGTTACAGCCACCAGGATGTTGGTAAATACAGTTACCATCAGTTCTTGGTTTCTGTCAACACAAGGGCATGGACTTGTCTTAGTTAGCGTAGTTAACAGCCCTTTGTTACCCACACACAGTGAATTAACCCCTCTTCCAGCTCCTGCCCTGAGCTGGCCAGCTGTCAGCATCATAGGGGGCGGGAATAGAGGAGCTTGGGAAGGGAAGGTCAGGGCCGGAGGAGGTTCTAGGGGAGGTTGGGGAAGGAAAGGGGCAAGGCTCAGGGAGGTTTTGGGCCCATATTGGGCCCCCCTTACTTTTCCTTCCCCCCCAGCTGGCAGAGGACCCCGAAGAGAATGTGGACAGCCAGGCGGATACTGCCTCCAACTGCACAACAACACCGGTGCTGGAGCCCCTGAAGGCTGCGGTGCTGGGGGAGGGCCCGCTGCCTGCCCTGGGGGACCTGCTGCCTCATGAGGAGCTCCCCACTGATACCAGCAACTCCTCCTCCTCCTCCACGCAGGATGAAGGTGACAGCCCTGCCCGAACATACCAGCCCTCAGCTTTAATCATTAGGCCCCACCCCTCTCCCAGAGCCAAGGAGAGAACCCAGGAGTCCTGGCTCCCAACCCCCCACTCTAACCACTAGGCATCACTCCCCTCCCAGAACCAGGAATAGAACCTAGGAGTCCTGGCTCCCAGTCTGCCTGCTCTGATCCCACCATCCTCCCAGAACTGGGTTAGGACCCAGGCAGCTCCTCATCCCTCTCTCCCGACAGTGGAGGTGGACACCTTCTCAGACCTGCCCGGGCGACTGCTGCTGAACTGCGTCTATTGCCTGGGGGCTGAGCAGCTGCAGCAGATGCTCTTCAGCGACTCGCCGTTCATGCAGAGTTTCCTGTGCCAGCGCAAGTTCACAGGTGGGGCAGGGCAGGGGTGCGGGCGGGGGCTGAGTCTTCCCTGGGGCCATGAACTGGCTGCTCCCTGCCACCCTCCAGATGACAGCAGGGCTGGGGCTGGCTCACTCCTCAGGACACCCATGGGGCGCTGCTGGCCCAAGTCAGGGTGTATGGGGCAGGGGACCCGGTAGCTCCGGGCCAGGTGGCCTCGCGGAGATCCCGAAGCTGAGCGGGGCAGAGCCAGGAGCAGCCAGTGCAGGGTGAGGGCGCTCTCCACCCCCAGGGCACACACCCTGCGCCACCCAAGCCGTGGGTGTTGGCAGGCACAGGAGGGCAGCGCAGTGGAGTGTCGCCCAACACCTGGGACCTGCTGCCCTCAGAGAGTCTGGGCTTGGTGCTCCAAGGAGCTGCCAACTGCAGTGCAGGGGAGGCCTTGAACTGGGCCCCAGGCCCACACCTGGTGCTGCACACGACCCATGTGGCCTGTGCCGGCTGGAGGACATAGGTCACCAGCTCTGGCGGCTGCCGCCCGTTGTAGCACTGGCCACGCTAGCCATGCACTCGCTCTGGCTGGAGGGGAGCAAACTCACTGCAGGGCCCAGGAGGGAAGGGGTCATGGCAAAGCGCTGGGCCGGGTGTTCATGCTGCCGGGCGCCCCACTGGGCCACGCCTGTTTAATGCCACCAAGGGCAGGGCCCTGTATCTGGGAGTTGGGGATGAGAGGCACGTGTGGGGGGAGATGGGAGGAGGCCCCTGAGTGGAGGATCCCCCCGTCCTGACGTACCCCCTGCTCTCCCCAGATGTGACACTGACCTCATGGAGTGGCAAGAGCAAATGCCACCAGAGCCGTGTCCTCTCCTATACCATCCCCCTCAGCAACCCGCTGGGGCCTAAGGCAGCTGCTGTGGTGGAGACGCAGGTGAGGGGGCAGTGGAGCCCCAGGAGGGCGTGAGGGAGCAGAGATACAGAGTAGCGGGATGGGGGGGCTGGACGGGGTGGGCTGGACTGCGCTGTGTGGGGTGGTAGGTCAGGGGTGGGGCTTGACTGCATGGGGGGGCTGGACTGCATGGTGCAGGGTGATGGGTTAGGGCTGGGGCTGGACAGCATGGTGGGGGGGCTGGACTGTGCAGTGCGGGGCGGCAGGTCGGGTGGGGCTGGACTGCATGGTGTGGGGGCTGGACTGCGCAGTGCGGGGCGGCAGGTCGGGGTGGGGCTAGACAGCATGATAGGGGGCTGGACTGCGCAGTGCAGGGCGGCAGGTCAGGGGTGGGGCTGGACAGCATGGTGGGGGGGCTGGACTGTGCAGTGTGGGGCGGCAGGTCACGGGTGGGGCTGGACTGCATGGTGGTGGGGCTGGACTGCATGGTGGTGGGGCTGGACTGCGTGGTGCAGGGTGGTGGGTTAGGGCTGGGGCTGGACTGCATGGTGGGGGGGCTGGACTGTGCAGTGCAGGGCGGCAGGTCGGGTGGGGCTGGACTGCATGGTGTGGGGGCTGGACTGCGCAGTGCGGGGCGGCAGGTCGGGGTGGGGCTGGACAGCATGATAGGGGGCTGGACTGCGCGGGGTGGGGTGGCAAGTGTGTGGGAGGTAGAAAGTGCAGGAGGGCGGCAGGCATGGCGGGACAATGCGGGGCTGTTTCTGGCCTGTGATGGGATGAGCAGAGCTGGCCTCCTCCCAGACCCTGTTCCGTGCCAGCCCCGATAGCGGTGCCTGCGTGGTGGACTCGGAGGTGATCACGCAGGGCATCCCCTACCAGGACTACTTCTACACCGCCCACCGCTACTGCATCAGCACGCTGGCCACAGGCACAGCCCCCGTCTCAGGTACTGCCCCGCCTCAGAGCTCCTCTGCAATGGGGGACTTGGGGGGGGCACCCCCCATCCAGAGAGTGGTGCTAGGAATTCCTCTGGTGGCTGACTCTCTTTGTCTCATGGCTGCTCCACACTATGAAAGTCAGACCCTTTGAAATCAGCAGGTCCAGAGAACTTGCACCCAAGAGTTTGAAAAGAGCTGGCTGAGGAACTCACTGGCCCGTTAAGATTAATTTTCAGTAAGTCTTGGTGCACTGGGGAAGTTCCAGAGACCTGGGAGAAAACTACTGTTGTGCCACTCTTTTAAAAAGGGTAAAGGGGATGGCCTGGGTGATTATAGGCCTGACAGCCTAACAGCAATCCTGGGAGAGAGAAGGGAGCAGCTGATATGGACTCAGTTAATAACGAATTAAAGGAGGGGGATGGAATTAATGCCAGTCTCCATGGGTTTATTGAGAATAGATCCTGTCGCTAACTTGATCTCTTTGGGAGGAGATGTCAAAGCTGGTGACAGGAGGGACAGCGTTGATGTAACACACTTAGATCCTCTATGGCCTTTGTCTTGGGACTACACGACATTTAGAGTGACAAACTGAGACTGATGCAAAATCAGGACAGCTTGGTGAGCTGGCCATGAGCACATGGTGCCTTGTAATACTGCTCCATGTAACTGTCCAGCTAGGCACAAAGAGCGTTGGCCACTTGCTTAGGCTGGGGGGACTCTGTCCCTCCTCTGTGTGAAGCAGGGATGGTGAAAAGATTTGGGGGTTGTGGAGTCCCCCATCCCACTGGCTCTGTGCCAGTGATCCAGCCTCTGCGTTATTTCCTGCTCCCCTAATGTGTGTCCTCTGCCAATGCGACCAGGGATGAATTGAAGTTTTCTTTCAGTCCATTGATAAAGCTGCAAATAGCACAGCCCAAGACCCGATCCCTGCGGGACCCCTTGGAGATACCCCCCTCAAGGGCTGGTTCCTGCTTACAGGTTTGTTTCGGGCCCTCTGTTAGCTGGCCATGAATGCGTTCAGTGTGGTTCATGACAATTTCGTATCAGTCTCGGTTTGTCACTAAATGTTGCGTGGTCTCAAGTCAAAGGCTGTGGAAGATCTAAGTGTGTTATGTTTCAAAGTAGCAGCCGTGTTAGTCTGTGTCTGCAAAAAGAACAGGAGTACTTGTGGCACCTTAGAGACCAACACATTTATTTCAACCTGAGCTTTCATGAGCTACAGCTCACTTCTTCGGATGCATGGACCATTCTATGCATCTGAAGAAGTGAGCTGTAGCTCACGAAAGCTCATGCTGAAATAATTTGTTAGTCTCTAAGGTGCCACAAGTACTCCTGTTCTTTAAGTGTGTTATGTCAACAGTATTCTCTTCTGCTGCCAGCCGTGGCATCTCCCAAGGAGATACTAGCTGACCATGGGGTTCCCATGCAACGCTGGGGCCAGAGGGACTAATGTAGCCCTGGATGCACAAATGGGAATCTCGAGGAGAAGCAGGGAGGTGATTTTTCCCTATAGGTTTGGCCCTAGTGTGACACTGCTGGGCCCCTATGTCCAGTTCTCGTGTCCACAGGCCAAGGAGGATGGTGATAAATTGGGGAAGGGTCCAGGAAGAGCCTCAAGAATGAAGAAAGGGTCAGGAACCCTGCCTGAGAGGGAGAGGCTCCCAGAGCTCCAGCTCTTTCACTTAACCCAGAGTAGGGTCAGGGGTGAGGCTCCTGTCTGGCTTTGCTGCATGGGGTCAGACACCCAGTGCTGGGCATGTCTCTAGCAGACAAAAGTCCAACACGAGCAGCCAGCAGCTGGAAGTTGAAGCTGGACTAAATCAGCCTGGAACTGAACTGTGCCCAGAACTAAGCCCTGGAACAATTTCCCAGGCTGTGCAGATTCCCACTCATTGCCCATCTGTAAAGCCCACATAGGGCTGGCAGGTCCCCAACTCGGCAGGCAGCCCCATCTGAGCACTCCCTCTAGCTCCGTCTGCAACAGGACTGGTTCCCCTGCCTCCTGGGGGCTGCCACAGACCCTCCCACCTCCAACCATCAGAAACCATTTTCTCCCACCATTGCCACAGGCGCCTGTCCAATCCAGCCCCATCGGGCCTTGTGCCCTGTCCTGCCCCCACCCCTTGCTGGATTTATGGGGTGCACATGGAGTCTCTCTGCGTGCTCCGGGGGCTAACCAAGCTCAGCTGTTCCTGACCCTCTCAGAAGCTCAGCCTGAATGTCCTGCAGCCCCATGCACTGGCCTGGGTGGAGCTGATCTTTCTTGGCCTTGGGGGGACTAAAGCTGGAGCCAGGACCACACTGAGGCCCTGCTGCAGCCGTGGGGTGGGGGCAGGCATTCGTTCAGGGCAGGTTCATGCTAGGGGCGGCTCAGCTCAGATGAGCACAATGATGCCTTCTGGCCTTGGGATGCGTGACGGGGGGGCCTGTTGCTGGGAATCTCTGGGCAACAGGCCCCCACCGCATCTTCTCTAGGGAGCTGCTTCCCAGCGTCCTGGTCTGGCAGCTCACCTCCACCCCTGTGCTCCCCAAGGAGCAGGTCATTCACACACACACACACACACCCCGGCTCTGCCTTCCCCAGAGTCTCCTCCGAGATCCGGTACCGGAAGCAGCCCTGGAACCTGGTGAGAGCCCTGATTGAGAAGAACACATGGAGTGGCATGGAGGAGTACTTCCAGCACTTGGGTATGGGGTTTCTGGCACCTGGGTTGGGGGGCGGGATGGACGGAGACTGCAAGGGATGGCTAGTGCCAGGGTAAGAGGGCAGGTGCTGAAGAGCGTACCCAGCGCTGGAGTCTGGGAGTGCTCTGGGGACACAGAGGTGCCTGTGGGGGGGAGGGGGGCCTGGAGGGACAGGGGGCTCAGAGGGTATTGGGCAGGGATGGAGATATGGGGGGTAAGAGGCTACTGAGGGGCAATGTGGATGGGGCTGCGCGGGCTGCTGAGGCGAGGGAGATGACGTGGGCGAAGGGCGGGTGAGGCAACGGGGGGTTGGGCAGGTGCGGCCGTGTCACAGGCTCGGTGCTTTTGAACAGCTCTGAATCAAACCCAGGCAGGACCCTCTTCAGGATAACATCCCCAGACACTCTCACTGTGGCAAGAAGCCTCCTTGGCTTCAGCGCCTCCTGGGTCTGAGCTGGGAGCGTTCAGCCCCCTGTTCCACAGTGAGCTCCCCCCAAAGAGTCCGCCTGGATGGGACACCTGGGGAAGCCTCACATGCCCCCAAAGAGCCCTGCACCCCAGCTCCGCAGCATGTGACACAGAAGGTTTATCAGCTGTCTGGAGCACAATGAAGGCAAGTTCTCTGTTAGCACCAAACCCAGGAAGTTCCAGCCACGTCCCTCTTGGTCAGACCGAGCTCCAAGCCTTGATCTCCACCTGAGACCCCCAACAGGAGGCTGAGACCTGCTTCCAGCAGCCCACCCTCAGTCATGCCCAGCTGCCCCTCCTCCATCCTTCATTCCCCTTCAGGGCAAAGAGGGTCACCTGGCCTCCACCTCAGCTTTGTTCTCCCTGGTTGTAACCCCTGGGTCATCAATTGCTGAGTTACAAAATGTCCAGCCATCATCTGGGTCCAGGCAGCCATTCAACAGTCCCACCCAGTTCCCTGGGTCTCTGCAAAATTAACCCCCCTTTCCCTCCAGCTAGGTAAACATGCAGCACACTGGGGAAACTGAGGCACATCCAGCACTCAACAAAGTATTAAGAAAATTCCCACTGCGTCGTATCCCATGAGCGGTGGAAGGAGGGGGGCGGGTAAAGCGAGGGGGCTGGGGAGGTGACGTGAAGGGGGCTGGGTGGGGCAAGCCGCCAATCAGAGGGGGTTTCCCAATAAATCCATTGGTTGGGTGGGTGTGACACAGCTGGGCTGAGGGCAGCTGGAGGGACACGAGATGGGCCCTGGACTCCATGTGGCTCTCTCCCTCTGGACTTCATGGGGTGCATGTGCCTCCCCCACAGGCATCTCCCCCCCTGGCAGGGCTGGAACAGGCATCTCACCCCCCTTGGTGTTGCAGGGCTGGCGCTGGCAAGAGCAGAGAAGACGCTGCTGGAGGAGAGTGGCTGTGGGACGGAGCCGCGGGGGCTGCGCCGCAGGAAGCACACACTGAGCTGGAGGGCCCCCCATGCTGAGCCCACCCTGGCCACGCTGCCCCCCAGCAAGACAGGGCCCTGCCCCCTGCGCCCCTCTGGTAAGGGAAAACATGACCCCGTATGTAACCCACCCCATCCCCGCCCATGTTTAGAGGGGACCTGTCCCCCTGCTCGGGTAAAGGGGAACCTGCCCAGAACCCTCCACCCACAACCTACCCCTCGTCCAAAGGAAATGTGCCCCCTCCTGTAACCTGCCCCCAGGACCTGCCCCTAGCCCCATCTCCATCCCAAAGGGAACCCACCCCCTCAAACCCATCCCCATCCCCCACACCCAGGTAATGGGGAACGCACCCCCATCACCCTGTCTGGAGCCTGCCCCCATCACCGCCCCCCCCTCCAGAAAGGGGAAACGTGCCTTGTCCCCGATGGTCCCCTATCAGGGAACCTGCAGGCGCAGCTATTCCTCCCCCCCAGAGGATGGGAGACGGGCTGCTGCAGTTCCCTATGGGGAGTGACTCCTGGGCACGTGGGGCTGGCTTGGCCTCAGCCTAACCTGCTCCCTGTCCCCGCAGGCAGCCTGGCAGCCCAACTCTCCCAGCAGCTCGTGGAGCGGAGCCGGGGCCCCACTGTGTCCACCCTCATCCTCATCGTCAGCCTGGTGTAAGGGGCATGTGGGGCTGAGCTATGGGGAGGCAGGGGTGGGTGATTGAGCTGTGGGGGGATGGGACTAAAGGGGTCTGGGGCTCTTTGGAGGAGTGATGTGGTGGGCCAGGCAGGGCTCTGGGGGGCATAATGTGGGGAGCTGGGGCAGGGCTCTGATGGGAGTAATAGGGGGGTAGAGCTTTGTGGGGGGAGGGTCCAGGATTTGGGGCACACCCCTCCAGGGCCGGGCTCAGGCTGGACTCTGTGGGTGATGTGAGGGGGTACAGTCCGGGTGGTAGAGTAGGGGCACCCCCTGGGGGCACAGCCATAGCCCCTTTCCCGAGTTGGGATGTAGGTGTTGGACTGGGCTGGGGGTGGGATGGCCAGGCAGGGGCTATTGGTGAAGGGAGTTGTGTGAGGGGGAAGGGGGCTGTGTATGGGGAAGGGGCTGAGTAAGATGAGGGGGTGTGTATGGGAAGGGGGGTGCATGTGTAGGGAGCTATGAGATGATTTTCAGGGGTGAGGACTCATGTGTCTCTTTTCTTCCCTCTGTCTCTGCTGCCTCACAGGATCTGTGTGAGGTACAGTGTGACCTCCCCTCTCCCACACCCCACCCCCATGTCCCGCTGGCTGCCATGGACCCCCTGCCCCCTTGTGCTCCAAGACACCCCCCCAGCACCACCCCTGCCCTGCCTAGCCCCCTCCCTGGTGCTCTGAGCTCCCGGTGCTCTGGAGCGCTGACTGAAGTGGCATGATTTGCATACTGCGCTCTGATTAGCCAGCGTACTACTGACATGCTGGGTGATGGCAGGCCTCAGCTCCGGACCCCACCAATCAGAGCGCAGTATGCAAATCTGACAGCCTGCCTTGAGCATGTTCTGGGCAGGGAGATGGAGCCTGAGAGAGCCATGCATGTAACTGGGGGTCAGGGCCAGAACTCCTGGTTTCTCTCCCTGGCTCTGGGAGGGAGTGGGGTGTAGCGGTTAGAGCAGGGGGCTGGTTCTGCCCCATGTACTCAGGGCTGTGTTCTAGGGACGCTGTGTGACCCTTACCAGCATCAGGCCTGTGGCGAGGCTCTGCCAGCCCCTCATCCTTCCTTTCCCCCCAGCCTGCTGGTCCTAGTGGTTCTCAACGTGATGCTGTTATACCGGCTGTGGGCGCTGGAGCACACGGCCCGCGCCTTCCAGGCCTGGCAGGCTTCCACACTGGCCCGAGGGTGAGTGATCCCAGCGGGGGGCTGCCTGCGAGGGAAATGGGGAGATTTCTGGCAGTGGGGGAGGGGGGTAGTGTGGGGAACACAGGCCAGAGTGATGGGAGCAATCCCAGTGGCAAGGGAGGGGGCAGGAGGAGGAGCGCAAGAGGCGAGGGGTTTTGTATTGTTGAGGTGGGGTCGAGGTGCCAGGGGAGGGGTCCCAGCAGCTGGCATTTGTGGCAGATGGGGTGACCCCCATCTCAGCTGGCAGTGACCTCCTGCCCCCCAGGAAGCTGCCCCGGACAGCAGGCGAGTGGGCCGAGGTCCTGGAGCTGCAGCGGCGTTTCCATGGTGCGGAGGTGCAGAAGTGGAGGCAGATCCTGGAGGCCTCTGTGGAGCTGCTGGATGAGGTGATGCTGCGGGGCCGGGCCAGGCTTGCTCGGCTCTTTGGGTGTCTGCCTGGGGGGGCTGTAGCTCTGCTCGTGCAGCCCCCCTGGGCCTGACTCCCCGTGCCTGCTCTTCAGCCCTGGGGACAGCAGGGCTAATGCGCAGTCACCCAGTCCGAGTCCTGCACCCCAAGCTGCTTGGAGCGCCCCCTGTCTGACAGCAGGACCCTAGTGGGAGCCCAGCCCATCTGGTGATCCAGGAGCCCGAGGAAAGGGGAGTCACTGGGGAAAGTGTCATCTACTGGTTAGAGTAGAGGGGCTGGACACCAGGACTCCTGGTTTCTCTCCTGAGCTCTGGAAGGGGAGTGGGGGGTCTGGGCACCAGGACTCCTGGGTTCTCTCCCTGCTTTGAGGGGAGTGTAGTCTAGATGGGGGGAAGGGTGGGCTGGAAGCCAGGACTAGAAGGCTGAAGCCCTCTCATGAGCTGTCAGCCATTCAGGAATAACTGGTACCTCTCCTGCCCTCCTCCCACCCCCCAGATGAAGGTCTCCCTGGAGAAGCTGCACCAGGGCATCATGATGGCAGAACCATCCCCGGAGCCAGGCCAGGCTGATGCCATTTCCTGAAGCTGCGCTGGCCTCTGGGGGCCATGGGGGACTGAGCTGGATCTGAGACTGCAGCTAGGTCAGCGCTGCCCGGACACCCCCTGTGGGCCGGCTCCCTCAGCCGGGTCAGCGCTGTTCAGCCAGCTCCCTCGACCGGCTCAGCACCGCCTGGATGCCCCTTGTCGGCCAGGTCAGCACTGCTTGATGCCCCCGTTCAGCTGGCTCCCTCAGCCAGGTCAGCACCGCCTGGACGCTCCTCATCGGCCGGCTCCCTCGTTCGGGTCAGCGCCATCCAGACACCTCCTGCAGGCCAGTTCCCTCCACCGGGTCAGCGCCGCCTGGATGTCCCCGTTCAGCTGGCGCCCTTGGCTCTGGTCAGCGCTGCCTGGATGCCTCCCTTCGGCTGGCTCCTTCGGCCAGGTCAGAACTGCCTGGACACCCCCCTTTGGCTGGCTCCCTCGGCCAGGTCAGAGCCGCCTGGACACCCCCCTTCGGCAGGCTCCCTTGGCCGGGTCAGCGCCGCCTGGATGCCTCCCTTTGGCTGGCTCCCTCGGCCAGGTCAGAACTACCTGGACACCCCCCTTTGGCTGGCTCCCTTGGCCGGGTCAGAACTGCCTGGACACCCCCATTCGGCAGTTCCCTTGGCCGGGTCAGTGCTGCCTGGATGTCCCCTTTTGGCGGGCTCCCTCGGCCGAGTCAGTGTCGCCTGGACGCCCCCCTTCGGCTGGCTCCCTCGGCCGGGTCAGCGCCGCCTGGACACTTCCCAGGGTCTGTTTCTCCTGTTGGGTCAGCAGCACCTGGCCATTGGCTGGTGTCAGCACTGGCTTGGGCTGCCCTGCTCTCCTGCCACCCCCCGGCGGAGCAGGTCTCTGTGGTGACAGCTAGGTGGAGGCCGCACCGTGGGACACATGGAGGATCCCCTGGGATTGGCTCTGCCCCTCGCGGTCCGCCCACTGCCTGCAACCCAGGACAACGGTGGCTGGACTGCGGCTGCCAGCTGGGTACAGCCCACCATGTCTGCTGCCTGGTGGCCTGTTGTGGCCTGGGGGAACCCATCCAGTCTGGGCTAGGAATTGACTTTCTAAGTGGTCTAGCTGCATAGTGTTACAGTGGGGCGTGGCCAGGGCAGTTCCCCCGCCCCCTTACCTTGGAGCCAGGACTCCTGGGTCCTCTGCACTGGAGCAGGGCACCCTTGGGGCAAACTCTGTGCAGTGCAGGGGGCACTGCCCATGGCTCTGCCTCCTTCCCGAAACACTCAGTTCCTGGAGGGCCCGGTGCTCACCAGGCACTGAGTCATTGTCTCCTGGCCTGGGCCACTTGTCCTTCGACGCTGCTGGAAGGGGCTTGGTGTGTGTGTGAGCCTCCCAGCCAGCCTGAATGCCATCTGCTCCCTCATCCTCAGTGTCATGGGGCTCGCGCCCCCCCCACTATTTATTAGCTGATTAAAAAGCGTGGCTGGTATAGCGCCACCTAGGGTGAGTCTGTGTGTGTCTGTCCGGGGGTGATGTCCCTGTTCAACTCTTCCAGCGCCTCCCCCCACAGCCCCCTCACCAGTGCCCCTGCCCCTCCCGCTGTTACCCCCAGCCAGCACCCCTGCCCCCATCAACTCCCTGAATCCCTGCCTCACTCCGCCTGGTCCGTCCCCACCCACGGCCAGAGCCTGCCAAGGCTCCAATCCCTCCCTCCACGGCCCCCCAGCCAGTGCTCTCCCCGACCCCAGCCGGCACTCCTGCCTCTGTCCCCATCAACCCCCTGCTACTCTGCCCCCCGCCAACGCTCTTGCTGCTCCCGCCTGCTCCCCAACTACTGCTCCTGCCCTTATCAACCCCCTGCATACCTGTTCTGAGCGGGGCCCCCCCAGCCAGCACTTTGCCCTGCTCCCCAGCCACTGCTCCTGCCCTTATCAATCCCCTGTATCCCAGCTCTGTTCAGGGCCCCCACCTCAGACAGCACTCCCCACACTCCCCCCATCAGCACACCCCTCCATTCCCCCCAGCCAGTGCATCCACACCCTGCTCTGCCCAGCATGCCCCCTCTGCCCCACAGCCACTGCGCCTACCCCCATCAACCCCCTGCACCCCTGCTCTTCCCAGGGCCCCACCAGCCAGCGCTCCCCTCTTTCTCCCCCAGCCAGTGCTTCTGACCCTGTGTCCATGCTCTGCTCTGCCCAGCACCCCCAGCCAGTGCTTTCACTCCAACTGCCAGGGGACAGAGATGGGCCCAGCAGCTTCCTGCAGCCCACCCGAGGACACAGCACCTGGCCTAACCTAGCAGCAAGCAGAGACCCCCCTCGCGGTCCTTAGACATTGGCCACGGGCCCAATCCTCACCCACAGCCCTGCTAGTGTCCCTCACTCCTGACTCACATCCCCTGCCAGCCCAGCCCTGCAATGCCCTTCACTCCTGACCTGCAGCCCCCTGCCAACCCAGCCCTGGGCTCTCCACCCAGCCACGCTGGTGTTGCACACTACTGACCCGCAGCCCCCTGCTATCCCAGACCTGGGCTCCCCACCCAGCCCTGCGATGCCCCTCACTCCCGACCCACAGCCCCCTGCCAATCCAGCCCTGGACTCCCCCCAAGATCTGCTGGGGCTCCTCACTCCTGCCCTACAGCCCCCTACTATCCCAGCACTTGGCTCCCAACCCTCCCCTGTGGTGCCCCTCACTCCTGACCCATAGCCCTTGATAGCCTAGTCCTCAGCTCCTGACACACAGTCCCTGCTCTCCCAGCCCTGGGCCAACCCCATAAGATCTGCCAGGGCCCCTCAGTCCTGACCCACAGCCGCCTGCAAACCCAACACTTTGCCCCCCCCGTACCACCTGCTGGTGCCCCTTACTCCCAGCATGCACACACTGAGGGTGCCTGAGCTCTGGCTGGGCTCTGGGGTGACTCAAGGTTAAGGATGAAAAGTCCCGTGGCCCCTTATAGATTAACAGAAGTATTGGAGCAAAAGCTTTCATGGGTGAATACCCACTTTGTCGGACACATGTTGCTTTTTACAGATCCAGACTAACCTGGCTACCCCTCTGATACTTGAAGGTTAAGGATGAAACTAACCCATGTGTCAAGGTGGCTGGAGTCTGCAGCTGGAATCCCACCCATCCGCTTCTGTAACTTGCACTTCCTGGGCCAAGGCTGCCTTCAGCTGTTGAGAGAGTGAGCTGTTTGGCCAGGCGGCACCTGCAGGGGGCAGCACAGCATGATCCTCAGGGTGCTGGGGAAATACTGTACAGGGCTGGGGGCGGCATGGAACAGGGCAGTGCAGGGATGGGGGCCACATGGGATGGGGCAGTGCAGGGGCTGTGCTTAGAGGCAGTAGGGTGAAGTGTTGGGCTGTAAAATACTGGGGGACAGTGGTAACAGTGACCCAGACTCTCCTGTGGCAGGGTCCCTCCCCCATACCCCAGACTTGTCTCCCAGCCTCATCACCGGGCTGCAGCCCCACTCAGCCCCTGTGATGGGCTGAGTGAAGTGTGCTGAACCTACCTCACACACCCAGCCTCCCAGGCTCAGCCTGCAGCTGGGGCTGTCGCTTCCTGAGCCCAGAGGCAGCTGGGCAGCGCTGGCGCTTCCATTTAGGTGGCCTAGGCAATCACCTACGGCGCCAGGATTATTGGTGGGCGGCGTTTTGCCGGAAGGGGCGGCAGGCAGCTCCGGTGGAGCTGCTGCAGTCGTGGCTGCGGACGGTCGGCTGCTCCATGGCTCTGGTGGAGCTGCCGCAGTCGTGCCTGCGGATGGTCAGCTGCTCGCGCAGCTCTGGTGGACCTCCTGCAGGCACGACTGCAGCAGCTCCACCAGAGCCGCGGAGCAGCCGACTGTCTGCAGCCACGACTGTGGCAGCTCCACCGGAGCCGCGGGACCAACGCGCGGGGCAGTGAAATTGCCGTGCGCCTAGGGCGCTAAAACCCCTAGCGCCGGTCCTGCAGCTGGGCAGAGACAAATGGTGCCCTTGGAATCCCAGACCCATCAGGTTAGAAGGGACTGCAGGGGTCTGGTCAATCCCAGCCAAAGTGCAGGATTTGATGTGGCTAAACCATCTCAGACAAATGGCTCCAGCCTCCTTTTGAAAACCTTCAGTGAAGGAGATTCCACAACCTCCCTAGGTGTCTGATCCATTGTCCTACTGTTCTTACCGTTAGGAAGTTTCTCCTGAGATTTAATCGAAATCTGCTCTGTTGTAGTTTGAAGCTGTTGCCTCTTGTCCTGCCCTCCATGGCAAGAGAGAGCAACTTTTCTTCATCATTTTTATGGCAGCCTTTCAAATATCTGAAGACTGCTATCATGTCCCCCTTAATCTCTTTTCCAAACCTACCCAATTCCTGCAGCCTTTGCTCAGATGATTTGCATTCCATCCCTTCGATCATCTTTGTCACTCACCTCCAGATCATTTCCAGTTTCTCTACGTCCCTTCTAGACATTGGTGACCAAAACTAGACCCACTACTCCAGCTGAGGCCTCACCCCACTTGAGACCTTGCTTTTAGTGACCTGGCTGTGCCCCTACAGCCATGCTGCTAAAAGTTGTGCAGTGTCGCTGCTGTTTGTCAGCTTTCCTGCCAACATCAACCTTTGTGGGCAAAACGTCTGTCTTTTCTTTGCCCGGGGGGGCGGGTGGTGTTAACACTTCAATGACAAAAGTTTTGTTTTTCACTTGCCAGTGTAGACAGCCCTCCTTCCATCCCTTATGGGATGTTCCCTCCAACCTCTGCTCTGCCAGTCCCACTCCCAAGTCAGTCAACCCCTTGCCCTGAGGCTGGATCAGGGACAGCACCACGTAGAGGGGAAAGGCCCCAGCCCCTTGAGGCTCTGCAACCTTTGGAGGGTGAGAGGGAGGGAGCTGAGTGCACAGGGAGCCGGCCCCACTAGGCAGGGGGCCTGGGAGGTAGGGTGACCAGATAGCAAGTGTGAAAAATCAGGACGGGGTGGGGAGTAATAGGTGCCTATATAGGAAAAAAAGTCCCAAATATCGGGACTGTCTCTATAAAATCAGGACAGCTGGTCACCCTACTGGGAGGGGAGGGAGAAATGGGAGCAGTTGGATCCCTGCACAGCTGACATTAGCTCTACAAATGGAGGCAGGTGCACTGGGGGCAGGGGAGAGACAGTGCCAGCACCACAGCAGCTTCCTCCTGCTCTGGCTCACCCACTGCAAAGAGCAGAGTGGCCACCCGCAGCAGAGCCCAGGGCTTGGCTAGCAGGGGCTCCGGACCAGCAGTGAGGGACACTGGCAAAGCTGCAGGGTGGGAAACCTGGGGCCGGGCTAGCAGTGGGCTGCAGGCCAGGCAGGAGGGGCACAGGCAGAGTTGGGTGGGGAACCCTGGGGCTGGGCTAACTGGGGGCTGTGGGTTGGGAGTGATGGACACCAGCAGAACTGGGAGGGTAGGGAATCCAGGGCGGGATAGCAGGGGGGGGGGGGGAGCTGCACGTGGAGAGTGAGGGGCACCGGCAGAGCAGGGCTGGGCTAGCTGGGGGCTGCAGATCGGGAGTGAGGGGCACAAGCACAGCTGGGATCTCAGGATCCGTCCTCCTGACTCCTCTGTCCGGGGCTCCGGCCCCTGCCCCAGTGCCGCCGCTGGCGCGCCCCGTCCCTGTGTGTGTCCCGGGTGGGCGGGGATCGGCCGCTGCGTCCCGCCCCCAGCCCCATGCTCCCCGGCCTGCCGCCAGCGCATGCTGCAATGCATCAAGTCCCCGCCCGCCCTCTGCGCTTTGATTCATTCGCAGCTGCTCGCCGCAGCCAGCCGGCTCCTCTGCAGTGCGCCGGGCAGGGGCCGAGCCGCAGGGCCGCCGCGCCTTCCGCACCTGGCCCCGGCTGCATCGCCCGCTCCCGACCGGGCACCGGCTGCATCGCCCCCTCCCGACCCGACCGGGCACTGGCTCCATCGCCCTCTCCCGACTGGACACCGGCTGCATCGCCCCCTCCCGACCCGACCGGGCACTGGCTCCATCGCCCTCTCCCGACTGGACACCGGCTGCATCGCCCCCTCCGGGCACTGGCTCCATCGCCCCCTTCTGACCGGGCACCAGCTGCATCGCCCCCTCCTGACTGGACACCGGCTGCATCGCCCCCTCCCGACCCGACTGGGCACTGGCTCCATCGCCCTCTCCCGACTGGACACCGGCTGCATCGCCCCCTCCCGACCCGACCGGGCACTGGCTCCATCGCCCCCTTCTGACCGGGCACCAGCTGCATCGCCCCCTCCCGACCCGACCGGGCACTGGCTCCATCGCCCTCTCCCGACTGGACACTGGCTGCATCGCCCCCTCCCGACCCGACCGGGCACTGGCACCATCGCCCTCTCCCGACTGGGCACTGGCTGTATCGCCCCCTTCCAACCCAACCAGGCACTGGCTCCATTGCCCCCTCCTGATCGGACCAGGCACCAGCTGCATCGCCCCCTCCAAACTGGGCACCAGCTCCATTACATCCTCCCTACTGGACATAGGCTCCAGCACTACCTCCAAGTCCAGTGGCGAATGTCAAGGTTATCCCTGGGGCATCCCCAAAGCGGGTACGATTCTACCCCCCAAGGGAGGCACTGGCAGGGCACCATGCCCTGATCACTGTTGGGCAGCTGGCTGGGTGTGGGCAGCAAATGGGGATCTGTTGAGTGGCCAGTTTGCAGCTCTGCCGTGACACTGAGACAGCAGCTGGACGGGAACAAGCTGGGACTGTGGTGACCTCCCCACCCTCCAGGGCTCCAGGCATCCAGTCCTGACAGCACCAGTCCCACGCAGAGCAAGCGTGTCCCTCGTGAGCCTGACTCATTCCATGGGCTGCAAGGATCCAGGTGGCGGCAGCTGAGCTGTGGACTCTGCTCTGTGGGCCAGGAGAGCTGCATCCGGACGGAGTTGCTGTGGAGGACAAGGGATCCGGGTCTGCTGACAGCACCCCCTGCTCCCTGTTTATGGCTCCTCCGGCCGTCCCTATTGTCTGCCCTGGGCTGTGGGGGTGCCCCTATCCTAGCAGTGCTGGGTCCTGGACCCACCTGGGGCATCACGTGGCAGCAGGGGCAGCCAGGCTGTGCTAGCCTCTGCCTGGGGAACAGGCCGGCCAGGACCAGCTGGGAGCATCCGGCCAGGACATTCCAAGACACAGGCTGGGCAGTGCAGGGCACCAAGCCCTTGGCTATAAATACCCTCCTGGAAGATTCCTGTCAGGGATCGTCTGTCCGCTGAGCACGGAGCCAGCAGGCAGGGGCAGAGGGGGACCCGCAGCACCAGCCCCATTGAGGAGCTGTCCCAGCTGGCCTGGGGCCCTAATCCCAGGGACCCCACCATGGCTCTGCTGGGCCCATCACTCCTGTTCTGCCTCATCCTTGGTGAGTGCACACCTGGGGCAGAAGATGGGGGTCTGAGGTCTGCCCAGAGAGGGGGCTCCTGGGCCCTGGGGGAAGGGGGTGCAGGGCCTGTCCCAGTGGGGATTCCCTGAACCCTCTTCACACTGCCCCCACAACCCCAGGACAGATTCCCTCCCCTCAGGGAAAGCCTGGAGCAGGACACAGCCACTGAACTAGCCCTGAGGCATGGAGAGACATGGCCAGTTTCTGAGGCCCAGTGGTGAGGAGATGGAGTCGGCAGACAGATAGACAGAGACAGATGGGGGGAAATGGAGTGCCCAGAGCCATGATTCAGAGAGACGGGGCAACCTGCCCTCGTAGGGGATGATCCCTGACAGGCCCTGGGGTGACACCCAGTGACCAGGGCAGGAACCACCTAGGAAAGTTTAGATATCAGAATCCAACTGCAGTAACAGAACAAATAGCTCAGTCCTGGGCCCCCCAGCTCTTCCGATGCTGCTCACTCCCAACCCGCAGCCCCCTGCTAGCCCAGCCATGGGCTCCACCCCCACCCAGTTCTGCTGGTGCCCCTCACTCCCACCCCGCAGCCCCCTGCTAGCCCAGTCCTGAGTTTCCCTGCATCTCTGCCAGTGCCTCTCACTCCTGACCTGCAGTCCCCTGCCAGCCCAGCCCTGAGTGCCACCCTCACCTCTGCTGCTGCTGGTGCTCCTCACTCCCAACCCGCAGCTCTGCTGGTGCACTCCCCCAAGGTTATCTGGTTCATGCTGGGGGCTGCACAGACACAGACAGACACCCACAGAGCAGATGTGATTCTGTCCAGCCAACAGTGGCTTTCCCAGGCCCTTGCCTTGATCCCCACCTCTCCGGCTGGGAGAGTGACCTGCAGCTCCCCAAGCGAGCAGGACCAGTGCAGCCCCTCAAGAACTGATTGGAGGGGAACGGGGAGCATATAGGGGAGCCTGGGGGCTGGGGGTGGTTCTGGGGGTACTGAATGTGCAGATCTGGGGGTGCTGGTGGAAGGAGTGTAGATCAGGTGATGAGAGGGTGCAGATGTGGATTGCTGGGGTGGTTCTGGGGGTGCAGATCAGTTCTGGGGATGCAGATTGCGGGGCTGGGGCTGGAGCTTGGGGGTGCTCCTGTGGGGCCTGGATGGGGCTGTGTGTGACCCTTTAACACCCTCCCCACTCAGTGTCGTCGTGCTGGGCAGGCTGCGTGGAGGTGGACTCCCACACCGAGGCCGTTTTTGGGATGACATTCAAGATCCTCTGCATTTCCTGCAAGAAGCGGAGCGAGACCTCGGCAGAGGCCTACACGGAGTGGTACTTCAGGGAGAAGGGCACTGAGACCTTCACCAGGGTGCGCGAGGGCTGGCTGCGGGGGCTGGACTGCACTGTGTGAAGCACGGGGTACAGGAGGAGGAATCAGGTCCCTGTCCAGGGCTTTCCCTTCTCCTCCCTGTGGCTTCCCTTGCATGCAGCCTCCTCCTTCACTGCCCAGCCCAACCCCATGTGTTGTTAGACAGCGGCTGGGCTCCACCCCAGAGGTGGCTGCATCTCAGCATTGGTCTGTTCCAGACAGGCCCAGGTCACTAACCAGCTGCCCTGAGCTGGGTGAAGCCAGACAAAGCTAGTTGTCTGCTGGGGGTGCACTACGCTTTGCCTCCCCACCCCCAAACCCCTAGACTTCATTCCCTGCTCAGCGCTGAGGATAGAACCCAGGAGACCTGGTTCCCAGCCCCCCGGCTCTAACCAGTAGACCTCATCCTCTTCCCAGGAGGTTAGAACCTCCTATGAAAAACAGATACCACATCCATCCTGCCTCATGTCTCCCTTCACTGAATATAGGGGGAGGTGTCACTCCCTGTGATGCTGTGGGGCCGGGCGGGTTCACTCTCCGTGGGGCCGTGAGAGATCACTTTCCATGGGGATGGCCCCCCTAGCTGCTCACGGACACAAGGGTCTCAGCCTGGCTTCCACTCTCCTAGCTCCCTCAGCAGGGTAACCTCAGAGAGCCCCCCCACAATCCCGCTCCCTGAGATGTTCCCCGCCAGGTGCTCAGCTGACCCCAGCATGGGGAGCCCCAAATGGTGATTACCTGTGAAATGCCGGAGTCCTAGCAGCCCTGCGAGGCTGGGAAGACGAGTTACATGAAGACTCACCAGAGACCTGCAGCCCCTGGCCTGCGCTGTCCACGTCAGCACCTCACCTCACCCACGCTGCTGAGGCTGCTGTCCCCAGCACACCACTGCTACCCTCCATGGGGTTCTGGTCTGTGGCAGACATCCCCGGTGGGTCTATGGTCTGGGACAGCCATCCCCCATGGCTCTGTGGTCTGTGGCAGGTGACCCCATGGTAATCTGATCTATGACAGGCGTCGCCCATGGGGGTCTGGTCCGGAACAGATGTCCCCCATGGTATTCTGGTCCAGGACGGATGTCTTCCGTAGGGGTCTGCTCTGGGACAGGCTTTCCCCGTTGGCTGTGATCTGTGGCAGGCTTCTCCTATGGGGCTGTGGTCTGTGGCAGGCGACCCCATGGGGATCTGGTCTGGGACAGGCATCCCCCATGGGCTTTGGTCCATGGCAGGCATCCCCCATGGGATTCTGGTCCAGGACAGATGTCTTCCATGGGGGTCTGGTCTGGGACAGGCGTCTCCTGTTGGGCTGTGGTCTGTGGCAGGCAACCCCATGAGGGTCTGGTCTGGGACAATCCCCATGGGGCTGTGATCTGTGGCAGGTGAGCCCCATGGGGCTGTGGTCTGGGACAGGCGTCCCCTGCAGTGCATGGCCGTCCGTCTGACTTCCTTCCCCCCAGATCCTGCGTTATGACCCTGACGCGCTGCTGGAGGTGGTGGACGAGCGGTTCCAGGATCTCGTGGTGTGGAACGGCAGCAAGAACACGCGGGACCTGCAGGATCTGTCCATCTTCCTGACCAATGTGACCTACGAGCAGGCGGGCGAGTACCTGTGCCGTGTTGACCGCAACCTTACCTTCGATGGCTACGTCTACAACATCGTCATCAACAAGACCATCCACGTTGAGGTAGTGGACAAGGGTGAGTAGGTGGGGCCGCAGGCAGGAGGTGGGGCCATGGGCAGGGGTGGAGCTATGTACACAGGGTGGTGCCACTAGGGTGACCAGAGTGTGGGGGGTAAGAGGTTCCTATATAAGACAGAGCCCTGGATATCGGGACTATCCCAATAAAATCAGGACCTCTGGTCATCCTAGTGCCACGTACATGGGGCAGAGCCACAGGTACAGGGAAGTCACAGTAATGGGGGCAGGTCAACACGTAGGGGTAGGGCTACCTACAGATGGCAGGGCCAGAGACATCAGGGCAAGGCCACACACAAGGCTGGGGCCATACACATGTGGGCTGCGGCCATACACATGTGGGCTGCAGCCACATGGAGGGAGGGCTCTCACTCACTGGAGTGGGCTACACACATGGGGCATGGTCCCACGCCCTGAAAGTGGGACAGACCAGGTATGGGGTGGCACCATGTACACAGAAGTGGAGGCACGTACATGGGGAGTTGAATCACATGCGAGAGGGCAACATCCACAGGGAGTGAGGGCACAAGGGGGTGGAGCCACACACAGGGGGGTGGAGGTACACACCAGGGGTAGAGCCACACAGAGTGGGGCTGTACACCCATCCTCACTTCAGTCCAACCTGGGCTGGTGCAGGTGGCTGCGGGACACTCAGGCCAAGCTCCCACGATGGGCAGGAAGAGCTGGCCTTGGTTACT
The DNA here is from genome assembly GCF_007399415.2 of Gopherus evgoodei. Lineage (NCBI taxonomy): Eukaryota > Metazoa > Chordata > Testudines > Testudinidae > Gopherus > Gopherus evgoodei. Next base: position 1,613,986 of record NW_022059983.1, on the reverse strand, counting down.
TCCCAGTGCATGCTGGGAAGCTCCATGTGCACCCCATAAATTCAGCAGGAGTGGGGGGCCAGGCAGGGAACAGCTAAGAGGCTAAAGGACATTGAGGCTGAACTGGGCAGGCGGCCATGGTGGTGTCGGGAGAAGTCAGTTTCTGACAGACAGAGGTGGGAGGATTTGGGGCAACCCCCAGGAGCCAGGGGAACCTGTCCCATTGCAGACTGAGCTTGAGTTCCTGGACGGGGTGCTGAGATGGGGCTGCCTACCAGGCCAGGGCCCTGCCAGGCCTGCGAGGTGCTGGGTGCTGAGCTGGCTTCTCCAGCAAGGAGCGGTGCTGGGGCAGAGGAGGGGGCTGTGGGGAGTAGGGGAGGTCTCAACTTCTCCCCTCCCACAGAGAACCGGGACATGGCGTCCATCGTGTCAGAGATCATGATGTATGTGCTCATCGTGGTGCTCACCATCTGGCTAGTGGCTGAGATGATTTATTGCTATAAGAAGATTGCGGCAGCCACGGAGGCAGCTGCACAGGAGAATGCGTGAGTTCAGGGAGCTGGAGGGGCTCAGAGAAGCAGGTGGGGGCTGGGGTAGGCAGGACCCAGGTGGGGACTGCCTGGGAACAGGCTGGCTGTGCTAAGGTGAACAGGTGTCCAGTTTTCGACTGGAACACCCGATTGAAAAGGGACTTTGGCGCCAGGGCCAGATCCAGAGTTACTGCCGTCCCAAGCAGCAAAAAGAAAAACGCGATCACAATCTGCAGCTCTACCGCCACCGCTTCAGTCTTCGGCGGCAATTCAGCGTCTGGTCCTTCACCCCTCACTATTGGCCTCCCCAAGCAGCTGCTTGCTGGACTGGTGCCTGGAGCCGGCCTTGCCTGGCGCTGTGGTCAGCACCACCGACTGGGCTGTTAAAAGTCCAGTGCTGCAGGGCTAAGGCAGGCTAATCTCTACTTGTCCTGGCTCCACGCTGCATCCCGGAAGCAGCCAGCAGGTCCAGCTCTTAGACGGGGAGGCCACGGGGCTCTGCATGCTGCCCCCACCCCCAGATTGTTTCTGCACTCCCATTGGCCAGGACCTATGGTCAATGGGAGCTGTGGGGTGGCGCCTGCAGGCGAGAGCAGCACGCAGAGCTTCCTGGCCGCCCCCTGCCTAGAAACTGGACCTGCTGACCGCTTCTGGGGTACAGCGCAAAGCCGGGACAAGCAGGAAGCCTGCCTTGCCTCCCTGCTGCACTGCTGACTGGGAACCCCAGGAGGTAAGCCCACACCCCAACCCCCAGCACTGAGCCCCCCCAACCTGGACTCTCCTCCTGCACCCCAAACCCCTCGTCCCCAGCTCCACTTCAGAGCCCGTGCCCTTAGATGGAGCCCTTACCCCCCTGTATCCCAACCCCCTGCCCCAAACCAGAGCTCCCTCCAATACCCTGAAGACCTTCCCCACACACACACTCCAAACATCCCTGGCCCAACCCCAGAGCCTGCACCCCCAGATGGAGCCCTCCTCCCCCCTGCACCCCAACCCCCTGCTGCAACCCACAGCCCCCTCCTGCACCCTGAAGACCTCATCCCCAGCTCCACTTCAGAGCCCGTGCCCTTAGATGGAGCCCTTACCCCCCTGTATCCCAACCCCCTGCCCCAGCCCAGAGCTCCCTCCAATACCCTGAAGACCTTCCCCACACACACACTCCAAACATCCCTGGCCCAACCCCAGAGCCTGCACCCCCAGATGGAGCCCTCCTCCCCCCTGCACCCCAACCCCCTGCTGCAACCCACAGCCCCCTCCTGCACCCTGAAGCCCTCATCCCCAGCCCAGAGCCCTCACCCCCTCCTGCACCCCAACCTCCTGCCCCAGCCCAGTGAAAGTGAGTGAGGGTAAGGGAGAGTGAGCCATGGAGGAAGGGGGAATGTAGTGAGTGGGGGGCAGGGCCTCAGGAAGGGGCGGGTCTTGGGTGTTCATTTTTGTGCTATTAGAGAGTTGGCAACCCTAGAGTAGGCAGTGAGTGGCAGGCTGTCCTCACTCCCGTCTCTCCACAGCTCCGAGTACCTGGCCATCACGTCAGAGAGCAAGGAGAACTGTGCCGGGGTGCAGGTGGCGGAATAGTCCTTGGGGGCCATCCGCAAGCCTGGGGGACCTCGTGTGGCGGGTAAGCCCAGACGGGCGGGAGCCCTGGGGGTCGCCCTGGCCCACAAGATTTGGTGCTACCCTGCATCCTTCCATCAGATTCTGCCTTGCTGCCACCCCAGCACCAACTGCCTCCGCCAGCCCCATGGCCCCTCCCTTTCTTGGCGGGGACACAAGCGCTCCCTGCATGCACCATAGCGCTGTGCTTTGTGCCCCTGTCCTGCGGGCCAGAGTCAGGAGAGAACCCAGCCTCCCTGCTCCAACCACTAGACCTCGCTCCTCTCCCAGAGCCAGGAGAGCACCCAGGAGTCCTGGCTCCTGGTCTAACCACTAGGCCCCACTCCTTTCTCTATCTCAACTACAATTTGTTGTAACACAGCATCACGTCCTGCTCCCATGGTGGACCCCAGAGAGAATAACAGCCCACTACTGCTAGCAGCAGTGAGGTTCTCCTTTGGTGGCAGGTGTGGTGGTCAGGATGGCCTGGTTTTGAGTGACATTGTTTGTTGCAGGCCTGAGGTAACAGCAAGGAACAAATGAAGGACGAGGGGAGTGATTCAAGATGGGGCACGCCCCAGAGAGTGCCCCCCAGCTGGCTCCCCCACACACCCTGCACGCCTGGGGTTGCGCCAAACAAAGCATGTTGTTGTGAATCCTAGCACTTGCTCTTCCAGCCCACGGGGGATGGGCAGTGGGCACCTTGCTCTTTTTGACACTTCCCTTCTCCTCATGGTGAGCGAGGCTGCCCCTGCCACAATGCATGATGGGGGAAGCAACATGGCCACTGCTCATGCAATGCAAAGCTTGGCCTCGGCCTGCTCCAACCCCCCACCCCCACCTCTGGGCACTGCACTCACGCTTTCTGGTTTGCACATTTCGCGCGCTTCAGGTTGTTTTGGTTACTTCATTGCCAGCACGTTCTGGTTCTGAGGAGCGGGGGCCTGACGTGGGACACAGGGAGGGAAGGGCATCAGAGCCCCAAACAGCTTCCAGCCTGGTCCCAGGTTACCAGTGCAAAGCATCAGCCTCTCAGGGACTTGGGTGAGGCCTCCAGGCTGGCTGCCCAGTGGGTTTCTAGGCCTGAGACAGACTCGAAGCGGTGTCCAGGACGCCTGCATACTGGGATCCCATGGTCCCAGCCACATGAGAGGATGGGGGATGCCTCCAAGATGGCTGCCCAATGGTTCAAAACTTGGCCACAGCCAAGGCACTGTGGAGATGGGGGAAATGTCCAAGATGGCTGCCAGTGAGTCCTGAGGCCCCACCCCAAAGCTGAGCCAGGCATACACGATGGCTGCCTTCAGGACCCCAGGCACATTCACTGAAGGAGCTCGTGTTTCCATTCACAAATGGGATGTACCCCATTGTCCCAGGGGGCTGCTTCACAGACTCCCAGAGCAGACTCCCCTGGGTCCCCCACCCTCCATCCCCTCCCAACGGCCACGGCGTGGCAGGCAGGGCTGGGCTAGGGTTCCTCCAGGTTCCTGGCACTCAGACACTCCTCTCATAGTGGCGTGGTGGGGAGGCTGAAATCTGAGGGATTTGCTAGAACTCAGCCTTCCAAGGGGTGCAGCAGACTCTACTCTCTCCCCTCCATGCACTGACACCAGAGATACCAGCTACCCCCATGCCATCCAGCCCCCCATGCAATATCCCCCAGTGCCATATCCTCCCATGCCAGTCACCCTTCCATGCCATCCAGCCCCCCCAGTGCCATAACCCCCAATGCCATTCAGCCATATCTCCTGTGCCTGCCAGCCATCCCCCGCATCCTTCCCATGCCACCTCACTCCCCAATGTCATGTCTGCCTCAGTCCCCCTGGCCCAGGGGACCCATCACCCCAACCCAGCCACTCTGGGCTCTTCAGGGAATACAGCTGAGTGGCTCTTGGACCCTCCTCCTCCGACCCTTGGACAGGTCCTGAGGACCCACCTGTCACTGTGCCGTAGGAGCTGTTCATGGAATAAAAAGACTGGATTTCATCCTGCACTCACAGTGTGATTCCTGGGGTGGGGTGGTGGGGCTTGGGCATGGAGAGGAATAGAGGTGGGGGTGGGGTATGGGTGTGATGGGTTGTCAATCCCCCAGGGTGCAGCCTGGGTGCTATGGGAATCGCTGTGCCCCCCAACCCACCAGCTGGGCAGGCCTCTCACACTGCTTTATAGAGATTCAGCCAGCCTCTCCAGGCCTTGTTATCACCCAACTTGACAGCAGGTTGTGCCACACACCCAACTTAGCTACCTGAGTGCTTTACCTAAACCAGTCAAGGACAGGCGGACGACAGACAATTTCCCAGCTCCCCAGCCTTTCACCCTCACTGGAGCATAAACTCAGTTGTCACAGACTCACAGATAATGCCCACTCATGGCCACGTGCGGTCCTTGGGGGCTGCCCCTTTTAATGAGACAGCCCTCGGGGGTCCACTCTCTCTTGGGGTCAGGCCCCTCCACCTCCTGCAGCCACAGCTCCCTGAGCCTTAGCACATCTGTTTCTCACCGTGGGCCCCCTCAGGGAGTCCATGAGCACATCTGTTTCTCACTGTGGGCCCCCTCAGGGAGTCCATGTGCTCTGGACTCCCCCAGGCCTCCTCACTCCCAAAGGGGTTGATGCCACCCTGTACTCTAGACCAGAGTGACTCTCAGCCAGCATAAAACAGGAGGTTTTATTGAGAGTTGAACACAGCACAGGAAACTCTCAGGGCCTCAAGCCTGGCCTCCCTCAACACAGTATATCCCAGTCCCCCCTGCATCCAGGTGGGCTCTGCTTGCTCCCCGTCTCCAGCCCCGAGCCCCGCTGCTTCCCAGATGGGCCTCTGATATCCCCAGCCCCAAGCCCCATCTCTGTCCATTGTCTTCTCTCCAGGTAAACAGGGTCATAAAACAGGCAGACCTGGGTCTCCTGTGCTCTCAGCCCTCCTCTGGCCCCCCTCTGGCTGGAACTGGCTGGTCAGGTCACCAGGGTCCTCTCTTTGCAGCCCATTGTCCTCCCACTGGCCAGAACCAGCTGTGACTCCTGAGCTGCATCTCCAGGTCACCACGTCACCAGTTGCTGGGGTCTCCATCCTCCAGGCCATGGGCCAGGGTCCCAAGTTCCTTCTCCGGTCCTCTGTAACAAACTCCCTCTCCCCTCACCTTATTAAACCAGTAACACCTGGGGACACTGAGTCCCCCTCCCTCTGCATGCAACCCACTGGAAAACACAAGAAAACCCCCCATTTCATCAAATCTCTCCCCTCTTCATGGCTGAATGGAGCAGGGTTGCTTAGCCAGTGACCTGGGGAAGTTCAAGGCCCCTGCCCCATAACAAAGCAGTGGCTATAACATTGGCACTCCCCTTCACATGAACCAGCTCCATGTCATACCCCTAGAGGAGCAGACTCCATCTCAGCAGCTTGGCATTAGCCCCTTTCATTTGGTGCAGCCATGTCAGGGGTGAATGGTCAGTGCACACAGTGAAGCGCTGCCCAAATAGATACGGCTGCAGCTTTTTGACAGCCCACACCATGGCCAGACATTCCTTCTCTATGGCTGCATAATGCTGCTCCCGGGCAGCAGCTTCTCACGCAAGTACACAATGGGGTGTCTCTCCCCCTTAGTATCAGTTTGCATCAGCACTGCACCCAGCCCCGTGTCTGAGGCATTGGTGAACACCTGGAAGGGTTTGTTAAAATCTGGAATTACCAGCACCCAGCCCTGGATAAGTGCCCCCTTCAGCGCACAGTGAGCCCCACCTGGGGATCCTCTCCCTTCTCCTCCCACTGCCCACACACAGCCAGCGCCAACTTCTCCCTGTCCCAGTATGGTTTCATCACGTTGACATGGTACACCCAGTGGCTGAGTGCCTGGTTGGACAGTTCCACTACATAGTTCACCTTCTTCAGCTGTCTGATGACCTTGAAGGGGCCGTCCCAGGCAGCTTGCAGCTTGCTCCTCCTCATGGGGATGAGGAGCATCACCTGGTCCCCGATAGCATAGGAGCGGGCATGTGCTGAGCGGTCGTACAAGATCTTCTGCTTCCTTTGGGCCCTTGCTATGTTTTCCCTAGCTAAGCCCATGAGTTCCACGAGCTTTTCCCAGAAAGCCAGTACCACTGATTCCCTGTTGGGAGAGGCCTTTCCCTCCCACTTGGCCCTCATCAAGTCCAGGGGTCCCCTCACCTTCCTGCTGTACAGCAACTCGAAAAGGGAGAACTCTGTGGATTCCTGGGGCACTTCCCTACATGCGAACAGCAGGGGGGTAAATACTGGTCCATAAAGGTTTTCAGCATCCTCTTTAGGGTCCCATTGAATCTCTCGACCAACCCGTTGAACTGAGGCCTGGTCTACACTATGCGTTTAAGCCGATTTTAGTAGCATCAAACCGATTTAACGCTGCAGCTGTCCACGCAACGAGGCCTTTTATATCGATATAAAGGGCTCTTTAAACTGATTTCTGTACTCCTCCCCGATGAGAGGAGTAGCGCTGAAATTGGTATTACCATATCGGATTAGCGTTAGTGTGGCTGCAAATTGACGGTATTAGCCTCCGGACGGTATCCCACAGTGCACCATTGTGACCGCTCTGGACTGCAATCTGAACTCGGAGGCACTGGCCAGGTAGACAGGAAAAGCCCCGCAAACTTTTGAATTTCATTTCCTGTTTGGCCAGTGTGGAGACCTCACCAGCACAGGTGACCATGCAGAGCTCATCAGCACAGGTAACAATGCAGAGTGGTAGGCTGAGGCGCACGTGTGTTGGACCCCACACTTCTCCTACAAGCACTGGAGCAGGGTTGACATGAAGTTCGACCCCTGGTCTGTAAGAACCTCCTTGGGCAACCCCACTCTGCTGAAGATGGTCACGGTGTCTGCCTCGATAGAGGACAAGGCCACCGCCTCGAGGTAACGCGTAGCAAAATACCACGCGTAGTGAAATACTACCAGGATATAGATCTTCCCTGCCTGGGTCACTCTGCTGAGGGGCCCCACTATGTCCACAGTCACCTTCTGAAAACGCTCCTCTATGATGGGCAAAGATCTCAGTGGTGCTTTACCCCTGTCCTGGGCCTTCTCCCCCCCCCCCCCCCCCGGCAGGGGTCACAGGACCTGCAATCCTGTCGAACAGCATCAAAGACCCCAGGCCATTAAAAGTGCTGCGGCGGCAGCCTTTGCCTGGGGCGCCAGATGCCCTGACAGGGGGATATCATGGGCCAAGTACAACAGTCTGCGTCAGTACCTCTGGGGAACCACCAACTGCCTCCTGCCTTTCCAAGGTTCAGTTTGCCCTGAACCAGGCCATTCCCGGTACAGGAATCCGTTCTCCCACAAGAACCGCTCCCCGCGGTCCTCTCCCTGGGACCCTGCACTGCTGTGGCCCGCCAGGGCCCTCAGTTTCTCCAAGGAGGGAGCCACCTGCAGCTCCATTTGGAATTCAGCTGCTAGGTCTGAGGATACAGCCCTGGCTGGTGATGCCTCAGTTTCCCCAACTTTGGACGGAGGCTCCAGCCCAGACATGTCGAGCCCTACCCTCGGCACTTCGCCCCCCCCCTCCCCGCTCACCGGGAGGTCCCATGACCCTCTCTGGCTCTGGGTCTGGGTAACGACCAGGGCGCTCCGAGTGCCATCCGGCCAGTTCTCCAAGTCATTACCCATTAGCACCTTGGTAGGCAGGTGACTGTGCACCCCCAACCTCCAGTTTTATGCCCCACTCTACAACAAGGATGTGGAAAAATTGGAAAGAGTCCAACGGAGGGCAACAAAAATAATTGAGGAGAGGCTGAGGGAACTGGGATTGTTTAGTCTGCAAAAGAGACGAATGAGGCGGGATTTGATAGCTGCTTTCAACTACCTGAAAAGGGGCTCCAAAGAGGATGGATCTAGACTGTTCTCAGTGATAGCAGATGACAGAACAAGGTTGTCTGGTTGATCTCAAGTTGCAGTGGGGAGGTTTTAGCTTGGATATTAGGAAAACGTTTTCACTAGGAAGGTGGTGAATCACTGGAATGGGTTCCCTAAGGAGGCGGCGGAATATCCTTTTGTGATGAACTAGGAGTGTTCTTAATGTTTTCTCTGAATACTGTGTTGGTGCCTCAGTGTCCCCATGGCAGTTCTAAAGTATCTGGCAGAGCAAAGGGCCAGTGCACCTAAATGCCTGACCCTCTGTCTCCTAGCAACTGATGGCCTGGGCCCCTCCTCTGCAAAGATGCCAGCTGAAGGTGTTGGAGACAAAGGGATCACATGATCTCCTGGCCCAGGAAAGGAGCTGAGCAGAGAAGGAGGGGCTGGAGGGGTGGTTAGTCTGGAGTTGGCTGGGGACGAGGAGTGAAGTGCAGACGTGGGGTCTGGCTCACTGACCCCCAGAATGGACCTGGCTTAGGGTTCCAGTTCGCTGTATTTACAAGCTCTGTTTTAGACCCTGTTCCTGTCATCGAATAAACCTCTGTTTTACTGGCTGGCTGAGAGTCACATCTGACTGTGAAGTGGGGGTGCAAGACCCGGTGGCCTCCCCAGGACCCCGCTGGGGTGGACTTGTTGTGGGAAGCGCACGGAGGGGCGGAGGATGCTAAATGCTCCAAGGAGAGACCCAGGAGGTGAAGCCGTGTGAGCTTCTTGCCCTGAACAAGTCTGCTCCGAGGGAGAGGAGATTCCCCAAAGTCCTGCCTGGCTTGTGGGGAGCAGTTCCAGAGCATCGCCCAGGGACTCCGTGACACCTTCCTTAGACATTTTTTACATCAAGCTGGACAAAGCCATGGCTGGAATTATTTAGTTGGGAATTAGTCCTGCTTTGAGGAGGGGATTGCACTAGATGACCTCCTGAGTTCCCTTCCAATTTTGATGTTCTATGATACTATGAGTCTATGACGTGCTCAGCTGGCTACACACTCTTGTTCCTGTGACTTTGCACGGATGAACAAAGGGGTTTCTGCCGCTCCAGTTTATCTTCAGCTACTTTAAGAGGGGGTGTTTACACTCCCAAGAGGTGCCTGAAAGAAACTGGAACAAAGGACAGTAACTACAGGGGTGTGTGCGTTTTTGCTGAACCCAGACTAGGAAGGAGTCCAGTCTGTGAAAGAAGCTTATTGGAACATCTCAGCTATTTCATCTTTAATCAGTTTCTTATTGTAATAGGGTTAGACTTTTGTGTTTTGTTTCATTTTGCTTGGTAATTTACTTTGTTCTGTCTGTTATTACTATTAAATCCCACCTTTTGTATTAAAGAACATTACTTTTGCTTATTATTTAACCCTGAGTAAATAATTAATACCTGGGGAGCTGTGCATACCTCTCTGTCGGTGTTATAAAACGTGTATCTGTACAAGCTTTATACAGAGTAAAACGGATTTGTTTGGATACCATTGAGAGGTGGGCGTCGGGCTTGCTAAGACGTTTTCAGTTGTCTGTGTCTTTGGGGCACCTGGCTCAGATCTGGGTCCATGTTGGAGCAGAGGGGCATGTCCAGCTTGACAAAGTAGGGTTCTAGAGGTCCAAACTGGCAGAGAAAATGAGCTCAGAGGTAGTCTCAGCCCATCAGGTGACAGTCCCAAAGGAGTTTCTGTGGTCAAACCCGTTACACCTGGTACCAAGCACATTTCAACCCTTGGGATCACCACCAGCTCTGGAGTTTTCATCTCCCTTTTTATTCGCTGCGCTGCTATCCAGTCAGGCCTCGGTGTCCAGGATAAGCCCTCTTTGTATGACCACCTGTGGGCACTACCAACAATGTGCTTTCCCCCGCCCCAGTGGCCACAGTAGGAATTCTTGGACAACTTATAGGCACCATGCTTCTCGGGCATCTAGCGTCTCTGACTGAAAATCAGTAAGATAGTCTCATTCAGTCTCTGTATTCAGTGCCCTAGAACCTCGAGAGGATATTTTTGAGGCGCAGGCGGCCAGACTAGAAGAGGAAGTGCTGATCTGTGGCCCACTAGTGGTGGGTAGACGTTGCTGCGGATGGATGGGGAGGTGATGACTGGCAGGGCTGTCAGTGGGTGCTAAACACCACCCTTTTCCCCCTGTTGCTTGTTGAGCTGCAGCTACTCCAGTCGTCTCTTCATGCCTGCATCTCTAACTTTCACTGTATTCAGCTGAAGAAGAAATTTTTTTTTAACCCACGAAAGCTTATGCGCAAATAAATCTGTTAGTCTTTAAGGTGCCACCGGACTCCTTGTTGTTTGTGTGGCTACAGACTAACATGGCTACCCCCTGATCCTTGACAAGATGCAAGGCACTAAATTTAGCAGTATGGCGTGGAATTCCATCAACCGGAAAGGAAAATTCTCACATATACATGCAGACATCATCTTCCAGTCCAAGTGCAAACAGATGGACAGCATATCAACTGAACTGATGGTAAAAAAAAATCCATTGCAATCAACATTTTACACTGACTATTGTGAGAGACTGTGCACACACATTCAAAGAAACAGAGGAACCACCTGATCAGCATCCTGTAAAGCAGACAGGAGAAGATCAAGAATGAGCTTTCAAAACTGAAGACTCATACAAAACCAATGTTCCACACAAATGTCCACGGGGCTTGACTTTACAGCAATGAGACAAGCTATTTACTCTGCACACTTCACTTCACTACAAATTTGTAAACAACCCTAATACAGGGGTTTACAATAGTGGTACCGTCAACTCACAAGTAATCTTGTTACTCTCTAACCACACAGCCCGGCGGAAAAGTATGTGCTATTTCGGGGACTCGCTTTCTGCGCCACAATCCCCACGAATATGGTACAGTTTTGTGGTGGCCTGGAAGCTTACTTTCGTCGCCTCCGAATCAAGGAATATTTTTCACACACCACTGAACAGTGCGCTGACCCATAGGAAACCTCCTACCAACACTCCGAGAAGAACTCTGCGTGGACTTCTCCTGACGGTCAAAATGACAGACTGGACCATACATAGAGTGCTTCCGCAGACATGCGCAGGCTGAAATTGTAAACAAACATCATCTCATAACCTCAGCCCTACAGAACATAATGCCACCCACAGCCTCAGAAATAACTCTAATATTATAATCAAAGGGGGTGCTGTAGTCATAATGAACAAGTTGGATTATGAACAGAAGGCTGCCAGGCACCTTTCTAGCACGTCTTCAGGCCACTATCCTCTGATCCCATTGAGGTGTATCAAAGAATAGAGCATCTGCTCAGCAGGGGAACAAATTTACATGGACACACCCTAAAGCCCCGACCACGGGTACTCTATCTGCTACCCAAGCTCCATATATCTGGAAACCCTGGATGCCCCACCAGCTCAGGGATTAGCACTCTTACAAGAGGATTAGCTGGCTATTTGGACTCTCTCCTCAGACCCTACGCTACAAGCACTCCAAGTTGTCTTTGAGACACCACCGACTTCCTGAGAAAACTACAATGCATTGATGATCTTCCTGAAAATACCATCCTGGCCACCATGGATGAAGAAGCACTTTAAACCAATAATCCACCTGAGGATGGACTACAAGCTGTAAAGAACAGTATCTCCAGATGGAGGCTGAGCTTTGTGACTTTGTCCTCATCCACAACTATTTCAGAGTTGGGGACCACTTATATCTTCAAATCAGTGGCACTGCTATGGATACCCGCATAGCCCCAGAGGGTGCCATTTTTATGGCTGACTTAGAACAATGCTTCCTTAGCTCTCGTCCCCTAGCTCTCGTCTCCTCTACTTGCGCTACACTGATGACATCTTCATCATATTGACCCACGGAAAGGAGGCCCTTGAAGGATTCCTCCTGGATTTCAACAATTTCCACCCTGCCATGAACCTCAGCCTGGACCAGGCCACACAAGAGATCCACTTCCTGGACACTACGGTGCAAATAAGTGATGGTCACTCCATAAACATCACTCTATATCAGAAATCTACTGATGCTATACTTACCTACATGCCTCCAGCTTCCATCCAGGACACATCACATGATTCATTGTCTACATTCAAGCTCTAAGATACAACCGTATTTGCTCCAATCCCTCAGACAGAGACAAATACCTACAACATCTCCATCAAGCATTCTTAAAACTACAATACCCACCTGGGGAAGTGAGGAAACAGATTGACAGAGTGAGATGGGTACCAGAAGTGACCTACTACAGGACAGGCCCAATGAGGAAACTAACACAAGAGCACTGGTTTTCACATACAGCCCCCACCTAAAAACTCTCCAGCACATTATCAATGATCTACAACCTAGCTTAGAAAATGATCCCTCACTCCCAAAGACGTTAGGACGCAGGCCACTTCTCGCTTACAGACAGCTCCCCCAACTTGAAACTCATAAGGAATACATACTATACCATAGAAATACCAAACCACGAACCAATCGCTGAGCAAATCTCGTTGCCTATTCTGTCCCCATATCTACTCTAGCGACACCATCAGAGGACCAAACGGCATCAGCCACCCCATCAGGGACTCCTTCACCTGCACGTCTAATAATGTTAATGTGATCTATGCCATCATGTGCCAGCAACGCCCCGCTGCCATGCACATTGGCCATACCGGACAGTCCTTACATAAAAGAAGAAATGGACACAAATAGAACATCAGGAATGGTAACAGACAAAAGCCAGAACACATCAATCTACCTGGATTTTCTATAACAGATTTAAGTCATTTTTCTTGAACCCAAAACCTTCAGACTTCAAAGATAAACAGAGTAACTAAAATTAATTAACGCCATTAATTTGGGCTTGAATAGAGAGTTGCTGGTTCATCACAGAAGCAGTTTTCTGCTCCTGGCCTCGCCTCACGTATTATTAGGCATGGGCTAAATCCACCCTCCTTGAATTCTCTTTGTCAACACTGATTTCCCTGTTGTGAGGTGCCTCCTTCTCTTCATCTGTCATTGTATCATGCCTGGTATCAGTAGGGAGCCGTGTTACTCTGGATCTGTAAAAGCAGCAGAGTCCTGTGGCACCTTGCAGACTAACAGACGTATTGTAGCACAAGCGTTCATGGGTGAATCCCCACTTCGTCGGCTGCATGAGGAATGCACATACAATATAATATACAATGCCTGCAGCTATAACTTTCACTCCATGCATCTGACGAAGGGATTTTTTTTAACCTGTGAAAGCTTATGCCCAAATAAATCTGTTAGTCTTTAAGGGGCCACCGGACTCGTTTTTGCATAGGAGATGCACTCTGTGCAATACCTAACTGGTGTCACCACAGCTGAATGAGAAACTGCACAATACCCAGATTGGTCACCGAGTGTCACTGCTGCGCTATGTGAAACACACTTGTGACCGACTACTGGGTGTCACTGCTACTCCATGGGGTGGGGGTGGGGGTGGGGGTCAGCCTATCTGGCCTAGTCATGCACCCCTCAGGCCGGGGGCGGGGGAGGGGCAGAATGGGGCTTTCTGACCTCCGATGAACGGCTCCCTTCTGCAGGTGCTAGTTCCTCTGTTTGGATGAAAGGAAGTTCCTGGCCCATAAAAGGCTGGAGTTGGGGGGACAGCTTATTCCTTTTCTCTGCTACCCTCTTTTACCTGCTCCCTGCAGGGATTTTTGCCTCGAGTTCTCGCTGGGCAAATCCCTGCTGCCCTGTGGAAGTTGTTCCCCAGCCGCATAGCAGCTGTATGCTCGGACTGCAGAGCAGAGTGGGGCAGCATCAGCATCTCTAGTAGGATGAAGCTCCAGTCCCTGCTCCAGCCCCAAGGCAGCGGAGCGACAGCGTCTCAGAAAGTCCTGCCAGGCAGCGTGCGGCAGAACTGGCAGGGTCTGCATGGGGAGACCTTGCCAGGATAGGTCTCTCTCTCTCTCTCTATGAATGAATGTGTGTCCAGTTAAGGCAGCAGATAAACGGTTCACATTAGCTGAATTTCGTGCACGCTTTGCCTCACTACCACTGCAATTGGCTTGTGTCACATTTCCATATGGAGTGGGAGCCTTTCCCCCCATATTTCTAATACTTCACCATCATCGAGAAGCACGGTGACCAAATAGAGCAAGAAGCTTTCAGCCTCATCTTTGGAATTTGGAAGTTCCATGTGTATCTGTATGGTAGACATTTTATTGTGCTGATGGATCAATGGCTTTGAATTTTTGGACCAAAACATGGAATTCTGTCATTGGCTGCTGCTCATACTTAATTATGGACATTTTTTCAACTCATTCCTATGTTAGTCCTATATTAGTCAATTCTGCAAAGAACAAAGCAAATGGGATCTTATATTTGCTCTGCCAAATCTCCCATCAGCCCAAAGTAAAGTGTTTTATGTCGATTTGGTTGTTGGGTCACCCAGAACTAGCACAAACATCAGCAGAGAAGCTGCTAAGGCTCATGTCCTTTCTCCTGTACCTGCCATGTTATTCTAGGATACAGGGTGGCATTCCTGGCTGACACAATTTGTGACACCTCAACCTGAATTATTTGTCTAGCAATGTTGCAACTTATATGGAATGCAATAAAACGTGTTCTTTCCAGTCACAGGTTTAGAAGCTGTTAATCTACCTCCTCTTGGCATTAAAGGCCTCAGCTGAGTCATATCTTGTGGGCTGGGATCGCGAAAGAGATTGAGAAAAAAAAGCAAAATTCTCTGTTATCTTTCAGCAAATTCAGCATGCTCCTGTCTCAGTTTGCCTCCATTGTCGGTTTTGGCCTCAGACACCTTGAATATATGGGCTTTATAGGAATATTTAAAAGTTATATATATTTGGATATAGCTTATGCGCCATGCAAAGTGACCAGAAATTTTCAGAATTATTTCTACTAGAACAACCAAGACCACTGTATATGTTTGTATTTTGTGTAGCCAGTTTGGTCCACAGTTACAGTTAGTGAATGGCACTGGATCTCATTTTTTACCAGAAGACTTTCAGAGGTACCTAGTTTCAAATGGAATTCAGTATATGTTTTCTGCTGTATAGCATCCTGCTACGATCCTCCTTTTGCAGACATTGAAGCTTACGGGTTACAGTGGATGACAAGATGGCTATGAGTCAACAGTGTGCCCTTGTTGCCAAGAAGGCTAACAGCACTTTGAGCTCTATAAGTAGGGACATTGACTGCAGATCGAGGGATGTGATCATTCCTCTCTATTCGACATTGGTGAGGCTTCATCTGGAGTACTATGTCGGTTTGGCCCTGCACTAGAAGAAGGATGTGGAAAAATTGGAGAGAGTCCAGCGGAGGGCAACAAAAATGATTAGGGGGGCTGGAGCACATGACTTATCAGGAGAGGCTGAAGGAACTGGGATTGTTTAATCTGAAGAAGAGACGAATGAGGGGGGATTTGATAGCTGCTTTCAACTACCTGACTGGGTGTTCCAAAGAGAATGGAGCTGGAATATTGTCAGTGGTACCAGATGACAGAGGAAGGAGTAATGAGGGAGGCTTAGGTTGCATGTTAGGAAAAACTTTTTAACTAGGAGAGTGGTGAAGCACTGGAATGGGTTCCCTAGAGAAGTAGTGGAACCTCCTTCCTTAGAGGTTTTTAAGGTCAGGCTTGAGAAAGTTCTGGCTGGGATGATTTAGTTGGCAATTAGTCCTGCTTTGAGCAGGGTGTTGGACTAAAAACCTCCTGAAGTCCCTTCTAACCCTGTTATTCTATGATTCTATGAGTCTATTTTAAATTAGCTGAAACAGGGAAATTTCTTACTTACAGGAAATTTCTTGTTTACAGGAACACACCACACTCAGCAGTCACCTGCAACTCTTTTTTCCTCGAACTATATTTGTTACTTATTTGGACTGCTACGTCCTGATATGTCCTCAGGTATTCAACTCAGCAGGTTCTGATGGAATTGACAGTGTGATACGCAAGGTGTCACCTGAAGAAGTCATACGCATTAGTAGTTATCGTCAAGAATGAATGGAGAATGTCTGAAGGCCCAGAGGACAGAAGAAAGGCAGACAAAGTAGCGCCCTTAGAAAAGGGGTCTAAAGGAGGAACCAGGGAATGAGTGCCCCAGTCAGCCTAATTTTATACTTCTAAATATACTGAAACAAGTTACTGAACAATGAATTTGTAAGCAGCTAGAGGCTAATAGGTGAAAAGTAATAGGCAACATACATTTCTCCATAACAAATTAGGAAAAATCAACTTCTTTCCTTCTTTACCAAGTCAGTAGACTTGTGCATGTGGGGGAGCTATAAATGCGATGTATCTTGATTTTACTAAGGCTTATGACACAATCTCACATGATATCCTCAAGGCAAGCTAGAGAAATGTGATTTAGACTCAGATGTTTGCCAAATTTAAAAACTCTTCTCAAAGAGTTTTTATCAAACTATGAAGTCTCCAATTGCTCTCCATACCCACCAAGGGCAGCACAAGAAGAAATCATCTTAGGCTATGTCTACCGTAGCATTTTTGTTGGTAAGAGGTGTAAAAAAACTCTCCTGACCAACCTAAAGTTTCACCAACAACAGCTCAGTGTGGACAACTCTATGTCAGTGAGGCTACGGGCTGGTCTACACTACAGGGGGAAATCGATCTTAGATACGCAACTTCAGCTACGTGAATAACGTAGCTGAAGTCGAAAACTAAGATTGGATTACTCACTAGTCCTCACCACGCGGGATCGATGTCCGCGGCTTCCCCTGTCGATTCCGCAACTCCGTTGGGGTTGGTGGAGTTCTGGAATCGATATGAGCGCGCTCGGGGATCGATATATCACGTCTAGATGAGACCTGATATATCGATCCCTGAGCAATCGATTTTAATCGGCGGGTTAAAATCGATTGCTCAGGGATCGATATATCGCGTCTCATCTAGACGCGATATATCGATCCCCGAGCGCGCTCATATCGATTCCGGAACTCCACCAACCCCAATGGAGTTGCGGAATCGACAGTGGGAGCCGCAGACATCGATCCCGCGCAGTGAGGATGGGTGAGTAATCCGATCTTAGATATTCAACTTCAGCTACGTTATTCACGTAGCTGAAGTTGCGTCCCTAAGATCGATTTCCCCCCATAGTGTAGACCAACCCTGAGAGATGCACTCCTGCTGACATTGCTATCCTCCATTTTTTGAGGGTGGTTTAATTATGCCGACTGCTGAGCTCTCCCCCAGTTGGCATAAAATGACTATCCGCTGCCACTATAAATTTGGCAATGTACACATGGCCTTAGTTTGCAGCAAGATTAGACATTAGGAAACTGTTTCTAAGTCTAAGGCAAGTTAAACCGTGGAATAGGTTAACTAGGGAGGTTGTGGAATCCCCGTCTTTGGAGTTGTTCTATAAAGAACTGTCAAAGATGGTCCAGGAACGAACAGCACATAGAGGCCTCAAGTCTTATTGACTAAAAAGCACCTTTAAGCGATTCTCACAACGGAAAGGTCCTTGCAATGAGTGGCAACAAAATTTCTGTGAAGCTTACAGCCCATGCAACTGCAAGAATGGACTAAAGCGACCTTTCTTGAGATAAGACTTAACCACAATGTGTTAATACTAGAAAGATCCCATGGGGGATCATTAGCAGAAATAATCATAAATCTAAGATGAAGCATGATATGGGAAAGATGTGTAAGGGGAGGAGTTTCAGAGAAGCTGAGCAGTCATGGCAACTGTTGCGTTTATTTCTAGTTGTGGACACTCAGCAATTGTGAACATCACCTATCAGTTGCTCCATTAATCTGTTTCTTGCTATTTGTTGCCTGGTTATTTCTTGTTTCATGCATTTTCCTGTTGGCTTTAACATGGCCCACAGCTACCACAGCCGTACTGATGGCCCCATCCATAATCCACATGGCCCTCATAACCAGAGAAGCCCCAATGCCAAACCCTCCTGAGCATCCCACTACAGTGTTCGGAGAGTAGGAGATGAATGTCACCACGGCAGGAGTAGGCTAAATCACCACCCTGAAGCGGTCAAACCCTGAAGAAAGGGTGTCGATGGTGCTGTTAACACATGGCTTGGGCGTGTTCCTCCCCAGAGGGTGAGCAGCAGCAGTACATCTTTCCGTAATGGAGGTGAACATAAAACAAACAGCAGAGAGTCCAATAAGCATCAGGCACAGGTGAAAGTGGATTAACTAAGTCAGAGGTGAAATAGTGCAGTCATGGTGTCCGTATAGGTGGAAAGAAGGTAAGAAGATGTGGGAGAGTAATAACCTGGTACCTTAGGTCCTGACTACATTTGTGTCCCAAATTCTTCATTCTCGTCATCATACACCTTTCCTTATTCTCTCCTAAGCAGCCTGTTTTGACCCTTATTTTGTCCCTCTCCCAGTAGACACCAAACAACCTTTGTTACTGTAGGCCCTGGCCGTGAACTGCTCTTCTGTAAAACCAAAACTGTTGACTTTTGCGAGAGTTCCTCTCTGCTTTAAATTTGCACCATGCACATTCTTTCAACTAGCTTCCCTTCATGCACTCTGTTTCTTGAGCCTGGTGACCTGCAAATCCTAAATTCCTGTGGAACTGCCCACACACAAACCCTTAACTTTGCTTGTGTGTGTGCGTGCATGGGTAGAGAGACTCAAATTGGCAAAGGAAACAAAAGGAGTTTGGTACCCATTTCAGCTGGAGTTAATGCTTACATAATTATAGAGGGAGGGGCGACAAGTTCAATATGTTCCCTTCTTGGGGGTACTCGTGTCAGCGGCAGTAACCACTGATATCTGTCGGGGGACTTGCAATCACTGGATTTTTGCACCAGGTCCAGCATGTCATTAGGCTAGTAACAAAACCCACAACTACTTGGCAAGTCACCTGTACCAGTGGGTGAACCATCCCAATAACACCTCCCACCAGTGGTTCTGGACAATTCCTGCAAATACCCATTTAATTTTATTGGGATTATGATGCACGCTAATCATGACTCTCTCTTTTGCAGTATGTATCTGGTTCTGTAAATCAGGATGTACAGGCAATGGTTGTAAAGCAGTTAAATTCATACCAAGGGACACAGGTTTTACAATAGAATACAAAAATGTCAAAGCCTGCAAGAGGCGGCGATGGGCTCCCGCTTGGGTTCTTCCCCATCCCTCCAAGAGAATTTCTCCTGAGACATATGGGGAATTTGGAGCAATAAGGAGGGCATTATTTACTTCATAGTCCAGTGTCCTTAATGCGTGGTTCGCCCATGTCTCGAGCACAGTGTCTTCTGATGCACCAACACCAGAAAAGCAGCCCCTCTCCAACAAACGAATCCAAACAATAACATAGACAACTAGGATCACATTGCTGATATGGATGCTGCACATCTGGTGATAACAAAAACTGCTGCAATGCAAAACAAAAATAAACTGTTCCCTCCAAGAAGGAGGGAGTGGTAAAATATTTTAAAGCTCACATTTTTTTCTAACCCTAATCATGTTTCTCCCAAACTCGGCTTATCTGTCTCTGATGCTGGGGCCCAAACATTTGCCAGTGATTTGCGGGTCATTGCATTTATTTCACTTTCTGCTGTTTGACTTTCAACAATTACTTGGGTTATATTTACATTTACATTATCATCTAGGTCCACCTGAGGTTTCCTCCAGCTCTGAACTTAACTCCTCTTCTGACTCCGAGGAATTATTTTCAGTTCACTATCTGTTTCTACTTCTGATTCATGCAGGTAATTACGCTCTCCTCCCCCAGGAATCAAAAATAGGTATCCATCTCGTCTTATAGTTTCCGTTCGATCATTTTAGCTTGGAGGAGTGAAATCACTTCAGTATGTTTTTTTTTCCTGACTGAATTTCCAGCTGGTAGACAGTGGGACTGGCCTTGTTACAGATGCTAACAGGTCCTAGATTCATAGATTCTAGGGTCAGAAGGGACCAATGTGATCATTCAGTCCGACCCCCTGCACAAAGCAGGCCACAGAACCCTACCCATCCACTTCTATAACAAACCCCTAACCTATGCCTGAGTTATTGAAGTCTACAAATTGTGGTTTGAAGACCTCAAGCTGCAGAGAATCCACCAGCAAGTGACCCATGCCCCATGCTGCAGAGGAAGGTGAAAAACCTCCAGGACCTCTGCCAATCTGCCCTGGAGGAAAATTCCTTCCCGACCCCAAATATGGCGATCAGCTCAACCCTGAGCATGTGGGCAAGACTCACCAGCCAGCACTCAGGAAAGAATTCTCTGCAGTAACTCAGATCCCATCCCATCACCGACCACTGGGCATACTTATCTGCTGATAATTAAAGATCAATTGCCAAAATTAGGCTATCCCATCATACCATTCCTTCTATAAACTTATCAAGCTTTGTCTTAAAGCCAGATATGTCTTTTGCCCCCACTACTCCCCTCGGAAGGCTGTTCCAGAACTTCACTCCCCTAATGGTTAGAAACCTTCATCTAATTTCAAGTCTAAACTTCCTAGTGTCCAGTTTATACCCATTTGTTCTTGTATCTACATTGGTACTAAACTTAAATAATTCCTCTGATATATTTATGTAAGCAGAGTAAGGATGAGCGCTACCCTGACATCTGGTGGTGAATTGTAGGGAATGTGGAAAGAATTCCAAGAATTTCAAAGAATGGGGAAAGATTTGCATTGGCATCCACCCCCTACTTAGCATAAGCCCACAGCAGACTGGGATGGTCATTTTAACAGCTCTGGGATCCCCAATTTCTTTGTTATTGAGGCAGGAGAAAAAAAAAGTTTGTCACCCTGATTGTGTGAATGGGGAGCTGTGAACTGCTTTGTGACAGAGATGACTCAACCTCAGTTGAGTGGTACTTGCTAAACATGGGACATGGGTTCCAAAACCCCATGAAAGGAGAGTGGTTGGGGACTGGTGTGTGTACCTGACAGTATGGGCCTCTTTTGAGGGTCTGGAATGCTAATTACACATCCTTTTCTCTCCACTGTTAAAGAATAGAGATAATTTTGGTTCCATTAGGAATCTATCTAAAGACTGCTGAGCTGAATTTGTGTTGAGCTAATGGTGCACCAACACCAGGGCTCCCATACTAACAGCTGAAATCACCGAGTGCTGTGTTAATCTGTGGGGGAGCCTGAAGACCTATTGTTAAGCGGTTGGCAGAGCGGAGCGGTTTGCAGCGTGTTGGAGCAGCCCAGTGAGCAGAGTGAAGTGGTTTGCACAGACAGCTGGAGGAGTGGCACAGCTGGTGTGGTGGAGCGGGTCGTGGTGAAGGCTGCAGCAGAACTTCACGGAGGGGTGGAACAGTTGGCCCTGGCCCACGTAAGGTGCCCCTTAACACCCTGTGTGGACTCTCTTCCCCCCCCTTTCCACCCAGGCTGGGGGGGTAAAACATGGCAGATAAACTCTTGAATTCTGGGGTGGCACTGACCAGAGACTTTTGGGTTGTTGGACTTTGGGGTAATTGGACTTAAGACTCTAAAAGGGAAAGGACATTGCCAAATGTACTTGGAGGTGGATTTTGTTTATGGTTTCTGTTATAATCCTGTTTGTGGTGTTTCTCCAATTGGATGCCGCATTGTTTCCTTCCTTTTTTAAAAGGATTTTGCTACACTCAGTCTCCGTGCTTGCGAGAGGGGAAGTATTGCCTCCTAGAGGCGCCCAGGAGGGTGTGGTATGTAAGTGTCCCAGGTCACTGGGTGGGGGCTCGAGCTGGTTATGCATTGTGTTATTAAAACGGAACCCCTGGATACTGAACCCGGCCCTTGTTGCTGCCAACTCAGAGGGGAAGAAGGGTTACATTTATAAAGAGCAAGCATATACCCCCTCAGCCTTCTTTTGGCTAGACTAAACAAGCCAAGCTCTTTGAGTCTCCTTTCACATGACAGGTTTTCCATTCCTCTGATAATCCTAGTAGCCCGTCTCTAAACCTGTTCCAGTTTGAATTCATCCTTCTTAAACATGGGAGACCTGAACTGCACACAGTATTCCAGGTGGGGTCTCACCAGTGCCTTATATAACAGTACTAACACCTCCTTATCTTTGCTGGAAATACTTCGCCTGATGCATCCTAAAACTGCATTAGCTTTTTTAATAGCCATATCACATTGGCGGCTCATAGTCATCCTGTGATCTACCAATACCCCAAGGTCCTTCTCCTCCTCTGTTGCTTCCAACTGATGCGTCCCCAATCTATATCTAAAGTTCTTATTATTAATCCCTAAGTACATGACCTTGCACTTTTCACTATTAAATTTCATCCTATTACTATTACTCCAGTTTACAAGGTCATCCAGATCTTCCTGTATGATATCCCGGTCCTTCTCCGTGTTAGCAATACCCCCCAGCTTTGTGTCATCAGCAAACTTTATTAGCACATTCCCGCTTTTTGTGCCAAGGTCAGTAATAAAAAGGTTAAATAAGATTGGTCCCAAAACCGATCCTTGAGGAACTCTACTAGTAACTTCCTTCCAGCCTGACAATTCACCCTTCAGTACTGCCCGTTGTAGTCTTCCCTTTAACCAGTTCCTTATCCACCTTTCAATTTTCATATTGATCCCCATCTTTTCCAATTTGACTAATAATTCTGCATGCAGAACCATGTCAAATGCCTTACTGAAATCAAGGTAAATTAGGTCTACTGCATTTCCTTTGTCTAAATAATCTGTCACCTTCTCAAAGAAGGAGATCAGGTTGGTTTGGCACGATCTACCTTTAGTAAAACCATGTTGTCATTTGTCCCAATTACCATTGACCTCAATGTCCTTAACTACTTTCTCCTTCAAATTTTTTTCCAAGACCTTACATACTACAGATGTCAAACTAACAGGCCTGTAGTTACTCAGATCACTCTTTCTCCCTTTCTTAAAGATAGGAACTATGTTAGAAATTCTCCAGTCGTACGGTACAACCCCTGAGTTTACCGATTCATTAAAAATTCTCTGTAACGGGCTTGCAATTTCATGTGCCAGTTCCTTTAATATTCTCGGATGAAGATTGTCTGGGCCCTCCAATTTTGTCCCATTAAGCTGTTCAAGTATGGCTTCTACCTCAGATGTGGTAATATCCACCTCCATATCCTCATTCCCGTTTGTCATCCCTCCATTACCCCTAAGCTCCTCATTAGCCTTATTAAAGACTGAGGCAAAGTACTTATTTAGATATTGGACCATGCCTAGGTTATCCTTAACCTCCATTCCATCCTCAGTGTTTAGAGGTCCCACTTCTTCTTTCTTTGTTTCCTTCTTATTTATATGGCTATAGAACCTTTTACTATTGGTTTTAATTCCCTTTGCAAGGTTTAACTCTACTTGGCTTTTAGCCTTTCTCACTTTATCCCTACATGTTCTGACCTCACTAAGGTAGCTTTCCTTGCTAATCCCACCCTTCTTCCACTCTTTGTAGGCTTTCTGCTTTTTCTTAATCACCTCTCTGAGATGCTTACTCATCCAGCTTGGTCTACAACTCCTGCCTATGTTTTTTTCCCCCTTTCTTGGGATGCAGGCTTCTGATAGTTTCTGCAGTTGCGACTTAGAGTAATTCCAGGCCTCCTCCGCATTTAGATCCACAAGTTCTTCAGTCCAATCCACTTCCCTAACTGATTTCCTTAATTCTTTAAAGTTAGCCCTTTTGAAATAAAAAACCCTAGTCCCAGATCTATTTTTGTTTATCCTTCCATCTAGTTTGAAGTGAATTAGCTCCTGATCACTCGAACCAAGGTTGTCCCCTACAACCATTTCTTCTATGAGGTCCTCACTACTCACCAAAACCAAATCTAAAATGGCATCCCCTCTTGTTGGTTCTTCAACTACTTGGTGAAGGAATCCATCAGCTATCACATCCAGAAAAATCTGAGCCCTATTATTCTTGCTAGCACTTGTCCTCCAGTCTGTATCTGGGAAGGTAAAGTCTCCCATGATCACACATTTCCCATTAGTGTTTACTTCATTAAAAACATTAAAGAGGTCTCTATCCATATCCAAATCAGATCCCGGCAGTCTGTAGCACACCCCAAGCACTATCTCAGGGGAGGCTCTAGTAGCTTTCTTTCCCAGTGTGATTTTTACCCAGACAGACTCTGTCTTGTCCATTCCATCACTTCTTATTTCTTTACAGTTAACATCCTCATTGATGTACAATGCTACTCCACCACCTTTGCCGTTATTTCTGTCTTTCCTAAACAGCACATAGCCTTCAATACCTGTACTCCAGTCATGACTACTATTCCACCATGTTTCTGTTATCCCTATAATATCCGTTTTTTTCTTCCTGCACCAGTAGCTCTAGTTCCTCCATTTTGTTCCCTAGGCTCCTCGCATTAGTGTACAGACATCTTAATTTTTGCCGTTTGGCTTCACTGACATTCTTTACCCTGTTAGGCACTGACATTCTACCACCAGCATCATCTGTTAGTCTGCTATCTACACTACCCTTCCTCCTTATGCCAATTCTTCTGTCCACGGCTGTATCCCCTCTTACTTTGTTTACTTCCCTCTCAACGTTAAATTCCGGCGTGGAGATCTCCTGAACATCTCCCAACCATCTCCCCCAAATTTCTAGTTTAAAGCTTTCTTAATCAGGTCGATAAGCTTCCATCTTAGAAGTCTATTTCCCTCCTTACTCAGGTGAAGTCCATCCCGAGAGAACAGTCTTCTGTCCGTAAATGCTTCCCAATGGCCGTACATCCCAAAGCCCTCCTTATAACATCACTGCCTGAGCCATCTGTTGATCACCATAATCTTGTCACACCTTTGTCGCCCTTCTCTAGGAACCGGCAGAATCCCACTGAAGATCACCTGAGCCTTGATTTCCTTAAGCATCTTCCCCAGTCTGGCATAGTCTCCCTTGATACATTCCAGAGAGTATCTAGCTGTATCATTTGTTCCCACATGAAGGACAATCAACGGATTCTTCCCTGCTCCTGCTAGTATCCTTTTCAGCCTCAGGTCCACATCCTATATCTTAGCACCCGGCAGACAGCACGCCCTTCTGTTCTCCCGATCAGCTCTAGTTACAGGCCTGTCTATTCTTCTCAGTAAGGAGTCTCCAATCACTGCCCAAATAGGACCAATCTTATGTGCGCTTTCCTTTATTTATCAATGTATAACCATGTCTCCTACCTGCCATTCTTGGGGATTTAGGATTGGACCCGTTTTTGTTCATTTTCTGAATGTTGTTTCCCAAGGCTATGGCAGCCTGCCGATGGATGTCAGCAACAACTTTTAACAGCTGCTGGACCCTTTGGTCTGTGAGGATGCGGGGTTGTAAGGTGGCTGATGGTGGTCCCGCCACCCACCACTGTTCTAGGAGACATATACCTCTCCCAGTCACCACCTTGACTGGACTTACTCCATGTGATGCCACTGAACACCTTATAGCTATCATGATGAAGAGTTGTCTTTGGTTCCAAGCCTTCTTTTGCTGGTTTATTAATTTTCTGAGAGCTCTTTTTACAGTACAGTTAGTTCATTCCACGTGGCCTGAACTTTGGGGATAGTCTTTGTTTAATCCCAAAGAGTTGACAAATTCCTTTTGTGACTTCCCCAACAAACCTAGAGCTGAATCAATTTCCCTCGGCTTGCTCCATCCGGT
The DNA here is from genome assembly GCF_007399415.2 of Gopherus evgoodei. NCBI lineage: Eukaryota > Metazoa > Chordata > Testudines > Testudinidae > Gopherus > Gopherus evgoodei. The sequence goes on along the minus strand of NW_022059983.1, from coordinate 1,588,522 downwards.
TATTACTAACTCAGTGAGAACCCAAGTTGTGGTTTGAGCGGTGCTATTTCTAGTGGAGCTACCCTCAATCCATTTAGTAACGGGATCAACACTACTGATTACCATCTTGGTGGCCAAGGTTGGGGAGCAATAAAATCAATTTGCTGTTAGACCCATGACCCCTTTATTCATTGATATTTCATATATCCTGTAAATAGTTTGGGATCAGCATTATTGGCTGCACATGGTAGACAGTTACTAACAAACTGCACCACGTAGCTGTTCATGTGTGACCACCAGCCGTCAGCCTGCAATCAGCTTAAAGTTTTCTGTCCCTGGTCCTGAGCTAAGGAAAATAGGTTGTTCTTAAAGCTGCAGGAACCACCAAGACTGCTTCTGGTTCCCCTTCCTTAGATGCTAGAATTAATGTTGATTCATTCTGCCAATGAATTCTACAATTTGACATTGTATAATTGTCTACACTCTGGGTCCTAGTGGCGCACCCCTCCCCCACCCTCCGCAGTCTGGCACCTGAGGCGGCTGCCTCAATTTGCCTCATGGAAACGCCAGCCCTGTCCTGCGGGCACGGAGAACCTAACTTCTATTGAGGTCAGCCAGGGAGGCTGGCTGTGCACATTACAGGACTGTCGGGACAGCATAAGCCACTGAAAAAAATGCCTATTGCTAATTGCAAGCTCTTTGGCCTGTCGTTAGAGCCATAAGCTACAGAGTGGAGACCTGGGCCATGGTCCTGGCTTAACATAGCTCCCATTTCCTTGTCTGTATTTGCCAGTTATAACACAAATGGTTCTCTTGCCCGGAAATATGATAGGGCTGGGACTTGAGCCCAAGCTTGTTTTAACTGGGCCATGGATTCCTACTGCTGTGAGCCCCAGGTCCATTCTGCCCGTTTCCTTAACAATTCATGCTGCGGGGCTGCTTTTTCCGCAAATCCTTTAATAAAATCTTGGGAGCAGTTTGCTCAAGAAGTATTTCAGAGAGGTTATATCTGCGGGGGCTGGGAGTTTGAGACTTAACAACCCTTTGTTGGCCAGTTGAGCGCCCTTCTAGTTCCAGGTTTATCCCCAAGATAGTGTGCCTGCTGGGAGCACAGTTGGGCCTTCTTTAGTCTGCATGGGCTTTGCCTTGTGAATTCTTTAAAAGAGGTCTGACGACAGCTTTGCTGTCTGTGGTCTGCTGTTTCAGCACACACTTCCTCCTGCAATTTGCCACTTATCAGTTCACTATCAAAATTTGCTGCTGCATTCCTACAATCTTTGCTGCTTGGATCAGAGACGAAGCTCTGAGAGCATTTGATTATGCCTTCAAATATATCACTTTTCTTTCCTTTTCAGCTCTGTCTCTCCAATTCGTGCACCTGGTTCTTTAGCCGATCTAGCGCCTGATCAAATGTTGTTTCAACAATCCACGCCCCTGCAAAGCAGCTCTTTTCTTTGACCTAACATTCGGACCAGCTTCCCCAGCCTTTCTGCACTAATGCAGATTTCCTGTTGCTTGTGAAGCTACAGGAAAGTTCCAAGAATAGTGAAGGGACCGGGTTTCCAGGGTGCATTACTTCCATACTGTTGTACAAAATCTGTCAACATCATTTTCAACTGTTTTTTCCCTTCCAATTTTTTGTCTCTGGACATAATTTCTTCCATCGAGCAGGCAATCAACCTGAGTTCTGAGTCCCAGTAACAGAAAGTATCCGTAAATTGACTCGCGAACTACATGGAAACTTGTAGGGAGTGACGCCCCGCAAGGCTGTCTTTTACCTCATATTGCAATGGACAAACTACAAACAGTTTACAACAGCCGTCTCCGTCTACCAGTCCTCTCTGGAACCTCCAAATTATCTTATCTGATACGATCAGCTGTTCTCTATTAATCAGTGCCCACGTTTCACTGCCACACAGCATGGGTGGCAGCACTGTTGAATTGAAGGATATTTGCATGTGTGTTCTTGTAGATTTTTCCTTTGACGATGTCCTTGGTGGAATTAAATGCACATCATCCTGCCCGAATCCTTTGGGAGAGTTCTCCGTTCATGTCTTGGCGCATGTGAACATCTTGGCTGAAATATATGTACTGGTCCACTTCTTCAATCGGGCTTCGTAAGCTCGCATGTATTTCCTTTTGCAGCGGTTCATTTTCAGACCAACGTGACGCCTTTTTTGTCGAGTGTTTGTAGCATGCTCAGCAGTTAGTTGGTGCTTTCAGCAATTAGTGCGATGTCATTCGCGAATCTGAGATGAGCTAATAATTCTCCATTTATGTTAACGCCACTCCTCCAATTGATCTTGTTCATAACCATTTCGAGGAAGGCAATGAAATGTTTTGGTGAAATTGTATCTCCTTGCTTTACGCTTTTCTCGATTGAGATGCAGAGGGGTGTTTTGAGGAGAGTAATGTCTGTTGTACATCCAATATTTTCATCCTTCAACAAAGTGATGTACTGTGTGTTAATGTCCTGCTCTCCGAGCGCATTTAAGATTGCGTTAAATTTGATAACATCGAAGACCTTTCCATAGTCAACGAAAGCAATGCCCAGCTGGAGTTTTTATTCCCTCACTCTTTCTAGGAGCTGTCTAACCATAAATATATGGTCCATCGTGCTGACATTTCTTCCAAACCTTTCCTACTCTCTCGACTGTTGCTCAGCCAGACTGCAGTCAGTTCGTTATCAGCTTTGTAAAGAGTTTATAGTTATGAGAGAGCAGGGATGTAGGGCGATAGTTCTTAAGATTTTTCTCAATCGCCCTTCTTCCAGGTTCATGGTTTTTCCCTTCTTCGAGATAGCGACTGAATCGTAAAGCAAGGACCTTCAAATGTTTTTGGCCTCCTGCGGAAATCATTTCTGATGTTATTAAATCTTTGCCTGGAGCACTTTCCTTCTTCCGCTGGTCTAGTTAGCTTCGGACTGTGGTGATGATTATCGGGGGACGAGTTCTTTTGATTGTTGAGGTGTTGGGAGGGGGACGTTTATTCTTAAGTTGAACAGTTCTGTAGAGAAGTCATTGCAGACCTCCTCCATCCCTTCTCTGTCAATTACTGTCACATCATCCTTGTTCTTCAATGCTGTTACGCTCAATATATATTGCGCCAATTCCAGCTTATATGTCCTAAGGCTGTGGTGTGATCCAGTTGTTTTAAGAAGCTCTCAAGTTGAGTTTCGGTTTTCGCCGTATAAGCTTGCACAGAATGGACTACTTGAGGTTTTTATCCGAGTTCCTTTTCATATTTCTCCACTTCTCTAACATGATTTTTTTTTTAAGTTCCAGATGCTCCCCTTTGCCTTTTTCATCTGTTCAAGTTCAGGAAAGATACTATAGTCCTCATCACAGTTTTCCATCCGGCTCCAATCAAACCCAGAAATCATTTTCTTCAGAGATTCTTCATAGAATGTCTTTGGACGCTGTTTCCTGTTTGTGCTAAGCAGGCAATGATCACTGCCAGAGTTGAAGGGTGTATCATGTAGATATCTTGAACCAGTGCCCTTTTTACTGGTTAAATATAGTCGATTTCATTCTTAGGCTTCATGTTTGGCGTGATTAACGGCCACCTTTTTGCGATCTTTTTGTACCAGGTGTTTGCCTTTCTCCTCTTTCATTTCTTTTGCTGCTGCCTTAACTGCTTATGAACTTTTCGCCAGCTTTTCCTCACCTGACCTTAGTGTGGACATCGCCCATCATGACAGTGTAAACTGATTTTTGCTCGAGGGCTCTGTCGAGCTTTTGGTAGACATCTGTCTTCACCTTCTGTCATGGTATAAATCCCCACTCTGAACCTTAGCGTCCAAAAGATGGGGTGCCAGCATGAATCCCTAAGCTTAATTACCAGCTTAGATCTTGTAGTGCTGCCACCAAGCAGGACTTGCAGTGCCTGGTAAACTCTGGTCCCCCCAAAACCTTCTCAGAGGACCCCAAGACCCAGACCCCCTGGATCTTACACAAGGAAAGTAAACCCTTTCCCCTACCGTTGCCTTTCACAAGCTTTCCCTCCCTGGGTTACCCTGGAAGATCACTGTGATTCAAACTCCTTGAATCTAAAAACAGAGAGGAGTGCACCTTGCCCCCTCCTCTTTCCCCCTTCCCAAGAGGTAATACAGATTCAACCTCTGTGAATCTAAAACAAAGGGATTCCACCTTCCCCCCTCCCTTCTTGCTCCCTGTCTCCCACCAATTCCCTGGTGAGTACAGACAATTCCCTTGAGCCTCAACAAGGGGAAAAAATCAATCAGGTCTTAGAAAGAAAACTTTCAATAAAAAGAAAGAAAAAAAGTAAAAGTTGTCTCTGTAATTTAGATGGTAAATGTTACAGGGTCTTTCCGCTTATAGACACTATATAGGAGCCTTCCCCCAGCACAAATACACATTAAAATCATTCCAGCAAAATATATATTTGCAAATAAAGAAAGCAATCAAAAAGACTAAACCGTGTTTGTACTTATACTCACTATGTGAATAGAAAATTAGAGAGCCTGTAGGTATGTCTGGTTACTCTGAGAATTCAGCGAGAACAACAGACAAAGAAAACACACAAAGAAAGACTTCCCTCCACCGAGATTTGAAAGTATCTTGCCATCTGATTGGTCCTCTGGTCAGATGGTCCAGGTTCACTGCTTGTAACCCATTATAGGTAAAAGAGACATTAACCCTTAACTATCTGTTTATGACACCTTCACTTGAGCGACTATCGGCTTGGCTGACCTTGAGGATAGCTTTTGACTCCATCTGAAGATGCAACACACTAACGTGTGATGATAAAGCAATCAATAGTAACTGACAAATCTGACTTCTCCAACGTTTCTAGCTCCGTCTCTTTTTTTGAGCCTCACAGGGTTTCCATCCTAAACTGCTTAAATTCCATCTTTCTCTAGTCAAGATGTTTTACTGTTGTGTTTGACTGAAGTGTTTGGGAAAGAGCTACTCAGGTCAACAGGGCTGGTGCATATTCATTACACTATTTTGTATGAAAGAGTATTTTATGAGCTTGTATGGTCCAGTGGGCTACTGAATGGTATAAAATGTACAATTTGGGGGGGCAAGGCTGGGGCTGAGGGTCATGCCGGTATCATCTTTGTATGGCTGAGCATAGTATTCACTCAGCTGGGAGTGACTTCTCATGTTGGTGGCTATGAGAGATTAGAGCATGGAGAAGTTTTGCTGTTCATTAGCAATGTAAAAGGCATCCCAGGCTGGAGAGCTAAGGGGACACAGCAGTTCAGTGGTTCAGGTTGCACCCTGGGGAATGTCACACTTGGAAAATATCTACCTCCTCACCCGTGCCAACAAACTTCCTTCTGAGATTAGAGCCTCCACTTATATGTATGATGCTTCCCAGGGCTACCCAGGGCTGTGAGGCACTTCACACCATCTGACCTTAGGGTGAGGCACTTGAGGTACGCCTCCTGGAAGGCATTTGACCATCACCACCAGCCTCTGGCAACACAAGCCCGAGGGGAGCCTCTAGGCCTCACAGGCTCTCCTCTCTCTGTAGATGTCAGTGTCATGCACCCTATTTTCTCCAAGCATCCCTTTGGAGTGCGTAGGCCCTTTTTACTGGCCACCATCAGAATCCCCAGTTTCTCTGGTGCCAAAGAAATAGCATACTCCTGCCTATGGTCATACCACAGAACAAAGTTTGCTTAACACACTTACTTTATCTGTAGCAATAGTACGTAAAAGCTTATTTAACAAATAGCAGTGACACAAAGTATAGCAAGCAGAAAGTATTGGAAAAAATAAATTACATATGAAATAAAATCTCAACGCACTTTTTAGAGCCTAAACTTAATTAACAAGACATTGTCATGTGATACAGCTAAAAGCTCACCCCAAAGCCTTTTAACTTATTATAGCAAGGCTTCGTTGTGGGCTTCCTTTCATGCAGCATGTCAACTCTTCTCTGTTAGTTCCTAGGTAGAAGATACAAATCAAGTCTTTGTGCCTACAGCTATAGACCCAATGATCCATTATCTATAATTATAAACAGGACAACCGTCTTATATTTTGTTTTCCTGTTTATAATAGCCACTGGAGACTTTGCAAATACTTGATTAACATTTCGCTCAGACTGTGTCGAGGCATTCATTGTGACGTACATTTTGCGGAATGGCTAGCGCAGTGGCTTCACTACCCTCCTAGTGAAACAGCATTTTTTAATAGCCTAGAGGTGCAGTTCCCACTGCACTGAAGTCCCTACTGTCACACACTGCGCTCCCCTACTCTGACTAACCCAATCCCCTCTCCTGAAACTTGAAATTTAAGATCATTGCTTCTTCCCCTGTCAGTGGTTAAGAACAATTTATCACCCTCCTCTTTATGACAACCTTTTAAGATTGTCAAGGCTGAATCTCAACCCTGTCATTCCGTGGGACAGGCAAGGATTTAAAAAATTAATACTTGCCGCTCCACGCTTCTATTAAACTTCCAAGATTACATCTTTTCTCTGATTTCTGGCTTGGTAAACTCTTCCACCACGAAAATGCAATAAATCCCCTTTTGAACGCAGTTCACTGCTCCCCCCGTTTCGATTCGTGGGATGTTCTGGATGGGTTTCAGGAACTGGATTTACAACTGCTGCCACAGACTCTGGTCTGGAGTCTTGTTCCACTATCTCTGGTTGGGTCTTTATAGGAGGTTCAGGAATGGAATTAGGTGTGGAGGCCAGTTTAACCTGACTGCGGGCAACTATCCCCATAGTTTTTGTTAGCTTCACATGGTTGGCTACGTCTTTTCCCAGAAGCATGGGATTGGGATAAACATCATAGAATGTAAAAAGCTATATCCCTGTCCAGCTCTTGTACTGCAACTTACTTCTTCACCCTGGTGGCCCTGACTCTTAGTTTTTAGCCTCTTTTAGCCTTCTCCATCAGCAATGCTCACCTGGCCAAGGTGGGTGTGCACTATGGCTGACCCTTGTTCATGTACGCCTAGCCCAAGCTCAGCTAGACGCCTGGGCCAGGACCGGGGGGGTGATCACCTACATGCTCATCATACCCATTCCCAACCTGCTGATCTACACCCTTCAAGATCCAGGATGACATGAGCATGGTGATGGGCCACAGACACAAGGAGCAGCGGGCTCATCCAGATCCCTGATGGGGACAAGCTTAGGACACCCTGCTCCATGGATCCCTCAGCAACTTTCATTCACCGCAATCACAACCTAAGGTACACAGAGCCTTCCAGTAGAGTTCCAGGACACAGGAGCTGTCAGGCCAATCTAGGATCTCATCTTGCCCCATCGCCACATCTGAAGGCACTGTGGGGTTGTGGGAAATCTACTCCTAGTTGCTGCCTTGTCATGTCAGCCTGGGCCTGAAACCCTGAAATACCAGTTAGGGAGAAGCTGTTTTAGCTCTGCCTTTGACTGCTTTCACGAGTGACAGAAGTCTCAAGGGTAAGCGACCGCTTTAAAACACTAAGGAAACTGTCTGGCAAAAGGCTGAATAGGTGAAAAAAGTTTTAGGACAGTGCTTTAAAGTGTAACACTTTGCTTTGTTTTGTTGGAGACGGGCCCCATAATAGAGATTCACCACTCCAAGTATTGCCGTAAAGACCAGGGCTGGAACTGTGCCAGGATACTGCCCTAAGTCAAAAGTCACGTTTATCATAGAATCATAGCATACTAGTGTTGGATGAGATCTCAGGAGGTCACTTAGTCCAACCCCCTGCTCAAAGCAGGACCAATTCCCAACTAAATCATCCCAGTCAGGGCTTTGTCAAGCCTGACCTTAAAAACCTCACAGAGCTTCCTTGACAACAGGCAGGCAGGAACCTCAGAGACCCCTTTAGCCTTGCCTGCAGCAAGCCCCCATCTCAGAAGTATCAGCTTCTAGTGAGGCTACTGAATTTTTTAAATAAAAGAACAGGAGTACCTGTGGCACCTTAGATACATTAATAAATTTATTTGAGCATCAGCTTCGTGGGCTACAGGCCACTTCATCAGATGAATAGAATGGAAGATATAGTAAGGAGATATACATATATACATACAGAGAGCATGACAAGGTGGCGGTTGTCCTAAGGGGATAATTAATTCACATGCGCTGTACTTAGCAGGAGAAAAAAAACTTTTGACGTGATGATCAAGATATCCCATTTCAGACAGTTTGACAATAAGGTGTGAGATTTAATTTTGGATGCACTGCTAATACTTTGTAAAGGATGGGTTCGGGAGAAGGACAAAAAAGAGGCTTTTGTTCTTGATATGTGCTAGGGATAAATTTCACAAGGAGTCATGCTTTAAAAGCTATTAGGATGCACTAGTTCTTTTTTTAAACGAGAACGTTTCGTGAGAAAGAGGGAAAATGAGAATGTCATTTCTAATCACTGCTAGGGATGAATCATTAGAATGCAGTACTAACAGTTTGGAAGACATCGGTTCAGGAGAAATCAAAAAATGCTAAATTCATTTTTGAGCTCTGAAAATGATTAGTTTCTCAAGGACTCCTGCTTGAAAAACCACTATTAAGCTCTGCTACGGATTTGGACGAGATCTGTTCCTGAGCTCAAATGAGAAATTCATCGGGAAGTTGTGCTATTGACAAATGTATCAAGGATTCATGCCCCAAACACCATTTGGATGCTATCATAAACAGATCGTTATGGGTTAATGCCTCTTTTACTTGTAAAGGGTGAAGAAGTTCACCTAGCCTAGCTGATGCCTGACCAGAGGAACAAATGTGGGGAAAAAAGATGTTTCGAAAGCAAGGCGGGAAGTTTCTTCTCTTTAGAGTCAGTTTGTTTTGGCCGGAGTGGACGAGAGCAAGGAATCATCCTCTTAGCAGAGTTGTAAGTATTAAGGAAGAAAATAAATAGGTTTATGTTTATTTTCTTTTTGTAATTTGTCTTGGCATTGGGGAATAATAAAATTGGGTATTTTTTGTATAACTAAGTTTTGCCCACGGGAACATCTTGTGTTTTGACTCTGTTTTCTGTGAGATCACCTTGTATGCTATTTCCCAGAGGTGTTTTTTTTCTTTTACCTTTCTTTTCTTTAATTAAAAGCCTTCTTTCAATTAAAAGCCTGATTGATTTTTCCTTGTTTTTAGATCCAAGGGGATTGGATCTGGACTCTCCAGGGAATGGTGGGCCAAAAAAGCGAGGCGGGAGGAGTAATTCTTCCATGTGTTAAGATCCAAGGCGTTTGGCTCAGTGTTCACCAGGGAATTGGTGGAGGAGTCTCTCAAGGCTACCCAGGAGGGGGAAGGTTTTAGGGGAAGACAGTGTTTTCCAAATGACTCAGATATATGGAGGGTGGCAGCATATTGATCTAGGCTGGTAATTAAGCTTCGGGCTTCTCATGCAGGTCCCCACATCTATACAGAGTGTGTGTGGGAGGGGTGAAACCTATGACAGATGCACTGGTAATGATTTGGAAGAGCTCGGTTCGAGAGAAAGAGGGAAAAAGTATAAATTTAGTCCTGATTTTTTTTCTGTTGACAAATTTCTCAAGGAATCCTCGTCTAAAAATCTGTAAGATGCACTGCTAGTGTTTACAAAGAGACAGGTTGGTGAGAAAGACAAAGGAGTAATTCATTATTTCTGATCTGTGCTACGGATAAATTTCTCAAGCAGTCATGCTTTAAGAGTCATCAGGATGCAGTGCTAATGATTTGGAAGAGATCGGAACGGGAGAAAGAGGAAAAATGAGAATTTCATTTCTGACCACATCTAAGGAAAAATTTCTCCAGCAATCATGCTTTAAAAGCAATTAAACTGCAAAGCTAGTGAAGAGATCTGTTAATGGGAGCCAAAGAAAAATTCATTATTGAGAGGTGCTAGAGACAAATGTATCAAGGAATCCTGCCCCAAAAAACATTTGGATGCACTGCTAACGGTTTGTAAAGGATGGGTTCGTGAGAAACACAAAAAATAGATTTTGGGTCCTGAGCTGTGCTTGGAATAAATTTCTCAAGAAAGCATGCTTCAGAAGCCATTAGGATGCACTGGTAATGGTTTGGAAGAGATCGGTTGGTGAGAAAGAGGAAAAATGAGAATTTCACGTCTGAACACTGCTAAGGAAGAATTTTTCAAGCAACCATGCTTTAAAACCATTAGCATGCAATGCTAACGGTTTGGAAATGATCAGTTCATGAAAAAGACACAAACTGATAAATTTATTCCTGTTCTGTACTAGGGATAAAATCCTCAAGGAATCTTGCTTCAAAAGCCACTAGTAAGCTCTGCTCCTGATTTGGAAATGATCTGTTCTTCACAAAGCGGGGGGAAAAAAGCAATTCATTAGCCAGCTCTGCTAGTGATAAATATCTCATGGAAACATAATCTAGAATCCGTTACGACTTCGTTCGCTAAGTTTGTTCATGAGCTCAAAAGAAAAATTCATTGGTGAGCTGTGCTAGGGATAACCTTCTCTAGGAATGTTCCTTTTATAACCATGTGGATGTACTGCTATTGGCTTTTAAAAGATTTGTTTGTGAGAAAGATGAAAAATGAAATACCTTCTTCTCTGAAAGAACATTAACCTTCTGAAAAGTAATTTTCTGTTTTTCTCGGTCAGCTATCTTCCTTTTAAAAATAATCCTGTACGTTTCCTGGCATTTTCCTCATCATGGAATTACAGGGGTTTGAGCAGCTTGTCTCTTCTCATGCTTTCATTGCTAAGGCTAAATATTCTGCAATACAGACAGCGTAATCGAAGGACAACGCTGAGGCTTACGGGTGATGAAAACTAACCCTTCTTTGTTAAATCATGGCTCCAGTGTGTTTTTTAATTTATGACCCCTACTTTGCTGCAGGATTTGCTGTGCCAGTTTCTGGAGGCCATATGCGGCTCTGGGAGAAAGGTGCAACGTGTTCTCAATCCTTTAATTCTGTACTGTCCCTTTTTACGTGAAAGTAAAGCGAAAAAGACTCAGCAAGTTAAACATCACCAGTAGGCCGACCCCTTTGTCAGTGCTCTACCCAGTTATTGAGTCGAACATTGGGTGTTGCGCAGATGCCACCATCTGTGGGGAGTCTCAACCTCCTCTTTAATGACAGGTGAAATCTTTGCCTGACTGTGCCTCCATGGCTGCAGGTTGGCTCTCTGCAGGTACCAGATCTTCTCCTACCTTCAAGTGGGGAGGTATTCTTGATTTTCTTGCACGAGCCTCACACAGATCCAATTGCTAAAGTCATCTGGCAGCTTTATTGTTGTGGTGGGATGTATTTCAGGTATCTCATAACATCACTGGGTGGCATGGCAATGTTTTTCTCCTTAGACCTATGGCTCAAGGTATTGGCGGTTGCCAAGGTTATGTCAGGTCGCCCGTTGCATCTCCTGGTGCACATGGAGGGGCAGCTTTTGACCATCGTTATTGATTATGTTTCAATTGCCGGGTCAGAGCAGATGAGTTCCTATGAACAAATGTCTACCTTCCTTCGTGTGCTGGATTCTCACACGTACTTGCTCCCGGGCGGGGATTTTATCATCACCTTTGAAGTGTGGGAACACTTCAGAAAAGAGGTGCCAGGCTTCTATGAACATCCTCAATGAGATTTCTTGAGTACCATGCCCTAGTGGATATTTTCCGTGACCAACACTAACATGATGCCACCTTCGTCACCTTGGTCAGGGTGCAGGTAGCTTAATCCCGTTGGACAGGATTGTCACATGTTTCACATCCCATCAGCAGCTGAAAGTTCTGCAGCCACTGCTTGTCATTCCAATTATGATGTATTCCCACCAGTCAGTGCTCATTTCTTGGGCCCAGAAGCAGTCCTTCACCTTTTGCAGCAGTAAACTTTCTGAAGGGTGAAGCTGGCAGCAACGAAGGCCGGGTTCAAAATGTAGGGATTCCTCTTAACGTTACAAAATGGAAAAGAGAAGATTAAGGGGCAATGTAATAGAGGTCAATAAACCCCTGTCTGAATGGAGAAAGTGAATAGGGACATATTTACTTCTTCATATAACACAGTGAAATTAATAAGCTGCAGCTTTAAAACAAACAAAAGGAAGCAGTTCTTCACCCAACGCAGAGACAACCTGTGGCACTCATTGCTGTCCCAGAAGTATAACTATGTTAAAAAAACAATTATCTAAATTCATGGGTGCTAGATTATAAACCAAGGTTGTCAGACAATTAACCCTATGCTCGCAGTGTCCCTAAATGTCTGCCACCAGCTGGATCTGCACAACCAAGTCATGGATCACTTGAAATTACCGTGTTCTGTCTATTCGCTCTGAGGCATCTGGCACTGAGCTAGACCACTGGTTTAAACCAGTATGAGTGTAAGGCTGGTCTTATGACTTGAATCTTTAATTACTTGGTTAAGAGAGTTAAGTTTCAGCATTCATCATCAAAGACAAGGTAGCAGTAATAGAATTAATGAAATATTAATCAGTTATTTGAAGAATAAATCAATTTGTGTGATTGGGGTCTTCTACATCACTGGTGAAGATTTTCAGCTTTTGAATTATTCTCCTTAATGCTGTCTTTATTACTTTGCTTCGGCGACTTTAAATAATTGGATTTAAGAAAGGAGTTAAAACTGCATAAACCATAGGTAGTGCCTGATCATAATCTAAAGCGTAACTTTTTGTTAGTCGCACAGACATGAATAAAATACTCCCCAAAAATATCAGTACTACTGTTGGGTGAGCAGTGCATATATTAAGTTTTTTTTTCCAGCCTGTGGGTGTACAGTCAGAATTGCTTTGAAATTCCTAAAGTAAGATACCAAAAGTAATATGAAAGCCACGCGCATTTTACAAGCATTTAGTATAAAATCTACCAGGCCATTGATGGACGTGTCTGTGCAGGCCAACCTCAGAGGAGGGGAGGGGGGGAGTCAGAGAAAATATGCTAGGGTTGCAGAAAGGAAGTTTGTAGACCACAATTTGCACAGGCACTGGGCCTAGTAAGCCACAAATCCAACACGGAGCAGCCAGCTGAGTACACATTTTCAAGGGCATGATGGCAGGATCGCACTGTGGATTACAGATAGCTAAACAATTGTCATAAACCATTGCTATCAACAAGTAACACTGTCTCCTGCCGAATGGAGGAAATATGTGTGTAAGAGGCACCAAGTGAAGGAAATGCTTTTCCTCTTGCTGAGTACATCTGAAAGCATTTCAGGGATCGTAGCTGCTGCATACTAGCTTTCCAAGAAAGATAAAATGCTGATAAAAAAGTTTATGTGTGTGAAGTCGAGTACCTGACCTGATGACAGAAAAATCACCACATTCCCAAAGATAGTGGTGCGGTAGATGGGAAGAAGAGAGTGTGGAAGCCGTGAAGGTTTGGGAATCCCACGATTACGAATTCTGTTACATTTCTCTGGTTGTTCAATTCCATTTTATCGTGGAGCTGAACTGTAAAAGTGAATACTACAGATATGGGCTTTCCTATTGGACAAAATATTCAGTGTTAGCAAAGTTTTATTTATTAGGCCAATTGATTTAGTTTATGCTGCAGCTAAATCAGTGAAAAATTAAATGGTCAACTGCATACAAAATACCCCATACGTTTGTGAGAAATGCCTCAATCCAGGGAAAAGAATAATCAAAAAAATGCCCCCCTTCCTCTGTTGTATTAATTTTGATGGAGGTGTCCAGATAATCAAAAGTTTTAATATGACGCTGTCACTGTTCACCATTACACAGCTTTAAAGCTTAATACAATGGTAAATACAATTAAAATTATTTTAAATCTTTATTAAAGATACAGAAAAAGAAGCAAAACCAGTTAAAGCATTTAAAAGGCTTTAATTTTAACCATCTTCCTTGTGGGGGGAGGGCTACCTCACTGGTTTGAGCATTGGCCTCCTAAATGCAAGGTTGTGAGCTCAGTCGTTGAGGGGGGTCATTTAGGGATCAGGGCGCAGATCTCTCTGGGAATTGGGAGTACTTTGAATAGCGGGTTAGAAGAGATGACCTCCTGAAGTCCCGTCCAAACCTGCTATTCTATTATTTCCTTTCCCTTTGGCTGGAGAGAGTTAAAATAAAAAGTCCCTCCCCACCATCTGACAATCTCTTGTGCATGTCTACACTACAGCCCTAAATTTATCTATGTTAGATCGGCTTACAGCCAGTACTGTGATAGTTGATAGCCACACTATACTGCTTCTGTCAGCGCTGAGATTCCTCACCAGGAACTCTTAAACAGATTTAAGAGGAGAAGGAGGAAAGGCTGTGTCATAAACAGATAGCTAAGGGTTAATGTTTCTTTCACCTATAAAAGGGCTATGACATGGTGGCACAGTGGTGTGGATAGATAGAAGAATCCAGAAGCCAGTAGAAATATTATTTTCTTTTTCTATGCTAGGGCTTTTAAGCAGAGAGAAACAGTTTGGTTTTAAAAGGAACCAGAGAGATTTTTTTTCTGCTCTCTCTTACAGTTTTTGGCTTGCATATTAAGCAAGGAACCATTAAGGAACTATTAAGGGTCTTTTGTGAGACAATAGCACTCCCATTGAGAGTCAAGTATCCAGCACAATACACATGCAAATAAAGTGGTTTTTCTGATTTACTTTACATTTAAAAGATTAACTAGAGGAAGAAAGGGAAAAAGGCACTGTTGCTAGGCAGACCCCAGGAGGCAACAGAGCCTGCAGTTCAGACAATAAACACCGGAGGGCACCCCAACACAAGAAAACAGGAACCATGCCTTCCAAGACAAAAATGGGGGCTGAAGAACAAATCAAAGAAGCAGAACACAGGCGACAACTGGAAAAAAGAGAAAAAGAGGTGGAGCTGAAAGAAAGAGAAGAACAGATCAAACAGGCAGCCCATAAAAGAGAACGAGACGCCAAAAATGCAGCCCACCAAAGAAGAAGAGGTGGCCCACAAAATGAAACAAGCAGAAGAAGAGGCAGCCTACCGCCGAGAAATGGAAAAACAACAACAAGAAAGGGAAGAGAGGGAAAAACAGAGAAAACATGAACTGGAGCTAGCGCAGGCTGGGCAACATGCTCCAGCCAATCCTAACAACCCTTCGCCAATTATGGTTCCACATCCCAAGAAATTTCCCACCTTCAAGGCAGGTGATGACACTGAGGCCTTCTTAGAAAATTTTGAAAGGGCCTGCCTTGGGTACAGCATCCCTGAAGACCAGTACATGGTAGAATTGAGGCCACAGCTCAGTGGACCTTTAGTAGAGGTGGCGGCTGAAATGCCAAAGGACAGAATGAACGATTATAAACTGTTTCAAACCAAGGCCAGATACAGAATGGGGGTAACCCCGGATCATGCCCGTCGGCGTTTCAGAACCCAAAAATGGAAACCAGATGTGTCATTTCCCAAACACGCCTACTACGTTGGAAAGAATTATGAGGCCTGGATATCAGGAAACAATGTTAAATCCTTGGATGAACTGCACCTCCTCATACAAATGGAGCAGTTCTTGGATGGTGTTCCTGAGGACATAACATGGTACATACAAGATGGAAAACCCAAAACTCTCACCGAGGCGAGGGAGATTGGAGCCAGATGGATGGAAGTGGCAGAAAGCAAGAAAGCTACTGTCAAGAGGTACGAATACCCCAGAGGGCACACTGACCATAAACCCTACAACCGAGGACAACCAAAGACCCCACCTACAACCCAAGGAAAGCCACAGACACCCTATTCTTCCACCTCAACAGTCTCCAGTAACCCACCTCGACCCAGTGACCAGTCAGCTGGAAGATGCTTTAAGTGTAATGAACTGGGACATATAAAGGCCAACTGCACAAAGAACCCCAACCGGGTGCAAGTCATTACACCACCATCACCCAAAAAATCCCCAGGCCCAGATGCCTCTCAAATACCTTTGGAGCGAAGGGAAACTGAGAGTGGGCGGAAAGAAGGTTACTGCGTGGAGATACACGGGGGCACAAGTGTCAGCTATCCACCAATCCTTTGTACACCCCAAATTCATCAACCCAAAGGCCCAAGTGACAATTTACCCCTTCATGTCACAAGCTGTAGACTTGCCTACAGCTGAACTGCCTGTCCAGTACAAAGGCTGGTCAGGAATGTGGACTTTTGCAGTCTATGACAATTATTCCATCCCCATGCTACTGGGGGAAGACTTGGCCAACCAGATGAAGCGGGCCAAGCGAGTGGGAATGGTTACACGTAGCCAAACCAGGCAAGCTTCCAGACCCATTCCTGTTCCTGAGCCGTCCACAGGCGCCCCATCTGTGTTACCAGAAACCCAGACAGAGGTAGTGGACCCGGATTCCATGGCAATCACTGAAACAGCCACAGTGCTTCCAGTCCCAGACCAGGAACTGGAAAAGCAGCCAGCACCAGAACTGGTGCCAGCACTGACAACAGTGTTTGCAAATCCATCTCCAACCCCAACGCCAGAGGGCACCAGCGAGCCTGAACTGGCAGAAGCAGCAGACAACCACACCCAAGAGGCTCAGCCAGAGCCTGAAATAACCCCTGGTGCACTAGCGGAGAGCGGTTCACCAACAACGGAAACAACCCCATCACCTACATCGCTTCCAGAGGGACCAAGCCCAAGTCCACAGTCTGAGGAAGAACTGGTGACCCCAGGCTCAAGAGAACAGTTCCAGACTGAGCAGGAAGCAGATGACAGCCTGCAGAAAGCTTGGGCGGCGGCATGGAGCACCCCACCACCTCTTAGCTCTTCTAATCGATCCTGGTTTGTTATAGACCAAGGACTTTTATACAAGGAGATTCTTTCTGGTGGACACCGGGAAGAATGGCAGCCGCAAAAACAGTTGGTGGTTCCAACTAAGTACCGGGGGAAACTCTTAAGCTTAGCCCATGATCATCCCAGTGGCCATGCTGGGGTGAACAGAACCAAAGACAGATTGGGGAAGTCTTTCCATTGGGAGGGGATGGGCAAGGACGTTGCCAAGTATGTCCTGTCTTGTGAGGTATGCCAAAGAGTGGGAAAGCCCCAAGAACAGGTCAAGGCCCCTCTCCAGCCACTCCCCATAATTGAGAACCCATTTCAGCAAGTAGCTGTAGGTATTCTGGGTCCTTTCCCAAAAAAGACACCAAGAGGAAAGTGGTACGTACTGACTTTCGTGGACTTTGCTATCCGATGGCCGGAAGCAGTAGCTCTAGGCAACACCAGGGCTAAAACTGTGTGCCTGGCCCTAACAGACATTTTTGCCAGGGTAGGTTGGCCCTCCGACATCCTTACAGATTCAGGATCTAATTTCCTGGCAGGGACCATGAAAGAACTGTGGGAAACTCATGGGGTAAACCACTTGGTTGCCACCCCGTACCACCATCAAACCAATGGCCTGGTGGAAAGGTTTAATGGAACTTTGGGGGCCATGATACGTAAATTCGTCAACGAACACTCCAATAATTGGGACCTAGTGTTGCAGCAGTTGCTGTTTGCCTACAAGGCTGTACCACATCCCAGTTTAGGGTTTTCACCATTTGAACTTGTGTATGGCCACGAGGTTAAGGGGCCATTACAGTTGGTGAAGCAGCAATGGGAGGGCTTTACGCCTTCTCCAGGAACTAACATTCTGGACTTTGTAAGCAACCTACAAAGCACCCTCTGACATTCTTTAGCCCTTGCTAGAGAAAACCTAAAGGATGCTCAGGAAGAGCAAAAGGCCTGGTATGACAAACATACCAGAGAACGTTCCTTCAAGGTAGGAGACCAGGTTATGGTCTTGAAGGCGCAACAGGCCCATAAGATGGAAGCATCATGGGAAGGGCCATTCACGGTCCAAGAGTGCCTGGGAACTGTGAACTACCTCATAGCATTTCCCAATTCCTCACTAAAGCCCAGAGTGTACCATGTTAATTCTCTCAAACCTTTCTATTCCAGAGACTTACAGGTTTGTCAGTTTACAGTCCAGGGAGATGATGCTGAGTGGCCTGACGGTGTCTACTACGAAGGGAAAAAAGACGGTGGCGTGGAAGAGGTGGACCTCTCAACCACCTGGAACATCTGCAGCTGCGACAAATCAAGGAGCTGTGCACTAGCTTCACCCCATTGTTCTCAGCCACCCCCGGACGGACTCAACGGGCATACCACTCCATTGACACAGGTAATGCTCACCCCGTTAAAACCCCACCCTACCGGGTGTCTCCTCATGCCCAAGCTGCTATAGAATGGGAGATCCAGAACATGCTACAGATGGGTATAATCTGCTCATCTACCAGTGCATGGGTATCTCCAGTGTTTCTGGTACCCAAACCAGATGGGGAAATACGCTTTTGCGTGGACTACCGTAAGCTAAATGCCTTAACTCGTCCAGACAACTATCCAATGCCACGCACCGATGAGCTATTGGAGAAGTTTTGACGTGCCCAATTCATCTCTACAATAGACTTAACCAAGGGGTACTGGCAAGTCCGCTAGATGAACCTGCCAAGGAGAGGTCAGCATTCGTCACCCATGCGGGGGTGTACGAATTTAATGTCCTTCCTTTCGGGCTGCAAAATGCACCCGCCACCTTCCAGAGGCTGGTAGATGGTCTACTTGCAGGACTGGGAGAATATGCAGTTGCCTACCTCGATGATGTGGCCATTTTTTCAGACTCCTGGCCCGAACACCTACTACACCTGGAAAAGGTCTTTGAGCGCATCAGGCAGGCCAGACTGTTAAGGCCAAAAAGTGTCAAATAGGCCAAAACAGAGTGACTTACCTGGGACACCAGGTGGGTCGAGGAACCATAAACCCCCTACAGGCCAAGGTGGATGCTATCCAAAGGTGGCCTATCCCAAAGTCAAAGAAACAGGTCCAATCCTTCTTAGGCTTGGCCGGGTACTACAGGCGATTTGTACCACACTACAGCCAAATCGCTGCCCCACTGACCGACCTGACCAAAAAGATCCAGCCAAATGCAGTTAAGTGGACTGATGAGTGTCAAAAGGCCTTTACCCAACTTAAGGCAATGCTCATGTCTGACCCTGTGCTCAGGGCCCCGGACTTTGACAAGCCATTCCTAGTAACCACGGATGCATCTGAGCGTGGTATAGGAGCAGTTCTCATGCAGGAAGCAACGGATCACAACTTCCATCCTGTCGTGTTTCTCAGCAAGAAACTGTCTGAAAGGGAAAGTCACTGGTCAGTCAGTGAAAAGGAATGCTATGCCATTGTGTACGCCCTGGAAAAGCTACACCCATATGTTTGGGGACGGTGGTTCCAGCTATAAACTGACCATGCTGCACTCAAGTGGCTTCATACTGCTAAGGGGAACAACAAGAAACTTCTTCGTTGGTGTTTAGCTCTCCAAGATTTTGATTTTGAAATTCAGAACATTTCAGGAGCTTCTAACAAAGTAGCTGATGCTCTCTCCCGTGAGAGTTTCCCAGAATCCAGCAGTTAAAAAGTGTTCTTAAAATGTAAAAGTCTGTTAGTTATATACTTAGTGGTATATGTAAAGGTGCATGTGTTGTATTAATCTGTTTATTTTAAAGTTCTAGGAGGAAATCACTGCCAGTGAGGTTCCCCACTGTCTGAAATTTGGGGGGCGTGTCATAAACAGATAGCTAAGGGTTAATGTCTCTTTCACCTATAAAAGGGTTAACAAGCAGTGACATAAAACACCTGACCAGAGGACCAATGAGAAAACAAGATTTTTTCAAAACTGGGTGGAGGGAAGTTTGGGAGTGAGTTCTTTGTCTTTGTCTTGGGTCTGACCCTCTTGGCTCTGAGAGTGATTTTTCTATCTCCAGCTTTCTAATCTTCTGTTTCCAAGTTGTAAGTACAAAAATAGTAAAACAATAGGTTTATATTGTTTTTTTGTATTTACATGTGTGTAGTTGCTGGAATGTTTAAATATTCTTTTTGGATAAGGCTGTTTATTCATTTTTTTCTTTTAAGCAAATGACCCTGTATTTGTCACCTTAATACAGAGAGCCCATTTTTACGTCCTTTTCTTTCTTTTTATATAAAGCTTTCTTTTAAAGACCTGTTGGAGTTTTTCTTTAGTGGGGACTCCAGGGAATTGAGTCTGCAGCTTACCAGGGAATTGGTGGGAGGAAGAAGTCAGGGGGAAAATCTCCTTGTGTTAGATCTACTAAGCCTGACTTTGCATACCCTCTGGGCTAAGGGCAGGGGGAGAGATTAGACCTCTCGGTACTTGTGTTTCCAGGACTGGAAGCAAGGAATCTCCTAGGGTTGTCCAGGGAGGGGAGCCTGGGAGGAAGTAACAAGGAAACAAGGGGAGGGGTTATTTCCCTTGGTTGTAAGACTCAAGGCATCTGAGTCTTGGGGTCCCCCAGGGAAGGTTTTGGGGAGACCACAGTGAGCTAGGCACTGTATAAATCCCTGGCTGGTGGCAGCATTGTCAGGTCCAAGCTGGTAACTAAGCTTGGAGGTTTTCATGCTAACACCCATATTTTGGACGCTAACGTCCAGATCTGGGAAAAAATGTTATGACAGGCTGTCAGCTCCACACAGCTCCCGACCCCGAGCCTGGCTGCCCCCTGAGCTGTTGTCACGTCACTTCTGCCTGGAAGCAGGGTGCCAGCTGCCGAGGCTTCTTTGTCATAAACAGATAGCTAAGGGTTAATGTCTCTTTCACTTGGCAAGGAGTAACCTGAAACACCTGACCAGAGGACCAATCAGGAAACAAGACTTTTTCAAATCTGGGTGGAGGGAAGTTTGTGTCTGAGTTCTTTGTCTTTGTCTTGTGCCTGTACTCTCTCGGCTATGAGAGGATTTTTCTGCCTCCTGCTTTCTAATCTTCTGTTTCCCAGTTGTAAGTGCAAAAAGAATAGACATAGGTTTATATTGTTTTCTTTTGTATTTACATGTGTGTAGTTGCTGGAAGGTGTTAAATTGTATTCTTTGTGGATAAGGCTGTTTATTCATATTTCTTTTAAGCAATTGACCCTGTATTTGTCACCTTAATACAGAGAGACCATTTTTATGTATTTTTTATTTCTTTTTACATAAAGCTTTCTTTTTAAGACCTGTTGGAGTTTTTCTTTAGTGGGGAACTCCAGGGAATTGAGTCTGTAGCTCACCAGGGAATTGGTGGGAGGAAGAAGTCAGGGGGAAATCTGTGTGTGTTAGATTTACTAGCCTGACTTTGCATTCCCTCTGGGTGAAGGAAGGGGGTGGGGGGAGCTTCTCTCTCTCTCTCGGTTCCTATTTCCAGGAGTGGAAATAGGGAGGGTGGAATCCCTCTGTTTAGATTCACGGAGCTTGCTTCTGTGTATCTCTCCAGGAACCCAGGGAGGGTCCACCTGGAGGGGAGGAGGGGGAAGGGAGATGGTTTATTCCCCTTTGTTGTAAGACTCAAGGAATTTGGGTCTTTGGGGTCCCCAGGGAAGGTTTTTGGGGGGACCAGAGTGCCCCAAAACACTCTAATTTTTTGGGTGGTGGCAGCTTTACCAGGTCCAAGCTGGTAACTAAGCTTGGAGGTTTTCATGCTAACACCCATATTTTGGACGCTAAGGTCCAAATCTGGGAATATGTTATGACATTCTTGCCTCTCCACGCCCAGCTGGGATGGTGTGAAGAGGGCAGACTCCCTGAAGCTGGAGAGGGAAGCCAGCCTGGCATAGCTCTTCTGGGAATGAGGAACTGGGGGCAGATGTACTGCCTGACTTTCTTGTCATTTCAGGCGCTGTGAAATTGATAAGCGAGACAACAGCCGATGTAACGAATGCAGGATCTACACAGACACTATGTCACCCTAATTATGTTGACATAAGCGCTACATCTATAATAGAAGTGGGGTTATTATGCTCTACTACAGTTACATCAGCAGGACAAGGTAACCCTTCGCTGACTTATGTTAACCTAGGTAGACCAGATCTTAGATGGCGTCAAAGACAGTAATAACTTTTTTTGGGAAAGAGAAGATAGTTGATATGGTTGTTAAAGTCCAATCCCATTTCCTAGAACACCAAAACAAGAAGAATACACACAAGAGGGGAGAGAAAAGAACGTGAAAGATTAAAAAAATGCAGTTTATCTCTCTAGTGTTGGTTTTTCACTTCCAACCACACAACTGTAAAAATATGTGGTCCTATTGGCCACTCCGAGACCTATGTGGCACTTGTAACTGTACTGGTCTGTTTAGTGGATTGCTTTCAGTCACCTCTGTCTGGGCACAGGTGCAGAGCTGCAAAATAAACAGTTTTGTCTGTGTATGACTGTGGACAGAAAGCAAAAGGAGGGCGCTGGGATGGTGAGGAAAGAAAAGAACAGAAGGGATGGGGACAATGTCTTTCAATCATCTGGATTGCGTTGAGTGATGGAACTTAGGCTCTGCCTGTGTTTTCGTCTTCTGGCAAGCAGCCATAAGCATTTGGATATAATAAAGCTCCACTTTTTACACCATAACTAAAGTTCAACATTAACAAACACTTTGACAACTATTGTAACACTGGGGCAATCCCAGAGGACTGGGAAAAACAATTTTGTGCCAATAGTTAACAAGAATAAACACAATAAACCAAGTAACTAGTTACCCTGACATCCATCTCTGACCAAAAAAATGCTGATGCACAATGAAGTCAGTGAAAAAGTAAAGTCTACCACTATAGCTAATGTTAATTGTTACATTATGGAAAATTAATCTTGTAGAAAAAACTTCGTATCCTTCATTATGAGACTACAAGGTAATTGTGGCTGATAAAGGAAATGGAGCTCACATAATAGACTTAGACTTCTGTAAGACTTTTGACTTAGTACAGACCAACGTGCTGATAAAAAAGTAAGTGATATACAAAGGCAATGTAGTGGGTAGTAAATTGATTGAAAACAGGATAACTGATAGATCTCAAAAAGTGGGATTTCTATATAGTTTCACAGATATTATGCCCAGATGGGAAAATTCTGCGATGGGTTCTCTGTTCCCCGTTCCCCATACCAGGCTCCCCCCATTCTCCCCCTCCATTCAAGGGGGTTTGTACACCCCTAATTCCCCCATTTACTATGTCCCTTTTCCCCCACACCAGCATCTTCCAATCATCTCCCCACACCGGGGGCGGGGGGGAATCTATGTTTACCACCAATCACCATCCACACTTCTAGCATCCATCATTCTCTCCCACTTGAAGGGATTTCTGTGTGTCCCCCATTCCACCTCCCTCCATAGCCGGGTCCTCTATTCCTCCCTCCACTCCACAAGTATGGGCTCTGTGTGCACCTTAATATCCACCTTGCGCTTATGTGAAGGGCTCTAGGTGTTCACCTCCACACCATGCCATGGTCCCAGTCCTTCTGTAATATTCCAGGAGTGCTGTGCACTCCTCCTTACCACTGTCCCCCTTTCTTCCCCACTAGTCTTCCTCTCTTTGAGAGATAAGTCATTCAGCTTGTTTACATGTTAAACTCTATTCCGGGATATGCTGGACGGTTTTGTAGGGGCACGCAACCAGTTCTTTCATCTGTAGACAATTGCAGAGGTGCTACAGGCTGACTGGGCAGGCAGGGGTCCATTTGTTCCCCCTTACAGTATTCTGATTTCCCCAAAATCGATAGGATTCTAACCATTGATGTCTACAACAAATCTTGACACTTTAGAGTTGATGAGAAAAACTGTTCAAAAGTTGCCATATTCCCGACCTACATGCCAAAACAGAAATGCTGATGAATGGCAACCTCAAGCAATTAATTTCCTAGGATTTTTTAAATACTTTCCTGGGGGTAGGAGGCCTTTTATGGAAGCAGAGAAGTATGCTAGTAGGTAGAAGTGCAGATGATGGAGACTGTTTATGCCTCAACCCCTGTGCAGGAGCGCTAATATCCCTTCTCTACTGCAAGAAAAAATTGAACATAAAAGTGCAGCTTTTGCTGGAGAATGTGCACTGCAATCATATTTACATAGAGACAATCATCATTCAAGTTTATCCATCTAACGCTTGTGTGACGAATTTACCTTTGAAAAGCTTCCAGACTCTCAGGGAAAATGACAGATCGATTCAAAGATTTCGAACAGCATTTTCATTTAATGTTAAATATGTGAAGTTGGGACAAACATTAGCAAATAAATAGCGTGTTTATTACTATTTGTACATGTTCATTTTTAATCCCAAAGAAAAATAGTTACATTTTTGTTACATTTTTGCACTCAACATTTTCATAGATGCTTTTCCCAGCCATTAAGATAGTTATTCATAAATTGCAACCACATGGTTGTATGTTGCCAACATTTTAAAATATTTTTTACCAATAAAATATATTTTTTCAGTTAAAAAAAAGCATTTCCTGTCATTGTGGCCCAGGGATGACTCTTTACAAGTGGGGAAAAGTAAGATTGGTGAGGGCTCTTTGCAGATAATCAGTTGCATGATATTGCATTCACATGTATTCAATTCAGGATTGAACCACGGAAGGCGTCATTCCCTGGGCCCCAATTTAGCAGTCTACTTGCACATGTTTGATTTTAGCTTTAACGTAATATTATGTATGATACTTACATGCTTTATTGGGTAGAAACATGGACTTAGGCATAACGTCAAAATATTTTAGTGACCTGAGGCATCAGGTACGTACGTGAACCGTACTGCTGATTACTTATTACAGGTGGAGAGAAATATGGAAAAGAATGTCAAAAAAGTGAATCAGGAAAAGAAAACAGTGGAGGAGATTGTCTTGACCATAAAAAATTACCCTCAGAAATTCTAGGTCAAAGCAAAAAGTAAAGTAAAATAGAGAGAAAACAGAAGGGAAAGTGTGAAAATTTCTTCAGGTAAAGTTGTTTCTTTAGCGTTAGAGCTCTCTGCTACAGTTTTCTTGACTTCAGTGTATTTGGTTTTGACTAGAGACGAGAAAGTCTATTGTGAATGGGGAGAAGGTGAAGAGAGGAAGCTAGAAGAGAGGAATGGGGGCCAAGGCTGAAGTAGTGTAATGGGAGAGAGAGAAAGAGGGGAAAAGAAGGGAGAGCAGTGGACAGGATGCAGCGGGATGAAAATAAGGGCGTGAAATGCCACATGGTAAGCAAGTGAACGGAGACAATTTGCGGGGTAGCTATTGGGGAGGGCCATGGCTTTAGATGGTGATGAAGTGAGGCAGCGTTATGGAAGAAAGGATAATTTACAGAGCACCTGGGGCCTGATTCTCTGGGCCATGCATGCAATTACGTCAGTGTAACACCATGCCATTAACATATAGGAGGTCTTAACGGCAGGGGTTATAGGTATGTTGCACTTACATAAATGATGCATGGCTACAGTGAATGGACCCCTTAATGCTGAGTCAATTCAGGTTTGCCAGAAAGTGAAGAAGTGGGCTGTGCAGAAGGGTAAACCACAGGTTAACAGCTGTACAGTTGGAGGCTGTGAGGACAAGGCTGCAGTATGGTAGAGGGCTGCAGGTGTTTCTAAAGCACTTGGGAATTTTATACTCTGCATTTGCAAGGTTGCTGCTAGCAGTGAATCTGAGCAGCCTGGGTGGAAGGCAACCCATATTGCCATCATGTTTCCTTGCTCCAGACTGGCCAAGGGAGGGCAGGAAACTGAGGACCCGTCCCACAAGCCTGGCTATATTGCCTGGTGCCTTGGGCTCCTGAGAAGTGAAACAAACAGACAATATTGAAGGTGAAAATCAGAAAACCATTAGAAAGTTGGACGGAAGGGCCGGGGGCAGGAAAAGAGGAACAAAAATGCCCTGGAAGCCAGCGAGCCACCAGCCTTGAAAGTATAGGTTGGGGCCTGGCCAGATTATAAACCAGAAGGAAAACCACATGCACACAACATTCCTCCATAGAGACTTCTGGCTCAGCTTCTTTGACGAAGGAGAGTTCACAGTGGCGTCAGGACTGTGCACTGCTGTTAATCAGTCCTTTTTGCAGGATTTTCCTTTTTATTGCATTCAGTATTTCTTTGTTCCGTAAACTATAGATGATTGGATTGATTAAAGGAGTCACCACAGCATAAATCACAGCAAATGCCCTATCATAATCCAAGGAATAGCTTGTCTTTAATCGTACATACATAAATATAATACTCCCAAAAAATAACAGTACCACAATCAGGTGAGCGGCACAGGTGGAAAAGGCTTTTTTTCGCCCCTCAGCTGTGTGTATTCTCAATATAGCCTTTATAATATTTATGTACGAGACAACAATAAACAAAAATGTCACTAGGATTATAAATGCATTGACTATAAAATCAACGAGAACATTGATGGAGGTGTCTGTGCAGGCCAAGCTCAATAGAGGGGGGAAGTCACAGAAGATATGCTGGATTTCATTGGAGCCACAGAAAGGCAATTTGGAGACCAAGATTACCTCAATGACAGGACACATGAAGCCACAAATCCAGCAGCCCGCAGCCAACTGAGTGCATATTTTCGGGGTCATGATGGCAGAATAGCGCAGTGAATTACAGATAGCTAAATATCTGTCATAAGCCATTGCTGTTAGCAGATAACATTCAGTGGCTCCTAGGGAATGGAAGAAATATGTTTGTAAGAGACACCCGGTGAAGGAAATGCTTTTTGTCTTGCTCAGTAAATTTGAAAGCATTTTAGGGATAGTAGCTGCTGTATACCAGATTTCCAAGAAAGCTAAACTGCTGATAAAAAAATACATAGGTCTATGAAGTCGAGCATCTGACCTGATGACTGTGAAAATCACCGTATTCCCGAAAATGGCTAAGAGATGGATGAGTAGCAGCAGGGTAAAGAGGAGAGCGTGGAAGCTCTGAAGGCTTGGGAATCCCACGATTATGAATTCGGTTACACTGCTCCAATTGCTTGTTCCCATGTTGCCACTGGATTAGTCTGCAAATTCGAGGCTCCACTAAAATTAAAAGACGTCTCAGATGATGGATCAACAAAATAAAATGCTGAAAGTAACCCAAAAAACCCATTAGTATATTTGGCTGACTCAGGTCTGCACCCATTAATGCCCAATAACCTTCCATTCCCCCTCACCATTCACTTGCTCTTCTCTGACACTTCACAATAATCTTAACAATAAATGGAGCTTCATTGATTCATAGGGCAATAGAGTCTAAGGTCAGAGGGACCACTGTGACCATCAAGTCTGATCTCCTGAATAACATCGGCCACTGAACTTCCCCACAGTAATAGAATCACCCCAAAATGAGAACTTCAAACTTCTACAGAAACACCAACAGCAACCATCACCCTGTTCCCACTTATCCCACCACAAAGTCTCCCAAACTGAATCCCCTCACGTCTCCCCACATCCTCAAAGAGGGAACCCGGAATGCCTTTCCCCCAATCCAGAAGAAGAGAGCCCAACTTCTCCCCCACTTCAGTCAGGGATCCTGTCACCTCCTCCCCCACCTCTACAAACAGGGATCCAATTTGTAGCAAATATTAATTCGACCAGAGAGAGAATGAGAGAAATTGACTCTCCTGCCAGAGATTAGGGCACTCACTGGGTGAAGCGGAGACCAGCGTTCACGTCCCTGCTCCGAAACAGACAGAGCAGGGATCTGAAAACAGGTCTCCCACATGCCAAGTGAGTGACTTCACCACCCGGCTATGGGGTTGGGGGGGTGTTGAGAGAATGTGTGACATTTTATTCTGTGTTATTATTTTTTTTCGGTAAGAAAGGGCCGATGGGGGAATCCCCTTTGCTGGATGAAAATAAGGGAAAAACCACATGAGAAATAATGGACAATGCATTATTTCAAGGGACGTTTTAAGGAAACACCACAGTGTAATTAGCATCACACCACACTGTAATTAGCGTCAGCTTCCATTAACTGTTTAAAATGGCCAAGGGGTGTTTCTTAAAATAAGGGCTGAGTGGTAATCCTACCTAACCTGACTCCAGGAGAGAGTTCATACCTGAGAATACCAAGCCAAAAGAGACAGATCCCTGGGGTCAGAATTCACCCGCTTAACTGCCTGGGAGGGATGAGGGGCTAAAACCCCACCTTCCTTCCTGGCATTTCCTATTTGCTAGATCACTGAGTCTCAGCCTTTCCAGAGTACTATATTTCTTACAGAAGTCTGATTTGTCTTACATACGCCCAAGTTTCACCAAGTAGTTGCTTACGAAAATCAGATATAAAAATACAAAAGTTTCACAGCAGTAGTAGCTGAAAAGTTATTTTGTACTGAGGTCACTAGTGCTTTTTATGTAGCCTATTGCAAAACTAGATACATATCTAGCTGACTTAATATACCCCTGGAAGACCTCTGCATATACGCAGGGATACATATATCCCCTAGTTGAAAACCACTGGTCTAGATAACCCAGGTCGCCACTCAGCATGCTGGTTTTGGTGATTCGCATCCTTAGACACCGAGCTTTCCTCACTCCTAGTACAGCAAATATGGCTGCCTATCTCAGATCTGGGGTCTACTTCATGGCAGGACACATTAAGAAACCACTTTGTCTTTGTTCAGGTCCCTTCGCAAAACTCATCTCTTCCCTAACGAATCCATCAAACTGTGGCCTGAAAACAGATGGGCAGGGGGAGAGCTGTGATAATTCTAAACACTGTCTTTGCATCTCCTATTAAATTTATCTCATTTCCCCACCCTAGTGATTATCTCATCTAAACAGATTACAAGCACCTTGGGTGAGGGGCAGGGATAGTTCAGTGGTTTCTCTTTTGGCCTTGCATATATAGGTTGAGAGTTCAATCCTTGAGGGGGGCCATGTTTAGGGCAAAAACCTATCTGGTGATTAGTCCTGCTTTGAGCAGTGGGTGGACTAGATAATCTTATGAGGGCCCTTTTAACCCTGATAGTCTATGATTCTAACCACCCAAGTATTGTAGACTGTGAACACTTTGGGGCAGGAATTGTCATATAATACAATCTACAGTCAAGTATAGCCAGAACATGGCTTTTCGAAAAGGGTTAACTATAGGGATATTTCAGAGGTAATCATTTGCTTTTCCTTGTTCAGAGAATAGGAGAGGCAAAGGAACAGTTAGCAAAAGTCAAAATTTGAAATCACAGTATATTTTTTAGGGTTAGATTTTTCAAAAGAGTTTAACATACAACTTTTATTTAGAAATCAGTCTTCAGCAGTGCTTGGAGTGCTAAACATTCATGCAACTCACTCTGCTAAGCGCACTGAAACTCAAAAATGATTAGACCAAATTTCTTCACACTGTTTTTCAGGCTGAACTTATTTTCAAAGCCAAAGTTACAGGGGGCTAAAGTGACCCTTGGCAATGAAAATTGGTTGCACTCTTAACTAGAGAGGATAATATCTCTCCATAATAAGATGTCTCAGATAACTGCATTCCTTTAGGAAATTTCCCAGGTCCTTCTGTAATTAAATACAGTGTGGGGCTGTAAACATTGTGTTCCTTAGCCTGCAATAAACTTCTATCACAGGGGTGCATAATATTTTCTGTGTTCACCCTTCAGTAAAACCAAATCCCAATTGCCTAATATCCTGGAACAAAACATGAATTATTCTGCATGTAACAAATGGCAAAAAAACTAGAAAATAAACTCACTCCTATACTATCACCTGAAGTCGCCAGTCTCAGGAAGTAGTCAGAAATACAGGATCAGCATCCATCAAAAAGTACATATAACTCATTAGACTTTTCTTTTACCAAATATTTACTACAGTGCATTCCTAAAATATCAATAAATTGCATATTTAAATATAGTTTTCCCAGTTGTTACAGTTGTTTACTAGCATTGGAGAGAGATTTATTTGTTAGAGGAAAATGCTAGGAGTATTCATAACCTCAAAAAATGTGATACCTTTATAGAGGCATATTGGCCTAAAGTGCATTCGTTCGCCACCAAAGACGCTCCAGCCCTTCTCTCCATTCAGTTAGTCATTCCTCGCTGGACAGAGAAACTGATGTAACTATCTACTCCCATTTGCTGCACAAATGCAGGTTATATTGGAGCTGAGTGCTAAACTGGCAGTTTACTTTGGTGGCTGGAACCGTGTGCATGTGCCACATGAGAAAGAGACTGAAAAGGAGTTTGTCTCATTTATGAGAACTTCAATAGAAAAAGCAAGTTGGGCTCATTGTTTGGGTACTAACCGGTGTACTGGCCACTTTTTCAGATCCCTCCTTTCTGTCCTGATGCAATGATTCTCTGATTGGAACGAGGACCCCTTTCCTAGATTTATACCCTGTCCCAGAAGAGAACATTTTCTTTACCTCAGCTTGTTTGCACATCTCTCAGAGACCTAGAAGAAATTTAGAACGCCCTTGGCTCAATACCTGTGAGAAAATCACAGCAAAGCTCCGACGAGCTCTCTATCCCACGTGGATAAACACAAGAACTGAAATCTTTGCATACAACATCCTCCCATCTGAACAATTAACCACAGTCACCTAATCCACAGTCAGCCAAAGAAGGATAGTGCCGTGCAATATTTTTCTGCAGTGTTTTGGCAAGTTTAAAGTATGTCAAGTATGACGTTCCCCCACTTCTCTAGGAGATAATTCACAATTGACTGTATCTATACTACGGTCAACACTTCTTTGAACCAAGCAGCTAGTCAAAGTTCAGGGCCCTGGGGAATGTTCCAGATGGAAGCAGACATTGACAATGCAGTCTGGTATTTTCTTTCTTTATTTACAGAATTTACAAAGCAGGTGATAGCATCTTTGTTTACAGTCTCCTGTGTCTTTAACAACTAGCACCAGAATGTTTACAGGATTCTGCCTGGATGTCTTCAGGCTGTCTCTGTCTCATTTTTAGTTCTGTAGTCTGCTTTCAGCTACACACACAAACACAGAGAGCCCCTACTCACCAAAACCCCACTGCACATACAGTTGAAACCTCCTGGCCAGGTTCACAAAATCATTGTGTTTTAGCTGAGGGTTTGCAATTAATTGCGACTTACAATTTAAGTTAATTGAAGAATGTGTTCTCAGCACTCAATCTCAACAAGAGTTTAACTCTCCCTGTAACAAGGTTTAATCTAGCTCATAACACGGTAAAAAAAAATCCGTAAAGTCACAGTCTGATCACTGACTTGTCTGGGAGCATCATGTACATCTATTAAGATGATCAGATAGCAGAAATCAGAGAATATGATGAGTGAACTGTGGACTGAGACTTCCTGGCATACACCATTCTTCTGCTACATGTCCATGAGTGTGAGTGAACCAGTTGAGTCACTGAGGCTAGAGCACTATGATCACTCACTAGAAGCAGAGGAAGCCTTTGTTCTGACCGCTGCCGCAGTAGCGCTGACCACAGATGAGCTCTGTCATCAGAAAGTATTAAATGGATTAGTTTATTAAATCATGCACATGGTGCCCTATGACACAGAATCAGGGTGGAGGGCGCAGGAACATCAGGTGGGATCAGGAGTTCAAAGGCTCATGCAGGATGGCAGAAGCGATTCTGTGTGTGTGTGTCAGAGTTACATAGGGGGGTCAGGAATGCCAGGGGTAAGAGGTATATGAGTGGGGAGGTATATGACTGAGGCACAGGCAGATTATGGGAGCAGACAATAAGAGAGGCATGTGGAGTTACTGGAGAGTTCAGAAAGAAATGAATAGGCCTGGTGGTCACCCAGAAGCAGCAATTTCAGGGGCGTTACGGAGTTGTACAGGGGAAGAGTGGCCTCATTGGTAATGTATAGTGCGGCTGGGAGCCATCATCCTGAAAAAGCTAGATCAGGTGGAATTGGCCAGGGATTTGGGGGAACCAGACTGAATATAGTGGGGAGCGTGGCTTAGGAGGGGTGCTCTTTCTAGCTAGAGAAAGCGAAACTGGGCATCAGAATTGGGGAACCATTGTGTGAGAGCTGGCCACATGGGCATCTAGGGCTAGGGAAGCAACTGGCCAGGGGAAAACAGGCCCAAGACGAAGGAGGGAGTCAGGAGCCTGCAGTGTTTACTGGGAGGGATGGGACTTCCATCAAACACATGAACCCCCACAAGTCTCTTGGACTTTGCTGATAAACAATAGGGCCTATGGTGATGGTTGTCTTCCCTTCATGTAGCTTGGGGATGGCTTAGAGGAGGCAATGGCTGAGCTGTGATAGAATGTGTGTCCACAGTGAATATGTGGGCCCCATTATTCGGTATAACTTGCAGGGCCAAGGAGCTAGCAGGTCTCCAGGCTCAGCCCAGGCACCACTCATGGGAGCCTGCACTGGAAGAGCGCTTGGATCCAGCGATTGGCCCACCCAGGCTAGTTAAGTCAAGAGAAGGAACATGAAGTTGTTCGAGTAAGCAGGTGAATCTCTATTTCAGAAAACTCTGCTTCTGTCTGCTTCCTGCATTCTTCACCCAACTCTGGTCTTGATTCCTGCCTTTGCTCATAGTTCCCACCGTGCTCCTCCTCTGTGCCTGATCCTTGCCTCCTCTCTGCTTACCCTTATTCCTTATTTCTCATCATCAGTTACCAGTCCTGACTCTGACATCTGATTCCAGCTCCAGCTTGGCCCTTGGTTTAGGCATTTGGTATCTGAGCCCTGTTCTGCTCCCTCAGCTTTAATGCCTGACTCGGGTTCAAGCCTGGGTTCTCATAATGGGCAGCTGATTCTGGTTCTGACCCTCAACTCTGTTCCATGACCTGGATATTTGTTACACCTGGACCTGACGCCTGCTCTGTCCCACTAAGGAAGACACCTTGTATTTTGATCTCTAACATTCACCTTTCAAAGTCTGGAAATTTGGGGAAAAAAAATTTCAGAAATTTTCTAGTGATTTGGCAGTTGCTTTTTCAGTTCTGGAAAGCAGTGACGCTTGGCCCGTGCTCTCTGGAAGCGAGCCTTCTCTAGGAGTCTCAATCTCTGGCGTTTACTTTTCAGTTCTATGGAATAAGCTGTCTATGGAATAGCTGCATATCTATGCTGATAGAACGGCATCCACACTGGGAGGTTGTGACTAACCAGTTTCTAAATCAATATAGTCATAGCCAAGTATCAGAGGGGTAGCCATGCTAGTCTGGATCTGTAAAAGCAGCAAAGAATCCTGTAGCAGCTTTCAGGCTAACAGATGCTTTGGAGCATGAGCTTTCGTGGGTGAATACCCACTTTGTCAGATGCATGTCACCCACGAAAGCTCATGCTCCAAAACATCTGTTAGTCTATAAGGTACCACAGCATTCTTTGCTGCTTTTATAGTCATAGCAGTACAAAAATATGAAGAGAGCAGCTCTAAGGGCATCTGCGTTCTCTGCTACAGAAGAGAGGGCGACTCCTTTTCTGTTCGTAGGGTCACTGTAGTAGTTCTTACGGAGTTTATTTTTCTCCCTCAGGAGAGAGGCCTCCCAGCTGCAGGCCTCCTTCTAGGAGTTGCCTTAGTTTTTCCTTCCTCACCTGAAGTGCAAGGGCTGGAAAGGGTTGAACAAGTATAGGGGACACTTCCAGAACAGATAGAGCTTGTCTGGCTGCAACATGAGCTACCTGTACAACTCTTGTTGCTGGTGCTTCCATTCTGGGAGCGATGGAGCCCATGCCTTCCTTGGCATTAACAAACTCTAAGAAGCAGCTATTGGGGGAGACGGGTGTGAATTCAATGGGAGTTGGGACCACAGCCCACATCATGAAAAGGACTTAGGTGCCTCTCTGCCTTTTTAGGTGTCAAGTCCACCATTTAGGAACCAGTGCTCCTCAACTGTTGCACAATCTCACATGCAGCTACATTTCCATTGGGTCACATTCCCAAAGCCAACTAAGCTCTAATGCTACCCCACATGTAACAAGTTGCTTAGAGTTGCAGCATGCTTCAAAGCCCCAAAGGCCCAGAACTGGGGCTCTCAAACTAGGGGATCATGCCTCTCTTACCAGTGAGACCAAATCCTGTAGGTGTGCTCTGAGCAGGGCTGGTACCTCTCAACCAGAGCCAGAATCAAACCACCCTTAAGTGGGGGTGAGTGGGTGAGTTACAGCATGTCTGCATAAAAGACACCTGGAGGCACAGGGAAACAGGATGAACATGAGAGAGGTAACAAGCAGGCGTAGATGCCAGAAAGATAGAGGGTTTAGACTGCTAAGGCATGGGCTACCTATGTGGCTGACCTGGTGCTCTGGTCTGATGGGGCAGAGACAGGAACGTCTCTGAACTCAGGAGCCTCAGTTCAAACTTTTCCTGCAGTCAGGTACCCAAGCCACTCTCTGAATGGTGTGGATAAAGTGACTAAGGAGGTGGTATTTACCTTTTCACATAACACAAAACCCAGGGGTTACCCAATGAAATTAATAGGCTGAGGATTTAAAGCAAATAAAATGAAGTACATCTTCACACAACTCACAGTCAATCTGTGGAACTCATTGCTATGGGATGCTGTGAAGGTTCAAAAAAGAATTAGCTAGGCCCATCAATGGTGATTAGCCAGGATGCTCAGGGACACAACTTCATGCTTTGGGTATCCCTAAATCTCTACTGCCAGAAGCTGGGTCTCCCAGGAAATAAATTTAGCCCAAAGATAGTGAAAGATAATGGCTACTACATAACTGAAATCTAATTACATAACAGTTACGTACCGAAGATAAATTTTACTAGTGCAATGTAGTTTAATGGTGGCAGGTCAAGTGTTAAATATGTGGAAAACTCAAAATCTGGTCTTGAGGTACAGAAGATAACAAAGTAAGGTTGATGGGTGTAACTACTGAGAAATAATGGACGTGTCAATCCAAGATGACACTTTTTGCTGAAGATGATCAAGGACTGGGATTCTGATAATTTCGATTAATTCCGGATGTGACTTGCCATATCCAAGCCTGTGCTAGCTCACCCAGTCCCCTTAGAAACAGTGTATCAAAGTTCAAAAGGCCCTCAGAATGTGGCCGAAAGAAAAAAGAGGAGACAGAGGAGCAGGCCAGTTCAGCAGCCTCAGAGGGAGCGATGCTTAACCCGACTTAGCATTTGGATGCACGCTATCTGTGTGGCAAAACTTGCCAACTTTATGAAGGAATAATGGGGCTGCTGAACAGCAAGGTGTTGGAACCCTAATGGTCCCTTGTCCCCGGGAATCTCAGCTTTAGCAAAGTAATGGCCAAGAATTAATTAGTGCTTCAATACTTGACACAATAAGTCTCAAAGGCCATTCCCATGGGGGCGTAGGAGGAAGAGATGAAGGAAGACACA
Organism: Gopherus evgoodei; assembly: GCF_007399415.2. NCBI lineage: Eukaryota > Metazoa > Chordata > Testudines > Testudinidae > Gopherus > Gopherus evgoodei. Next base: position 1,553,674 of record NW_022059983.1, on the reverse strand, counting down.
GTTGAGGGGTACTGTGAGGGGCATTTGAGGGGCTGCTAGGGGTATGTATGGGGGGACTTGGGGGGTTGCTGGGGCGGTGTGTGCAGCAACATAACAAAAATCGAGAATAAAAACAAAACAAAACAAAAACAAGCAAACCAAACCAGCTCACCCAATCCTCTGCCCTCCCTGACCAGGGAAAGATAAAGATTGGGAATGACTCTGTAGTCTAGTGCTTAGGGCACATCCCAAGGCTATGGGAGGCCCAAGCTTGTCTCTGCTCCAAGGACTCTTCAGTTAGTCAAATCAAATGGAACAATGTCAGCTGGAAAGACTGAGAGAGCCCTAACCCAGAGTATGCCATAATTCAGGGTTTGAGGCCATCATTTGGGGTGTGGGAGACCTGGGTTCAAATCCCTGAGGCACATAAGGCAGTGGATGGAACTGAGTGTATATTTCCCACCTTCTTGGTAAGTGTTCTGTCCACTGGCCTAAAAGTTGTAAGGACAGAACCATTAATTCCTCTTCCACTGGCTCTGTTTTATGAGGGGCTTGCTAGGTGGCCTCTGAACACAGAATGGGAGTGGGCCCCACAGGAGAGAGAGGCTTGGGGAACTCACCAGGGCCTAGCTGCGAGTGAGGCGACCAGGCATGAGGGCTGAAGTGGCTCTGTGCATGCCCAGTGCCAGCTTTTTAGGTGTCTACAAGATTAGGTGACGGCTGAGTCAGGGTTTCGAAGATCTAAATTTTGAACTTAGGTATATCTAAAAAGTCAGTTAGATGACTAAATCTGTGTGTGGCTCTAGACCCTAGTGACTTCCACTGACTGTGTCCAGATGAGGGCAGGGCATCTTTGCCTGGCTTGGCCTGCTCCTACCACACCCAGCTGGGGCTATTGGTGGTCCCTGTCTAGAACTGGAGGTCAGTGCACCTCTGGAGAGTGTCAACACACTTCTTCAAGCAGGCAGCCACTAGGAAGTGGATGAATCGTTTTGTCTTGAATGCAAGTTTCTAAGGAGTAGATGATACCAGGTGATGTGTTAGTAAAGGGTGCCCTCTGAAATTAATACAGACCCTTTCAAAGGGTGTCGAGGAGTCACCAGGGTTTCACCACTTCTGCTCCTGAAGAGCTCTTTCATATTCTCGCTTTCATTTAAAATTTCCATTTTCAATCTGCTTTCCAGTCGGTACTATGTGAAAAGGGGAAATGTCTTTGCAAGAAGAGGTCTGCGTACAATTTTATTTGATGTTTCTGTTTATTCTTACAAGATTAACAGCTCTGAGAATGACATCTTAATTTGTTTTTGTAAGAAATCAACCTCTCTCTGGGAAGGCAGAGTAGGGCTCATTAGTTCTGGAGAACTCCCAAGAGTTCTGTGTAACTAGTTTGTTTATAGGGAGCAAAATTGGCTCATTCTTGATCTGTGTGTGGGATGGGACCTAGCGGCAGCTCTTCTCCTGGAAGGTTAATTAGCCTAATACAGCACAGAGGAGTTCCACTCATGAAAAAATAAATTATAAAATGAGGACCCAACACTTCCATCCCAATGGCCCACGTCTCTCCCAAATGAACAGTGCTGCAAGGCAGGGAGAAGTCTCCTTCAGTACTCAAACTGCTAAGATATTTGGAAAATTAGGCTACAAAAGCCACTGATTTTGTAGACGCCTTCCATTAAGTTCAGTGGAAACTGGCTAATACTACGGAATAGTAAAATAACTCTTTGTAAACTTTTTGCTAATGCCTCATGGGGAGAGTTTCAAAGGGGTGAAGGTGCCCAGCTCCCATTGATTTTTGGTGGGATTTGGGTGCCAGTTTTCCAAAAGTGTTTAGGTGCCTAAAGATGCAGAGAGAAGCCCAGTCAGATTTTCAAAAGTGCCTAGGAAGGTTCGGCAGCTGACTCCCATCTGCACCTTTAGACACCTAAATAGTTTTAAAGATCTGTCCGTGGGAGCCAATGTCCTATTGGAAATCAAAATGAAGCTCCTAAATGGCTTAGGTATTTCTGACAATTGCACTCACACATATCACAGTGAGAGATGGTTTAGAAATATTCTACAGCCATACGACCTCATCACAGATAACCCTGGGCTGCAGTTCTAGGCCCTATTATTAAATTCAGTAAGTGGACACTGTACCCATCCTACTCCAAACATATCCTCCTACATCAGTGTCTTTCTCAGATCTGGATTGGTTCCCAAATTGTACTTGCAGCTGGTCCAGACATATATATATATATATGGTCCCTTTCAGCAAATCCAGAAAGTCTCTCTTATTGCCTCCAGTCCCCTGTCTCCTGAGTCAAATGTGCCCAAAATTAAGCCAGTCGCTGCGGTCAGGTAACGTGTCTGGTATCATTTCTCTTTACTAATGAAGTGGGGTCTGGCACTACATTGGAGAAGCCCCCACCAGGGGACAAGAAAGAGTCTCCTCATTGCTCCAACCTACTTCTTTTAAATCTGAGAATGGTCTCTGGCATCAGCTCCCATATCCTTCAATGGACTCTGGAAATTCAGAGATCTTTGTTATAATCTCTGCAGGCTGTGGAATCTTCTCCCAGGCCCTGGATGAATCCTAGACTGGGATTATCTCTGACATCAGCCTTGAACCTGGAACAATCATCAGGATCAACTTCTATGAGCTAAACTGGAATCAGTATTGTCCGCTGAACTGGGATGGCCCCTGACTTTGACCATGCATGCTAGTATTGTCTCAGGTATCTCTTCTTATCCCCTTGGATGGACCCTGGCATTGCTTGTAAAAAGAGGTGACATGAAACTAGTATGCCTGAGTAATGGAGGGGGTGGGATGACCTAGAAGCTCTATTTTGAAATGGGATAATCCCTAGTTTCAAAGAGACAAGGGCATTGGCAATGTGTGAGCGTGGAGACTGTTTCAGGCCCCAGGATATGATGAGAAACTTACCAGTCGGAGCAGCTGATCTTCATAATGAACATGATTAGAAGCACAGGGATCATTGCCTTCCCTTTGAAGTTACAGAGATAGACTGACCATTCGCAGCTGAGGACACATGGGGCTAAAATTACAAACATATAAAAATCTGCAGTTACCATCCCTGGGCAAAGACAAATAACTGCAGGAGGTCCCTGCTTGCTTTAAAAATCATTCTGAAGCTGCCAAAAGAGCTTGAAAACGTTCAATAACTTTATCATTGATTTGGAAGAAATTATTAATTCATTGCTGGTGAATTTTTTAGCTCAGACAAAAATTGGTGGAGTGATAAATGATGATGGGGACCTGTCAGTTTTATGACGCTGTTTGGATCACTGGGTCAACTGGGCTCATTTGAATACCAAGTGTTTTAACATAGCCAAACACAAAGCCGCACATCTAGGGAAAAGAATATGGGTCACACTTACAAAAGGGGGGACTGTATGCTGGAAAGCTGTAATTGTAAATGATTTAGAGATCATGGTGGAAACTGAAGATGAGCTCCCAGTAGCTTAAAGAGATAATGCAATCCTTGGATGTATGAGCAGTACAAGATTGAGAAGGAGTAGGAAAGTGGAACTACCTCTGTATATAGAATTAGTGAGACCATTACTAGAATACTGTGTCCAGTTGTGCTGTCCACACTTCAAAAAGAATGTTGACAATTTGGAATGGGTTTAGAAAAAAAGACAAGAACATACGAGGTTGAAGACCATTACTGAATCAGACGCATGTTCTATGTAGGCCAGTGTCCTGTCTTCAACAGTAGTCAGTACCAGACCTTCAGGAAATAGTACAGAACGGCACAATTTTGAAGTGATCCAGTCCATCTTCCACTCCTGGCTTCTGATAGTCAGAGGTTTAGGTTTGCCCCAAGCATGTGGTTGTAGTCATCGATGGATCTATCTTCCATGAACTCATTTAATTCTTTTTTTGAATCCAGTTATACTTTGGCCTTCACAACATTCCATGGCAATGTGTTCCACAGGTTGACTGCGTTGTGTGACAAAAATACTTCCTCTTGTTTGTATTAAATTTGCTGTCTATTAATTTCACCAGGTGACCTCTGGGTTTTGTATTGTGGGAAAAGGTAAATAACACTTATTTATTCTCTTTTTCCACACCATTCAAGATTTTATATGATCCTTTTGTCATCTCTTTTCTAAGCTGAAAAGACATAATCTTTTTAGTCTCTCCTTTCACTGAAGCCATTCCATACCCTTGATGATCTTTGTTGCCCTTCTCTGAACCTTTTCCAGTTCCACTATATCCTTTTTGAGATGGGCAAGAGGAATTGTATTCAAGATATGGAAGCACCATGAATTTATATAGTGGCATTATGATATTTTCTGTCTTATTTTCCATCCCTTTCCTACAAGTTCCCAAAATACTGTGAGTCTTTTTGATTGCTGTTGCACATTGAGTTGATGTTTTCTGAGAACTTTCCACGTGGAGTCCAAGATCACTTTCTCAGGTGATAATTAATTTAGAACCCATCATTATACACCTATAGCTGGCAAAAAGTTAAATTTAAACTGTCATTTGTTGCCCATGCATCCAGTTTTGTGCAATTCCCCCTATAATGCTTTGCAGTCAGCTTTGGACTTCACTGTCTTGAATAATTTTGTTAGCAATGTTGTTGTAGCTGTGTTGATCCCAGGCTAGTAGAGAGACCAGGTGAATTAGTTCCAGTACAGTTTTGGGAGCACGCCACTGTTAACAGTTCTCCAGTGTGATAACAGACCATTTATTCTTACTCTTTGTTTGCTCTCTTTTAACCAGTTACTGAGCCATTAGAGGAACTTCCTTATTATTCCTTGACTAGAGACTTTTGAGCCTTTGGTGAGGGATGTTGTCATAGGCTTCCTGAAAATCCATGTGCACTGTATCGACTGGATCACACTTATCCACAGAATTCTACTAAATTAGTGAGCTGCATTGACTTTTTTCCTGCAATTCATGTTTACGTATGTGTCTGATCATTCTTTTCTTTACTAGAGTTTCTACTAATTTATCTGGTACTGAAGATAGGCTTACTGCCCTGTCAATGCCAGAATCACCCCAATAGCCTTTTTAAAACTCAGTGTTACGTTAGCTACCCTTCAGTCATCTGGTACAGAGGTTGATGTCAGTGAAAGGTTACATATTACAATAGATAGTTTTGCAATTTCATATTTGAGTTTCTTCAAAAGTCTAGGATGAATACCATCTGGTCCTGTGACTTATTACTGTTTAATTTATTAGTTTGTTCAAATACCTCTTGTTCTGACAATGTGGGATAGTACTTCACATCTGTCACCCAAAAAGACTCTGATGTGGGTATCTCCTCATAACCGCTACACTAAAGACCAATGCAATGCATTCATTTAGCGTCTCTGCAATAGCTTTGTCTTCTTGAGTACCCCTTTAACACCTTTGTCATCTAATGTCCCACTGTTTGTCTGGCAAGCTTCCTTCTTCTGGTGTACTTAAAAAAATCTTATCTTTTGCTTTTGTGACTTTAGTCAGTTTCCTTTAAAATTCTTTCTTGCCTGCTTTATTGTACATTTACACTTAACCTCACAGAGTTTGTGCTCTTCCTATTTTCTTCATTACGATTTGACTCTCCATTTTAAAGGATACCTTTTTGCCTGAAATGGCCTCTGTTACTCTGCTGTTTCGCCATGGTGACATTCTTTTGGTCCTTTCTGATTTGGAGTGTAGCCTTTTATTGTCTTTAAAGTGAATTTAGTAAGGTGGTATTACATTAGGCCAAAAGAAATCTGATGACGTTCAACAAGGACAAGTGCAGAGTCCTGCACTTAGGATGGAAAAATCCCATGCACTGCTACAGACTAGGGACCGAGTGGCTAGGCAGCAGTTCTGCAGAAAAGGACCTAGGGGTTACAGTGGATGAGAAGCTGGATATGAGTCAACAGTGTGCCCTTGTTGCCAAGAAGGTAAATGGCATTTTAGGCTCTAAAAGTAGAGGCATTGCCAGCAGATCTAGGGACATGATCATTCCCCTCTATTCGGCATTGGTGAGGCCTCATCTGGAGGACTGTGTCCAGTTTTGGGCCCCACCCTACAAGAAGGATGTTGAAAACATTGGAAAGAGTCCAGCAGAGGGCAACAAAAATTATCAGGGGGCTAGGGCACATGACTTATGAGGAGAGGCTGAGGGAACTGGGCTTATTTAGTTTGCAGAAAAGAAGAATGAGGGGCGATTTGATAGCAGCCTTCAATTACATCCCATTCCAAAGAGGACGGGGCTAGGTTGTTCAAGTGGTGGCAGATGACAGAGCAAAGAGCAATTGTCTCAAGTCGCAGTGGTGAAAGTCTAGGTTGGATATTAGGAAACACTAGGAGGGTGGTGAAGCACTGGAATGGGTTCTCTAGGGAGGTGGTGGAATCTCCATCCTTAGAGATTTTTAAGGTCAGGCTTGACAAAGCTCTGGCTGGGATGATTTAGTTGGTGTTGCTTCTGCTTTGAGCAGGGGGTTGGACTAGATGACCTCCTAAAGTCTCTTTCAACCCTAATCTTCTATGATTCTACGATACACCACCGTGGGTTCAGCTCTGGCAGCTACAGTTTCAAACACAACAGATTGAAATTCACCTCTGCTGCTTGCTTCATATTTATAGTCTCTAGGAACACATAAAGACCAAAGGCAGAGCCCACACAACCTTCACAAATATGAGGCCTAGTTTATTTTGCAAGGTTTTAAAGTTACCAGCAAAATTATGATTATTTTAGCACATAGAAATTCTATAAAGACTTATGCACAAGTTACAAATACAACTCTAGTCACATCCTCCTAGGTAGTGTTAGAGTCTGATGGGTCTGTCATAGATTGATCATCAGTAGAGAGATGGTTCCTGCTGGAGTGTCCCATAAGAAGTTCAATTTTTCTAATCTCGGCACTCTCTTTTTATAATTTGATTCTGACTATACCCCATTAGCATTTACGCACATAGTGCATTCTGCGGTTAGCGTGTGTGTCAGACTATCTTGTAAGCAAAAAATAATTGTGTTAATTTTGTCACAATATCACCCATTGGTAAATCTTTTCCCATAATTTTGTGGCATAGGAGCATTTGGTCACTTTATTATGTCAAGCATTTCTTAAGCCTATGGATTAGTATGGCTAAACTAAAATATTACAGGCCTTAGCCTGAAGGCCTTGCATTTCACACCTACTTATGCATACTAATACATACTTATCCCTTCTAACTAGTGATCAATCTTATACTTCTATAATTCTACAACTTAACTCTATTTAGCATGGAATGATTATATATGATATAGCATGTTAATCATAATGTCACAATAAATTAACAATAGACTGAAACCATTGGCTACATTTCCTTATCCCCCTTGACAGGGTGAGTATTAAACTTGACAATAAGATAATGAGAACCCTTTCACATACATATTACATGACAGTACACATAAATGATTAATATAGTAATACACAGAAAATATAATTGGTATAATATTCAAAATCTTATATGTAACATAAATCTATGCCTAAATTTTATAGGTAACTCCAATGCTCTGTATTTATTAGGGATTAGTGCTTTCTGTAGGTTCATTTCAAGTGGTAGATCTACTACTCTTCTGCACTGTGGTACATAATTATAATCACATGAAGCTTCTGGAACTTGATGTGGGTTTATGTTATGCATGTTTTCATACACATCCACATCCTCATCTACTTCTCTCATGTTATCTCTAGCTGCTGCTAGTGAAGTGGCAGTGCATAGCAAGGGAAAGGAACTAAGCTGGCGTTTAACCCTTTCTGCACATATGATTCTAAATCTCCCTCCCGTGTAACATGAGGTAAAGGTGGCACACATAGTAAGGATACTATGGCCAATAATCCATCCCTTCCAGTCAATTCCCACTACTCCCACAATAAATGAACAATAAACTAAAATCATTTGCTACAGCAGAACACATTTAGTCTGAGCCTCCATTATGATGTTTTTAAATTGTCTCCATGTTGCTTGCCAGCATTTAATCCTGGTGAGAGACCATGGTCGCTTAAAGGGCCATACTGAGATTGCTCAGTCAGGGCAAACTTCAAAGACTTGAAGGGCAGACAATCCTCACAACTGGTGGTTTATTCTAATACTTAGATTCACCAACCCACTAACAAAACAGCTTCTACAATACCTTAGCAGTTACCAAGAAACTAAAATAGTTCCCTGAAGCAATCTAGCCTTTGGCTCCCACAAGTCTAATATGGTGAGGATTGCTTAAAATCTTATTCACCATATACAATGTTCTACCAATCCCAAGAGATCAGACACATTACCTACCAAGCCAATGAATATTTCAGATCTTACCCAAATACATGCGTACAGCCAATTCTTATTAACTAATCTAAGATTCTTTTAAAAAGAAAGAAAGAGTAACTGTGTTTACACATATAGATCATACAGATATGAATAAAGGTCTTAGGGCTGGTCTACACTACAGGGGGAAATCGATCTTAGATATGCAACTTCAGCTACATGAATAACGTAGCTGAAGTCGAATATCTAAGATTGGATTACTCACCCGTCCTCACCGCACGGGATCGATGTCCGCGGCTCCCCCTGTCGATTCCGCAACTCGATTGGGGTTGGTGGAGTTCTGGAATCGATATAAGCATGCTCGGTGATCGATATATCATGTCTAGATGAGACGCGATATATCAATCCCCGAGTAATCGATTTTAACCCGCCGATACGGCAGGTAGTCTAGACGTAGCCTTAGGTCAGTGTCATAGCAGAGATGGTGAGCTGCTTATTTACAAAAGTCCTTCCATAATTAATTCCATAGGCAGCCCGTGTGCAGTTTGTTCAAATTCTTCCATTAGAATTGCAGGGTTAATTCAGAATGGAGGTGGACACCTCAATCTTGTGGTTTGAACTTTCCCTGACAACATTTAAGCAGATCTGAGATAAAAAGGAACAGGTCATAGAGTTCTTTTACAGTCTCTGGTAGGCTATGGTAGCCTCTTGACAGCAGACAACACAGCAGACATTACTTGGATGAAGAATAGTCATATACATTATAGCTTTGAAATAAATCCATCTCCACTGCTAACTAGCTCCACTCATTAGCATAAAGTAATGATCCATTCCAACAGTTCGTAGACAGTTTGCTACAAACTTCAAAGAGAAATATAGACAATGATATTATTACACCCAAGTTTAATCTAAATGTGAATATTCCTTTTTGATCTCTGAATCAAATATAGTAACAGACACTACAGATAAGAACTAAAGTAAGCAGAGTCAGAATGAGCTCCACCCTGTCATCTGGTGATGAGCTGTGGAAAAGTACTTCAGGGGCTGATCTCATTTGCATGGTCACACCTACCCTGCCTAACATGATGGGACTGCTTGCCCAAATGGTCACTTTGGCTGCTGTGGGATCTCCAGTCTCTTTGTTATTAGGGGCAGGAGTAATAAAGTGTTGTAACTCTGGTTATGTGACTCAAGGACAGGCGTATTATCCCCCGCCAGGGACCTTAAATTTAACGATATTATGGTCAGTCTTAAAGTGAGTGGTTCAGTTATAGTTACCTCTTTGACCAGATTCTGTGCTCCACTTAGGACTAAATCAAGAATTGCCACTTCCCTTGTGGATTCAAAAACTAGCTGCTCCAAGAATCAGTTGTTTATGGTGTCTACAAATTTTGTGTCTGCATCATACTCTGAGTTTACATTTACCCAGTCAATATGAGGGTAGTTGAAGTCACCCATTCTTATTGTGCTTTCTGCTTTTGTAGCCTCTCTAATCTCCTTTAGCATTTCACAATCATTGTCACCATACCGGTAAGCTGGCCAGTAATATATTCCTTCCGCTATACTCTTATTATTCAAGCATGGAATTTCTATACATAGAGGTTCTTTGGCACAGTTTGATCCATTTAAGATTTTTACTTTATTTGACTCTATATTTTCTTTAACATACAATGCCACTCCCCCACAATCACAACCTACTCTGTCATTTCTATTTATTTTATACTCCGGTACTACCACATCCCATTGATTATCCTCATTCTGGCGAATTTCCACAGTGATACAAGAATGAGCTGAGCTCTGGAAAACATGCCTTACAGTGAGAGACTCTCAGGAAATTCATTCTATACAGGTTATCAAAGAGAAAATTAAGAGGTGATTTGATCATGATCTTTAAGTACCTATGTCATAGTATAATTCCCAAATCTGGACCGTAGCGTCCAGGATATGGGTACTAGCATAAAGTCCTCTAAGTTTAATTATCAGCTTAGATTCTGTAGCGCTGCCACCAATCAGGAATTTCTAGGGCCTGATACCCTCTGGTCCCCCCAAAACCTTCCCTGGGAACCCCAAGACCCAGATTCCTTGAGTCTCACAACAAAGGGAAATAAACCATTCCCTCCCACCTCTTTACCTCCTCCCAGATCTTTCCTGCCTGGGTACACTAGGAGATACCATGATTCAATTCCTTGAAACACAACAGAGAGAGATCAAGTTTCTCTCTCCCCTTTTCCCAGAGGCAATACAGATTCAAGTTCCGTGAATCTAACACAAAGAGGAAATTTACCTTTCCCTCTCCCCACCAATTCCCTGGTATATACAGACTTAGTTCCTTTGAGCTTTAACTAGGAGAGAAAAATCAAACAGTTCTTAAAAGCAAAACTTTTAATAAAAAAGAAAGAAAAAAGTAAAAGGTTTATCTCTGCAATTTAGATGGTAAAAAGTTACAGGGTCTTTCAACTTATAAACAATAGAAAGAAATTTTCTGCAGCAGAAACACAATTTAAGCTATTTCCAGCAAGTACACATATGCAAATGGTAAAAAAACAAAGTAAAAGACTACGACCGCCTTTTCTTACTTACAATTCTGAATAGATAAGAGACTGTAGCAGGGAGATTGGCAGAAACCTGGTTGCACCTCTAGCCCCGTCCAGGACCCAGAGAGAACAAAGCCAAACCCCAAACCCACAAACAAAGGCTTCCCTCCACACGAGATTTGAAAGTATCTTGTCTCCTGATTGGTCCTCTGGTCAGGTGTTTGGGTCGCTGTTTGTTAACCCTTTACAGGTAAAAGAGACATTAACCCTTAACTATCTGTTTATGACATGCCCCCCAAATCGCAGACAGTGGGGAACCTCACTGGCGGTGATTTCTTCCTATAACTTTAGAATAAACAGATTAATACAACACATGTACCTTTACATATACCACTAAGTAGTACAAGACTACATATACTACTAAGTACTACAAGACTTTCTACATTTTAAGAACAATTTTATTCTGGGAATCTCTCACGGGAGAGTGCATCAGCTACTTTGTTAGAAGCTCTTGAAATGTGTTGAATTCCAAAATCAAAATCTTGGAGAGTTAAACTCCATTGAAGCAGTTTTTTGTTGTTTTCCTTGGCAGTATGAAGCCACTTTAGCGCAGCATGGTCGGTTTGTAGCTGGAACCGCCGTCCCTAAACGTATGGGCGTAGCTTTTCCAGGGCGTACACAATGGCGTAGCATTCCTTTTCACTGACTGACCAGTGACTTTCCCTCTCAGACAGTTTCTTGCTGAGAAACACGACAGGATGGAAGTTGTGATCCGCTCCTTCCTGCATGAGAACTGCGCCTATACCATGCTCAGATACATCTGTGGTTACTAGGAATGGTTTGTCAAAGTCCAGGGCCCTTAGCACAGGGTCAGACATGAGCGTTGCCTTAAGTTGGATAAAGGCTTTTTGACACACATTAATCCACTTGACTGCATTCGGCTGGGTCTTTTTGGTCAGGTCGGTCAGTGGGGCAGTGATTTGGCTGTAGTGTGGTACAAATCGCCTGTAGTACCCGGCCAAGCCTAAGAAGGATTAGACCTGTTTCTTGGACTTTGGGACAGGCCACTTTTGGATAGCATCCACCTTGGCCTGTAGGGGGTTTATGGTTCCTCGACCCACTTGGTGTCCCAGGTAAGTCACTCTGTTTTGGCCTATTTGACACTTTTTGGCCTTAACAGTTAGTCCAGCCTGCCTGATGCGATCAAAGACCTTATCCAGGTGTTCTAGATGTTCGGGCCAGGAGTCAGAAAAGATAGCCACACCATCGAGGTAGGCAACTGCATATTCGCCCAGTCCTGCTAGTAGACCATCTACCAGCCTCTGAAGGTGGCGGGTGCATTTCACAGCCCGAAAGGAAGGACATTAAATTCATACACCCCTGCATGGGTGATGAATGCTGACCTTTCCTTGGCAGGTTCATCTAGTGGTACTTGCCAGTACCCCTTGGTTAAGTCTATTGTAGACATGAATTGGGCACGTCCCAACTTCTCCAATAGCTCATTGGTGTGTGGCATTGGATAGTTGTCTGGACGAGTTACCGCATTTAACTTACGGTAGTCCACGTAAAAGCGTATTTCCCCATCTGGTTTGGGTACCAGAACCACTGGAGATGCCCATGCACTGGTAGATGAGCAGATTATACCCATCTGTAGCATGTTCTGGATCTCCTGTTCTATAGCAGCTTGGGCATAAGGAGACACTCGGTAGGGTAGGGTTCTAATTGGGTGAGCATTACCTGTGTCAATGGAGTGGTATGCCCGTTCAGTCCATCCTGGGGTGGCTGAGAACAATGGGGCAAAGCTAGTGCACAACATCTTGATTTGTCGCCGCTGCAGACGTTCCAGGGTGGTTGAGAGGTTCACCTCTTCCAAGCCACCGTCTTTTTCCCTTCGTAGTAGACACCGTCAGGCCACTCAGCGTCATCTCCTCCCTGGACTGTAAACTGACAAACCTGTAAGTCTCTGGAATAAAAGGGCTTGAGAGAATTAACATGATGCACTCTGGGCTTTAGGGAGGAATTGGGAAATGCTTTGAGGTAGTTTACAGCTCCCAGGTGCTCTTGGACCATGAATGGCCCTTCCCATGATGCTTCCATCTTATGGGCCTGTTGCGCCTTTAAGACCATAACCTGGTCTCCTACCTTGAAGGAATGCTCTCTGGTATGTCTGTTATACCAGGCCTTTTGCTCTTCCTGAGCATCCTTTCGGTTTTCTTTAGCAAGGGCTAAAGAGCGTCGGAGGGTGTTTTGTAGGTTGCTTACAAAGTCCAGAATATTAGTCCCTGGAGAAGGTGTAAACACCTCCCATTGCTGCTTTACCAACTGTAATGGCCCCTTAACCTCGTGACCATACACAAGTTCAAACGGTGAAAACCCTAAACTGGGATGTGGTACAGCCCTGTAGGCAAAAAGGAATTGCTGCAACACTAGGTCCAAGTCATTGGAGTGTTCATTGACGAATTTATGTATCATGGCCCCCAAAGTTCCATTAAAACTTTCTATCAGGCCATTGGTTTGATGGTGGTACGAGGTGGCAACCAAGTGGTTCACTCCATGAGTTTCCCACAGTTCTTTCATGGTCCCTGCCACTTCATTAGATCCTGAATCTGTAAGGATGTCGGAGGGCCAACCTACCCTGGCAAAAATGTCTGTTAGGGCCAGGCACACAGCTTTAGCCCTGGTGTTGCCTAGAGCTACTGCTTCTGGCCATTGGGTAGCAAAGTCCACGAAAGTCAGTACGTACTGCTTTCCTCTGAGTGTCTTTTTTGGGAAAGGACCCAGAATATCCACAGCTACTTGCTGAAATGGGACCTCAATTATGGGAAGTGGCTGGAGAGGGGGCTTGACCTGGTCTTGGGGCTTTCCCACTCTTTGGCATACCTTACAAGACTGGACATACTTGGCAACGTCCTTGCCCATCCCCCAGTGGAAGGACTTTCCCAACCGGTCCTTGGTTCTGTTCACCCCAACATGGCCACTGGGATGATCATGGGCTAAGCTTAAGAGCTTTTCCCGGTACTTAGTTGGAACCACCAACTGTTTTTGCGGATGCCAGTCTTCCTGGTGTCCACTAGAAAGAGTTTCCTTGTATAAAAGTCCTTGTTCTACAACAAACCGGGATCGATTAGAAGAGCTGAGAGGCGGTGGGGTGCTCTGTGCCGCTGCCCAAGCTTTCTGAAGGCTGTCATCTGCTTCCTGCTCAGTCTGGAACTGTTCCCTTGAAGCTGGAGACACCAGTTCTTCCTTAGACTGTGGACTTGGGCTTGGTCCCTCTGGAAGCGATGTAGGTGATGGGGTTGTTTCCGTTGGTGGTGAGCCGCTCTCCGCTGGTGCACCAGGGGGTATTTCAGGCTCTGGCCTAGCCTGTTGGGTGTGGTTGTCTGCTGTTTCTGCCAGTTCAGGCTCGCTGGCGCCCTCTGGAGTTGGGGTTGAAAATGGATTTGCAAGCGCTGGTGTCAATGCTGATTACGGTTCTGGTGCTGGTTGCTTTTCCAGTTCCTGGTCTGGGACTGGAAGCACTGTGGCTGTTTCCGTTGTTGGCATGGGATCCGGGTCCACTACCTCTGTCTGGGTCTCTTGTAACCCTGCAGACAGCTGAGGAACAGGAATGGGTCGAGAAGCTTGCCTGGTTTGGCTGCGGGTAACCATTCCCACTCTCTTGGCCCGCTTCACCTGGTTGGCCAAATCTTCCCCCAGTAGCATGGGGATGTGATAATTGTCATAGACTGCAAAAGTCCCATTCCTGACCAGCCTTTGTACTGGACAGGCAGTTCAGCTGTAGGCAAGTCTACAGCTTGTGACATGAAGGGGTAAATTGTCACTTGGGCCTTCGGGGTGATGAATTTGGGGTCTACGAAGGATTGGTGGATAGCTGACACTTGTGCCCCTGTGTCTCTCCACGCAGTAACCTTCTTTCCACCCACTCTCAAAGTTTCCCTTCGCTCCAAGAGTATTTGAGAGGCATCTGGGCCTGGGGATCTTTGGTGTGATGGTGGTGTAAGGAACTGCACTCGGTTGGGGTTCTTTGGACAGCTGGCCTTTATATGTCCCAGTTCATTACACTTAAAGCATCTTCCAGCTGACTGGTCACTGGGTCGAGGTGAGTTACTGGAGACTGGTGAGGTGGAAGAATAGGGTGTCTGTGGCTTTCCTTGGGTTGTCGGTGGGGTCTTGTGCTGCCCTCAGTTATAGGGTTTATTGTCGGTGTGCCCCCTGGGGTATTCGCTCCCCTTGACAGTAGGTTTTTTCTTTTCTGCCACTTCCATCCATTTGGCTCCAATCTTCCCCGCCTCGATTACCGTTTTGGGTTTTCCATCTAGGATGTACCTTTCTATTTCCTCAGGAACACCATCTAAGAACTGCTCCATTTGTATCAGGAGGTGCAGCTCGTCCGGATTGTTAACCTTTGTTCCTGATATCCAGGCTTCATAATTCTTTGCAATGTGGTAGGCGTGTCGGGGAAATGACACATCTGGTTTCCCTTTTAGGGCTCTGAACTGCTGATGGGCATGTTCAGGTGTTATCCCCATTCTGTATCTGGCCTTGGTTTGAAAAGGTTTATAATCGTTCATGTTCTCCTTAGGCATTTCAGCCGCCACCTCTGCTAAAGGTCCACTGAGCTGTGGTCTCAGCTCTATCATGTACTGGTCTTCAGGGATGCTGTAGCCAAGACAGGCTCTTTCAAAATTTTCTAAGAAGGCCTCAGTGTCATCACCTGCCTTGTAGGTGGGAAATTTTTTGGGATGTGGAACCATAATTGGAGAAGTGTTGTTAGAATTGGCTGGGTTCTGTTGCTTAGCCTTTTCTAATTCCAGGGCCTGCTGATGGGCTTCCCTCTGGAGTTCCAACTCTCTCCTGTGGGCAGCCTCTCTGTTTTCTTGTTCTCTTTTGTGGGCCGCCTCTCTTTCTCTTTCTCTTAGCTCCATCTCTTTTTGTTTTATTTCTAGTTCTTGTATTTTTTTTCCATATCTCTCTTGTGCTCTGTGTCTTTGATTTGTTTCTCGGCCTCCACTTTTGCCCTGGAAGTCATGTTTCCTGCTTTTATTTTATTTTATTTTTGTGTGTGTGTGTTGGGGCGCCCTCTGCTGGTTTATTGTCTGAATTACTGTTCCTCTGCTGCTTGCTCTGTTGCTAAGCAACAGAGTCTTTCTAACAAGCCTTCCAGAATAAAACTAGAACAAAAGGAAACCTTTCATTTGCATGTGTGTTCTGCTGGTGTAGTTGACTCACAGCTGGAGTTCTATTGTCTAACAAAAGACCCCTATTAAACTTAATGGCCCTTGCCTGAGGCCATATCTATGCACAGCCAGACCGGAGCAAGGAAAAAAAAATCTCTGGCTGTAGTTTAAAAAAAAACCCTTCTCTCTGCTTACAAGCAGCTAGCAGAGGTAAGAAACTTAATAATTTTACTGGCTTTTGGATTCTTATCTATCCCACCCACTGCCAACATGTTATAGTATAATTCCCAAATCTGGACCTTAGCATCCAGGATATGGGTACTGGCATAAAGTCCTCTAAGTTTAATTATCAGCTTAGATTCTGTAGCACTGCTACCAATCAGGAATTTCTAGGGCCTGATACTCTCTGGTCCCCTCAAAACCTTCCCTGGGGACCCCAAGACCCAGTTTCCTTGAGTCTCACAACAAAGGGAAATAAACCATTCCCTCCCACCTCTTTACCTCCTCCCAGATCTTTCCTGCCTGGGTACACTAGGAGATACCATGATTCAATTCCTTGAAACACAACAGAGAGAGATCAAGTTTCTCTCTCCCCTTTTCCCAGAGGCAATACAGATTCAAGTTCCATGAATCTAACACAAAGAGGAAATTTACCTTTCCCTCTCCTCACCAATTCCCTGGTATATACAGACTTAGTTCCTTTGAGCCTTAACTAGGAGAGAAAAATCAAACAGGTCTTAAAAGCAAAACTTTTAATAAAAAAGAAAGAAAAAAGTAAAAGGTTTATCTCTGCACTTTAGATGGTAAAAAGTTACAGGGTCTTTCAACTTATAAACAATAGAAAGAAACTTTCTCCAGCAGAAACACAATTTAAGCTACTTCCAGCAAGTACACATATACAAATGGAAAAAAAAACAAATTAAAAGACTATAACCGCCTTTTCTTACTTACAATTCTGAATAGATAAGAGACTGTAGCAGGGAGATTGGCAGAAACCTGGTTGCCCCTCTAGCCCCGTCCAGGACCCAGAGAGAACAAAGCCAAACCCCAAACCCACAAACAAAGGCTTCCCTCCACACGAGATTTGAAAGTATCTTGTCTCCTAATTGGTCCTCTGGTCAGGTGTTTGGGTCCCTGTTTGTTAACCCTTTACAGGTAAAAGAGACATTAACCCTTAGCTATCTGTTTATGACAACCTACCTGGAGAAGGTTTTTGAAGTAGAGAGAGCTTTAATTTAGCAGACAAATCGGCATAACAAGATCCAGTGGCTGGAAGCTGAAGCTGGTTAAATTTAGGCTAGAGATAAGATGCAAATGTTAAACACTGTGGGTAAATAATCAGTGGAGCAACATACCTAATGGTGTGGTGGCTTCTCCATCACCAACAATTTTAAAATCAAGATTAAATTTTATTCTAAAAATATACTGTAGCTCAGCCACAAGTTATGGGCACGATGCTGGAATAACTGGATGAGATTCTCTCTAGTCTGTTATACAGAGAAAAACTGGGTAATCATAATCTTCCCTTCTAGCCTTAAATCTGATGAACCTAGGAATATAAATAATTACATAAAAAGAAGTCAAAAGAACATTGCTGAGTTGCAAAGTCAAGCACTCCAAAGTTTGGCCTGTTCCACCTTAATTTGGCCCTCTTGTTCATATACATACTTAAGTTCCCTGTAAGCTGTGTGGTCGTGCAGCAGCCTATTTAACACTGTGCAGGTGCTCAGGGAACCTGCCCGGGAACCTGCCCCAGCCAGGGGATGGGCAGCCCTCCCCCAGCCCCAACCTAGCCCATACCCCAACTTGCATTGGCTGGACGAGGCCTCAGGGCCCAACTATGCCACAGCCTGGACCTTCCCTGACCTGGCCCGAATGCAACCGGAGCAGCGCAGCCCGGTCTGGCCGCAGCTGCAGCCAGAGCAGCGCGGCGCGGTCTGGACCCAGCCGTGGCAACCCAGGAGCTCTGGTCCGGACCTGTCATGGGATGTTCCTCCCTGAACCCAGCCCCATCCCAGAGTTGTGGGGGACAGGGGGCGGGTACTTATCCTGCTTCCCCAGCCCAGGAACTGCCACGGCAGGTAGAGGAGCCTCTCCCCCCAGCCCAGGTGCTGCTGTGTGAGGAGAGAGCTGAGGGGGGTCATCTCTTCCCACCATAGCCCCAGAGCTCCCTCCTGCATCCCAAACCCCTCATCCTCATCCTCAACCCAGAGTCTGCACCCCAGCTGGAGCCCTCCCCGCACCCCGACCCTCTGCCCCAGGCCTGAACCCTCATCCCGAGCCCCACTGCAGAGCCTGCAACCCCAGCTGGAGTCCTCACACCCCTGCACCCCACCCCTCTGCCCCAGCCCTGAGCCCCCTCCCACACCCTGAACCCCTTGGCCCCACACCCCCAGTGAATTTTGTTATGCTCACCGAGATGAAGGTGATGTGTCACACATCACCTCCATGTTGGTGCACATAACAATATTTGTTCTGCACATGAGTGGGAAAAATTAGTGGAAACACTGACAACTCGTGCCTCCTGATACTGGAGGGCATGTTGTTAAGGGGAGGATAAGTGACCGCCCCACCTATCTCCTTTGGGAGAAAGTTGCAGCCCCATCTCCCTGGGCCAGGGCTGTTAAACGCACCAGGTCCTGGGGTGCTGGGGCCACAGGAGCAGGGAGCATATGCCTCTGGGACCGGGTGGGGCCAGCCTCACCTGAATAGAGGCCGGAGAACCTGCTCCCAGCACCTTTCCCAGAGCCACCCCACCCCACCCTGTGCACAGCCCAGGGACCGCCACACTATTACCACCCCACCAGAGTTACTGGAGCTGGGGTCTCTGTTCTCCTGCTGCATCTCCCCCCTTCGAGCAAGTTTGGCCCCTGTCCCTGGCAGCTGGGTCCAGGCAGGTAGAGGAGAGAGCAGGCAACTGCCCCTCTTCTCTCCTGATGGGCTCTCTTTCAGGCAACTGTCTTGCTTCACAGAGCCAAAGTGAGAAGTGGCTGGCCCTGTCCCTTTCACTGCCCACCCAAGGCCAAATGCCAGGGACAGGGGACATGCATGCTGGGGGCCCAGTGCAGTAGGACAAGGACAGAGACCTTCTCCCTCCCCGCCCTGCAGGCCAAGCAGAAATCGGGGAGGAGGGGACTTGACCCTGCATGCCCTCCATGTGTCGCCTATGCATAATGATACAGCCTTTAATGATATGATCACATGCTAAATTTTTCCATCAGACCATTGCATCCAATATTGATTAGAAGATTGTCACTGATGGAGAATCCACCATGACCCTTGGTAAGTTGTTCCAGTGGTAAATTTGTCTCATTTAATTTCCAGTCTAATTTTGTCTAGCTTTAACTCCCAAGCCGTCGTATCGTGTTAAACCTTTCTCTGCTAGACTGAACAGCCCATTATTAAATATTTGTTCCCTATGTAGATACGTATAGACTGTAGTCAAGTCACCCTGAACAGTCTCTGTTAAGCTAAATAGATTGAGCTCTTCGAGGCTATCACTATCAGGTAGGTTTTGTAATCCTTTAAACAGTCTTGTGGCTCTTCTCTGACCCCTCTCAAATTTATCAATATGTGTCATAAATATAAAGGGAAGAGTAACAAACCTTATGTATGGAGTGATATAAAATCCCTCTTGGCCAGAGGTACAGAATCACTTACCTGTAAGGGGCTAATAAGTTCAATTAACCTAGTTGGCACCTGACCAGAAGGACAAATGGGGAAAGAAGACACTTTCAAATCTGGGGGGAGGGGCAGGGGCAGGGGCAGGGGGAAGAGTTTGTTTGTTCTCCTGTGTGTGCGTTCCCTCTTGAGACAAAGAGAGAGACCAAGCAGGTAATCTAGCTCCTACAAAATGATACATCTAAAATTCCAGAAATTGTAAACAATAGCAAGGAAATGCATCAGATTATCTTTTGTTTTAGCTTGCGAATTTTCCCTATGTTAAGAGGGAGGTTTATTCCTGTTTTTTAAACTTTAAAGTTAAGCCTAGCAGGGAATTCTCTATGAAGTTTTAAATCTTTTTATTACCCTGTAAAATTACCTTCCATTGTGATATTACAGAGGTGCTTCTTTTACTTCTTTTTTTTTAATATAATAAAGCTCTTCTTTAAAAAACCTGATTGGTTTGTAGTGTCCTAAAAACCCAAGGTTCTGGTCTGTGCTCAGGGTATGTCTTCACTACCCATCGTATCAGCTGGTAGCAATCGATTGCTCGGGGATCGATATATCGCGTCTCATCTAGACGCGATATATCGATCTCTGAACGCGCTTATATTGATTCCTTAACTCCACTAACCCAAATGGAGCTGCGGAATCGATAGGGGGAGCCGCAGACATCGATCCCGTGACGTGAGGATGGTGAGTAATTCGAACTTAAATAATTCACATTAGGTTACTCATGTAGCTGAAGTTGTGTATCTAAGATCAATTTTCCCCCGAAGTGTAGATCAGCCCTCACTTTGTTAAATTATTTGGTTGGTATATTATTCTCAAGCCTCCCCAGGAAAGGGGGTGAAGGGGCTTGGGGGATTTTTTTTGGGGGGGCGGGGATAGGGCTCCAAGTGGCCCCCTCCCTGAATGTTTGTTTTAATCATTTGGTTGTGGCAGCAATACTATCCAAGGACAAGGAAAGTAATGTGTGTCTTAGGGAAGTTTTTAACCTAAGCTGGTGGAATATAAGATTAGGGGGTCTTTCATGAGGGTCCCCACATCTGTACCCCAGAGTTAAGAGTGGGGAGGGAACCCTGATATTTCTTTCTTGAATTGTAGGCACCAGAACTGGACACAGGACTCCAGCAGCAGTTGCACCTGTGCCAAATACAGAGGTACTCACTCCTACTTGAAACTCTCCTATTTATGCTTAAATGGGAGCTCATGTTTAGCTGATTCTCCATCAAGATCCCCTAATCTTTTTTAATCACTGCTTTCCAGGACAGTGTCCCCCATTCTGTAAGTATGGTCTACATTTTTTGTTCCTAGATGTATGCATTTACCATTAGCCATGTTAAAACTCATATTGTTTGCTTGCACCCATCCTACCAAGCAATCCAGACAACCTATCCTCCCCATTATTTTACCACTCCCCCAATTTTTGTGTCATCCACAAACTTTACTTGTGATGTTTTTGTTTTCTTCCAGATCATTAATAAAAATGTTAAATCATGAACTTGCTGATCCAAGGCTCCAATTTCCAGTAACAACATAGTCTTTTGCTTGTTCCTTTTACATTTCTTATCAAGTGCTGTCCGTTGAAGCTCCTTTCCACCCAGTCCCAGACTCCAGCCTAACACATCTCTGGGAAGTCCGTAGGGATCTCCTTTGGATTCAACCCACTCTTCCAGCATGCTGACTTCAACTACACATTATCCTTCTTCCAGACTTCTGAAATTTCCCCAGTGTTCCAAGACTTTATTGAAAATCAACATTAACAGTCCAGTGAGCTCCTCAGACAACTCTTCTAAAGTTCTTGGATGCAAGTTCTCCAGCATGCCCAGACTTGTTTCAAACATGTTTCAACATGTTCAGATGTGTTTGTCTTGTCGTTAGTTTAAAGAGGTGCATCAATAAAGCACACATTGCATTTTGTTTACGTCTTTTATTTTACACCTTTACTCATTCGAGTTTTTGTTTTTTAACAGGGACATTTTTAAAGGGGTGATGCTACTTGTAGCCTTAACAGGCGCTAGCCCTGTTTTTAGACATTCTAAAAGCTCTTTATTGGTAACATGCCCTACAACAGACGTAGGCATGTTCAGCTCTGCCAAGGCTTTCAGAAAAACAGACAACCCTTTAGGAGTCCTCTTGTTAGTGAAAGAATAAGAACTGGTTACCCCCCTGACCAAATTGAGCATGTGAGACCCCGGTACACAAAACTACCATTATTGGCCCAAGAAGAAACATCTTTATGTTGTCTGAGTTTATTTAACAATATTTCAGCTTTTTTCTTATAGCGAGGATTTACCCCCTCCAATACTTCCCGAATGACAAAGTCCGATAATCCCCTCTGGACTTCAGGAGGTCGAATTTCCTCTTGGAGAGAAAAAGGTTTATTGTAGTCTTTTCCATTTCACCATGCTTGGCCAATACCAGGTATCTTTGCAGGACCCCCTTGTAAAGTTTAGCCTTCTTGTAGTTGGATAGACCAATCTTTGAAGGTCTTTCATTTCTGACTCCAATTTGTGAGTGGTTGTGGTTCTGATATTTTCTTCACCGCTAGCAGCACGCTTTATTTGTTCTAACTGGTGGCTAGGAACGCGGTACAATTTTTAAGCATGTTCCATTATGTGTTAATTAAAAGGCTTGACAGTAGAGGGAGTGCAAAGCTCAACAAAGGTCCAATAAAGCCACTGGCTTGTTTTACAGTTAGTTTTTTTCTTCTGAGGGATAGCTTTTTATCACTCAGCTTTTTAATAATTCCTCATTTTCCTTTTAGGATGCTTATTTGTTGGGGTTTTAGAAGAAAGTTTCCTTTTAAAGTATTGAGCACTATTTCTGAGATGGCTGCTGCCCATGGCTGGTGCAAGGAAGTTTCGTGTCCTAGGCTAAACTTCCAGCTTGCCCCATTCCCACCTCACAGCTAACCCTGCCACCCACAGCAGCTAACATAGCCCCCCACCTAGGGATCCCCCCCCCCGCGGCAGCTAACACCACCTGGGGAGACTCCCCCCTACGCCCCGGCTGCAGCTAACCTTGCCCAGGGAGGCACTCTTCCTGTCCCCCCGCAGCAGCTAACTCTGCCTGGGGAGCCCACCCCAGCTCACCTCAGCTCCACCTCCTCTGCTGAGCACGCCGGCGCCGCTCTAATTCTCCTCCCCTCCCAGGCTTGTGACGCCCATTGGAGGAGACTTAGAGTGGGGGCTGTGTGCTCAGCGGAGGAGCAGAATGGAGGTGATCTGGAGCGGGGAGCGGTTCCCCTGTGCGCCCCCACACCTTTACTGCAGGTGGCCCTCCCCACGCCCCCACGCATCCCAGCTCACCTCCACTCCACCTCCTTGCTTGAGTGGGCTTTTAGGTGCCCCCTAACCCCTAGTCGCCCTAGGCAGCCGCCTAGTTTGCCTAAATGGTTGCACCAGCCCTGTTGCTACCAGGTCATCAGAAGCTGAACAGAGAATAGCCTTCCTGTGCTGTGGCTTGGCTTTGATGAGAAATCTTAAAAGAGCCAGGTTTCTCTGCATGCAGCTAGATATGTTTGTTAGGGGGATGCTCTTTTTTAAAATGGAAATTGGACAAAAATAACTATTTTTTATGTTTTTTTTTGGTGTATACACATGGCCAGTCTGAGGGGAAAAGGCCTGTTCTTAACCTGAAGGCTTCAGGCACTGAAGCATTTAAATCCACCAGCAGCTACCCATAGTCGTTTTTGGTAGCGTCCTCAAAAGCCTCCAAAAAGAATTGTGTTTTACCAGGGTACATTTGCCGGGACAGAGTGGTGATTTGCAGTTTATATACTTAGTGTTTAAATTAATCATTTGCTTTATTTTCCCCCCTGACAAAATGCGTTTTGCACACTCTATACAATACTTAGGTTTTTGCGGTGCAGGTATCTTGTAAAGACTCTCGATTTCACGGGTTTCAGAAGCAGACTCTATTAGATCATCTATAGTAACCATATTTACTTTATTACTAGGAAATAAATGTTCATCATTAAAGGTATTAGGTAAACCTTCCAAAAATGTAATACATGGAAATTTTTGCACCAACTTTTATACAATGGTTGGCAACATCTATAACACCATACAATATTTTCAAGCATACATGATACCAGCTTATTACCATTTTCTAACAATTGTTTTATAAAATATGATTTTCCAGAATTCGAGGGGCCACAAAGCAAACAGGAAAAGGGGCGAACAAACTGAACATGGCTTTTCATAATAGCAAGGTTTTAAAATCTGCCTTGAGGGCTCTTTTGTTGTAAATGACTTTCTGGGTTTTCTACAGAATTCTTGTTTCTATCAACCAATTTTTTTTTACCCTTATGATTCCGGGCTGCTGTACCATGGTTTCTTTTGGGACCTCTCCTGTGGGGTAATCCCAGACAAGTTCTTTTAAGCTTTCAAAATTATTTTTTTCACTATTTCCTGAGTGGAGTGTGATGCCATTTAATTTCATACAGGTTTTACCGCTGGACAGTTTGTACCCATATGTTTTAGGCCCAGTGGACAAAAACTCCACAATGTATCCATCTGGTGGTATTTCACTGGTCAGATCCCCTAAATAATCCCCTTCTTTACTCACAAAAATCACAGAAATTGTATCGTGATAAAGGCACCGCTCTTCTAAGCACGCTAACAGACGGATCTCTAGCCTGGCATAAGCGGTGGTGAAGCTGTAAACAGATTAGTGTTGCTGGAATGGGTGCAGTGTTCTTTTGCCTACTTCCAAGACACTACGGCTGTGTCATCATCGATAAACTTGCACACTGACAGGTTGTAATAAGGCACAAGGATGTACTTGAAGAGCTCGTCGGGGTCCGTTACTATACCTGTGTTAGTCAGATTTCTTCACTGACCAAATTTTCCCCACAAGGAATTTAAAAATAGCTTTGAGATTTGCCTTTTTGTGGGGTTTACCGTGCCTTCTCTATCACGGTACTGTTTAATGTACCTTTTTTTTTTTTTTTTCAACTCATCCGTATACCAGTGAAGGAACCCTGAGGCCTCTTGTTTCTGTCTCAGGCATGTTTTAATGTAGTCTGAAAACAGGGCATCTGAAGAGTGGTTAAAATGCCAGACTTCATTAAAGCCTCCACCAACTCTATTGTTCACCAAGTCCCTGTTAAAGTCCTCTCCTCCTCACTGTGTATGCAGGGATCCTTTTGTCTTTTTTCTGAACAAAGGGCACACAGGGGGAACATTAGTTTACCACTGACCCTGTATGGTAATACGGGGAAATACAGGCCTCTCGGAGGGTACACTTTAACCTTGGTTATGCCAAAGTACTCTCTGATATCCCCCAGACCCTTATACATGATAATGGGGTGCCCCATAGGGTATTGTTTAGTCTTGTTAACAAAAGTGTAGAGGCTGGTAAAATCATAGTAATGACTCTGTTCTCCGGGCTGCGGCTTGTAATAAAGGCACATGGCATTCATTCTACCACCATAAAGGGTGTCTCTAGGAACCAAAGGCTGTGGCAGCTTCTAATCTCTTATAAAATCTTATAAAATCCCCCACCCGGTTATCGTTTGCTAACATAGCCTGCCACTTGTGGTCCCACACGGTCCTTAACTCAACCCCTAGTCTTTTGAAAAATTCAGCCTTAAGTATGGTTTGGTTGTACAGTTTTCCATAGGTCACATTAAGCAACAGATTGCAATCATTTTCACAAAAGCAGATGGCGCAGCCGTGAAAAAAACAGCTGTTAAATTCAAAGGCCATAGGTTTACCTGCTATGAGGGTGTAACCATCCAGAAAAATAGGACCTTGCTTTAAACTCCCAACCCTGCAAAGCATGTTGGATGTAAATGTTTTCTGTGGAGGCTATGTACAAAAACCGTTGAATGGCTGGAGCGGAATATCTCTCTTGATGTTTGTGGTAATTGTCTAATGGTAGAAGGGCTATGGTTGGCTGTTTTAAAAAATTAACACAGCCATGCAAATTGATGCTAATGTAAGGTACTGAAAAGGGTCTATAAATTTAGTGACTACCTTCTCATCATCCTGTCCTGAGTTTTTAACAATCTGCTTTGCTGTCAACATCTTTTTGACAATAATAGGGCAGTTCTTTCTGGAGATCAGATTCATTTTGGCGATTGTGTTGGTACCAGTTCAGAAATTTCTGTGATTTTTTAACTTCATAGAAGCTGCACTTATTGCAAAGACTTCTGTTTTAACAATCAACTTTACCATCTTTTGCCAAAGTGCTGTGCCTTTCTAAACAGGCCTCAGACCTGAAAAACAGCTTAGATCTGGGACAGCTCTTTTTTTTATTGGCCACTTTTCTTTTTTTAGTCTTTAAACCCTCTCACTCTGTTCTTTCAACCTTTTTCTCTAAGGCTACGTCTTGACTACCCGCCGTATCGGCGGGTTAAAATCGATTGCTCGGGGATCGATATATCGTGTCTCATCTAGACATGATATATCGATCCCCGAGCACACTTATATCGATTCCGGAACTCCACCAACCCCAACGGAGTTGCGGAATCGACAGAGGGAACTGCGGACATCGATCCCGCGCGGTGAGGATGGATGAGTAATCCGATCTTAGATATTCGACTTCAGCTATGTTATTCACGTAGCTGAAGTTGCGTATCTAAGATCGATTTCCCCCCGTAGTGTAGACCAGCCCTAAATGTATCCAAGCACAAACACACAACACTTCCTTAAGCCTCTTGGCTTA
Organism: Gopherus evgoodei; assembly: GCF_007399415.2. NCBI lineage: Eukaryota > Metazoa > Chordata > Testudines > Testudinidae > Gopherus > Gopherus evgoodei. The sequence goes on along the minus strand of NW_022059983.1, from coordinate 1,527,413 downwards.
ATAGTGAAATCCTTGCGGATCTTAAACACAAAAAAGAAGCTTAAAGAAGTGGAAGATTGGACAAATGGCCAGGGAGGAGTATAAAAAGATTGCTCAGGCATTCAGGAGTGAAACCAGGAAGGCCAAAGCACACTTGGAGTTGTAGCTAGCAAGAGATGTTAAGAGTAACAAGAAGGGTTTCTTCAGGTGTGTTAGCAACAAGAAGACAGTCAAGGAGAGTGTGGGCACCTTACTGAATGAGGGAGGCAACCTAGTGATAGAGGATGTGAAAAGAGCTAATGTACTAAATTTTGCCTCTGTCTTCGCAAACAAAGTTAGCTCCCAGACTATGGCACTGGGCAGCAAAGTATGGGGACGAGAGGACCAGGCTCATATGTAGAAAGAAGTGGTTCAGGACTATTTAGAAAAGCTGGATGAGCATAAGTCCATGGGGCTGGATGCGCTGGATGTGCTAAAGGAGTTGGTGGATGTGATTGCGAGCCATTGGCCATTTTCTTTGAAAACTCGTGGCAATCGGGGGAGGTCCTGGATGACTGGAAAAAAGCAAATGTAGAGCCCATCTTTAAAAAAGTGAAGAAGGCGGATCCAGGGAACTACAGGCCAGTCAGCCTCACCTCAGTCCCTGGAAAAATCATGGAGCAGGTCCTCAAGGAATCAATGTTGAAGCATTTAGAGGACAGGAAAGTGATCAGGAACAGTCAGCATGGTTTCACCAACGGCAAGTCATGCCTGGCTAACCTAATTGCCTTCTTTGAGGAGATAACTGGGTCTGTGAATGAGGGGAAAGCAGTGGAGGTGTTATTCCCTGACTTTAGCAAAGTTTTTGATATGGTCTCCCACAGTATTCTTGCCAGCAAGTTAAAAGAGTATGGGCTGGATGAATGGACTATAATGGGATAGAAAACTGGCTAGATCATCGGGCTCAACAGGTAGTGATCAATGGCTCCATGTCTAGTAGGCAGCCGGTATCAAGCAGAGTGCCCCAAGGGTCGTTCCTGGGGCCGGTTTTGTTCAATATCTTCATTAATGATCTGGAGGATGACATGGACTGCACCCGCAGCAAGTTTGCAGATGACACTAAACTGGGAGGAGTGGTAGATAGGCTGGAGGGTAGGGATAGGATACAGAGGGACGTAGACAAATTAGAGGACTGGGCCAAAAGAAACCTGATGAGGTTCAACAAGGACAAGTGCAGAGTCCTGCACTAGGATGGAAGAATCCCATGCACTGCTACAGACTAAGGACAGAATGGCTAGGAAGTAGTTCTGCAGAAAAGGACCTAGGGGTTACAGTGGACGAGAAGCTGGATATGAGTCAGCAGGGTGCCCTTGTTGCCAAGAAGGCTAATGGCATTTTGGACTGTATAAGTAGGGGCATTGCCAGCAGATCAAGGGATGTGATCATTCCCCTCTATTCGGCATTGGTGAGGCCTCATCTGGAGTACTATGTCCAGTTTTGGGCCCCATACTACAAGAAGGATGTGGAAAAATTGGAAAGAGTCCAGCGGAGGGCAACAAAAATGATTAGGGGGCTGAAGCACATGACTTACGAGGAGAGGCTGAGGGAACTGGAATTATTTAATCTGCAGAAGAGAAGAATGAGGGGGGATTTTATAGCTGCTTTCAACTACCTGAAAGGGGGTTCCAGAGAGGATGGATCTAGACTGTTCTCAGTGGTAGCAGATGAGAGTACAAGGAGTAATGGTCTTAAGTTGCAGTGGGGGAGGTTTAAGTTGGGTATTAGGAAAAACTTTTTCACTTGGAGAGTGGTGAAGCACTTGAATGGGTTACCTAGGGAGGTGGTGGAATCTCCTTCTTTAGAGGTTTTTAAGGTTAGGCTTGACAAAGCCGTGGCTGGGATGATTTAGTCGGGGATTGGTCCTGCTTTGAGCAGGGGGTTCGACTAGATGACCTCCTGAGGTCCCTTCCAGCCCTGATATTCTATGATTCTATGATGTGGTGCGCTGAGGCTCCGGATGAGGGGGGAGCTTGGGCTAAGGAGCTGGGCCCGGGGGGGTTGGCTAAGGGGCAGGAAGTCTCAGGGACAGTCAGGGCACAGGGAGGGGACAGAGGTTGGGTGGTGGTGGTCAGGAGACAGGAAATGGGGGGTTGGATCGTGGGCATTCCGGGAGTCTGTCGGGACTCAGAGGGTGGGTGGATAGGGGTCAGGGCAGTCAGGAGACACGGAGCAGGGGTGGGGTCCTGGGGTGGTGGTTGTGGGGGTCTCTAGGGGACGATGAAGGGACAAGGAGCAGGATGGGTCTGGGATTCTGAGGGAGGTTTGCAGTCAGGGGGCAGGAAATGGGAGGGGGCTGGATAGGTTCTGCCTCCTTGCCATCTCTGTCTAGACCCTCAGGTAAAGGTGTTCCACACTGCAATTTGATATTGTGCAGGATGCAGCACTGTGACACTAAAACACCCTCAGAGTTCACAATTTTGTAACAGGAATGCAAATGATTTTAGGCACCTACAGAGCTTGGGGCAGCTGAGTGCGGTTTTATGAATCCCAGTGGGGCCTGATTCTTGGATTTAGAGCTTGGACTAATCTAAATAATTAGGAAAGGGCTAGATAATAGGTCTAGATAATAAGACAAAAAATGTCATAATGCCTTTATATAAATCCATGGTACACCCACATCTTGAGTACTGTGTGCAGATCTGGCTGCCCCATCTTGAAAAAAATATATTGGAATTGGAAAATGTACAGAAAAGGGCAACAAAAATGATCAGGAGTGCAGATAATAAGCTTCCATATGAGGACAGGTTAATAAGACCAGGACTTTTCAGCTTGGAAAAGAGAGAATTAAGGTGGGTATATGATAGAGCTCTATAAAATCACTTTAAGCACCTAAGTCACTTTGTGAATCTAGCTTTGTAGACTATTGCCAGGATAACAATGTGTTACTTCAGGGGCAGGGTCCAGTGGCCACCTATGTCCTTGAAGATGTTTGCTCTCACTGCGGTTTTGAGAAAGGCAACAGTCTGGTATTTCTTTATGGATTTTTAGTAATAGAATAAACAAGCAAATGTAAATGTAACCCCTTTAGGGTTTAGAAAGCATGGCCCCTTTAAATCTTTTTCCTAGAGGGGATGGGGAGAGTGAGAAAAAAGGAGGGAAACTCCAGGGGGTGGGGCTGGAGGTCCAGGGGAGAGGGGCAGGGCCGCCCAGAGGATTCAGGGGGCGTGGGGCAAAGCAATTTTGGGGGCCCCTTCCATAAAAAAAATTGCAATACTATACAATACTATATTCTCATGGGGGGAGCAGGGGTGGGGCCACTGAAGGTTGGTTGAAGGCTCTTGATTGTGTCCCAAATGAAAATCAGTTGGCAAGAGCAAACATGAGAAATGCCCAGGTTTGCCAAAAAGAGGCTTAGGAAGCTAAGTAGTGGGGCTCGGGCCAGGCCCACATGGGGGTGCTCGGGCCAGCTTCACGTGGGCGGCAGGGGGAGGATTACTGAATTGGGCCAGCTCTGTGCAGGAGCAGGAGAGGAGTTTGGGTGAGCAACTTGGGCCAGCTCCACCTGATGGGGAGGGGGTCTTGGGCCAGCTCTGCATGGTGCGGGAAGGAGCTCAGGTCAGCTCCGTGCAGGGAGATATTGTCATCCTACCACAGGCTGGCTCCAGCTTCTGGCCCAGCCAGGGATGGGACCTCAGGGGGAAGAGGAGGAGAAGGGGCAGGGCCACAGTTCTGGTGCCAGTGGCCTTCCCACCCCTAAACAGGGTCCAGTGCTCTTGCAGGTAACCCCAAATTGGCTGGGTAGGATTTCTAGGTGTCCAGTTTTTGACTGGAACACACAGCTGAAAAGGCACCCTGGTGGCTCTGGTTGGAACTGCTGACTGGGTCGTTAAAAGTTTGGTGAATGGCATAACGGGGACCCGGGGCTAAGGCAGGGTCCCTAGCTGCCCTGGCTCTGCATTGCTCCTGGAAGTGGCCAAGAATGGGGTCTGGCCACAGGCTCTGAGTCCAGCCCCTGCTCCAGTGTCGGATTAATAAATATGGTGCCCATAGGCCCTCAAAAAATTGCTGCACCCCGCCCCCCCCGCCAGCTCACCTCTGCTCCCCTGCGGTAAGACTGGGAGGGAGGGGGAGAAGGGGAGTTATGGTGCGCTCGGGAGATGGCAGTGGTGGAGCGGAGGTGAGCTGGGCGAGGAGTGGTTCCCGGCCCCCCAGGGTTACTCCCCGCGCCCGCGGGCCCCAGCTCACTTCTGCTCCCTCTTTTCTCCCTCCCTCCCAGCGTTTTCGCGGCACACCTGGGGGAGGAAGTGGGCAGGGGATTTGGGGATTTGGGGAAGGGGCAGAGTTGGGGAGGGATCATGAGCAAATTTGCTGCCCCTGCAAATTCGCCACCCTAGGCCTAGGCCTTGTTGGCCTAGGCGATAATACGCCGCTGCCTGCTCCGCTCAGCAACCAGGCACTCCCTGCTGAGAGCAGTTGGGAAGGTCCCCTCCATGGGTCCAGAAATGCCCAGCCACAGGCCCAAGAGGGGCTTCCTGCAGCTGTCTGTGTAGCTGAGCAGCCCTGTCCCTCTGCCCCCCCCCCCCCGTGCAGGGAGGTGAGGGGGCTCCAGCTGTGGCTGTCTGTTGTGGTGGTGGAACTGGATCACGACTTTCAAGCGTCCCAATGGCTCTGGCCGGATTCTACGGATCTCGTGGATGGCGTTGACCCCAGTGAGTTTCCGGGCCTTCACAAGGTAACAGGCCAGCATGGTTCCCTGCCAAATCCCAGCATGCAGTGCACCACCACGGCCTCGCCCTTGGTGCTGGCATCCTCCACAATTGGCAGGAAGTGCTTGATCTGCTCCAGTGACAGGGCTCAGAAGTCCTGGATGCAGAGGTGATGGTGCTTGATGTCAGGGCAGGTGTCATGGTTGGGTGGGCTGCCCTTGGTCAGCAACACCAGGTGCTGGATGCCATGCTATGCATGTACTGGTAGTGTGCGGGCTGCTGTGGCATAGCCGGCCCTGCCAGCTTGCAGGGCAGCACCTAGGAGAAGTTTGGAGGGACGGCCGATGCCACTGGTGCTGAAGCTGGCCAGGCTGATGCCCACCACGCATACGTTCTCTGCAGCTCGCCGGCGGGAGTGCAGGGAGCCCCTGCCGCCTGGTCAGGGCTGTCCTTAGGCATAGGCAGAATAGGCAGCCACGTAGGGCCTCACTCTGCCTGGGGGCACCACTCTGCAGGCAGCCCAGACAGTGGAGAAGCAGGGCTGCTGGGTCCTAGAGAGAGCCGAATGCAGCACAGTCTGAGGGACGGGATTGGCTGCCGGGGTCTCTGGGAAGGGGATGGGGTAGGGTTGGGGAAGGAGCTCACCTGTGAGTGTGACTCTTTCCCCCCAGCTGAGGTGAGGTGAGGCAGGCTCTGTGGCTCTGGAACCAGTATCCTTTGTTGTCCCCCATAACATCCATTCTTCTCCCCCCTGCCCCACAGAGCACCCCCTCCTTTCTCCCTCCTTCCCAGGAGCATCCCTCTCTCTCTCCTCCCTCCCCTCCGTCAGGGCTGGGTGGGTGAGGTGCTGCGGGGGAGGGGAGGCTGGCTGCCTGCTGAGGAATGAAAGTGAAAGTAACTCACTTCCTGGGCAGCGAGCCAGGACTGGAATGTCACACAGGGCTGGGTTGGGGTTAGCCAGATGTGTGAAAAATCAGGACAAGGGGTTGTGGTAGGGTGAGCAGATATCCCTATTTTATAGGGACAGTTCTGATATTTGGGGTCTTTTTCTTATATAGGCTCCTTTTACACCCCCCCCCCGCCCCCACTGCCTGTCCTGATTTTTCACACTTGCTGTCTGGTCACTCTAGGTCGGGGTAATTGGTGCCTATATAAGACAAAGCCCCAAATATCAGGACTGGCCCTATAAAGTCAGGACATCTGGATCTGGCCACCCTAGCTGGGGAGCGCCTCTCCCCGGGCTGGCAGCTGCCAGCGATCCGTCTCATCTGGGGGGAGCTGCACAGGGCAAGATGAGCTGCTGTGGCTCCATGGGTGACCTTTCTGAGATCAGATGCTGTGCTAACTTCACCATGGTCCGGAAGGCTGGTGGTGGTGCCCATTGGCGTGTGATTGCACCTGAGGGTTTGCTACTGCTGTTGCCACTCTGCACCCCAAGAGGTGGATTTTGGGGTCTATTGCAGCTGTTGGACCAGCAGGCTGGGGGGTGAGCCAAGCATGAAAGCAGTACTGTGTTGCCATTTAGACTGTCATTTAACAACTTTGTTTGCCAAAAATTCTTGCTAACAATCCTGAATCCAATTTCAATATATATATTTTTTTTAAAAAAAATCAATATCTTAGCCAAAAACAGAAAATTAAGTTGTTGACAATTATTAGTGACAGGTTTGGTTTGAGGCAGGGCGTGGGCCAGTTTTCATCAGAGAAACAAAAAATGTTGACTGACTTTCCTATAGCCTGTTACTCCTGGTAAGAACCCTCCAACAATTGTAATATGCTCATCTCCTTACTAGTGTATGAAGCAGGGGTCGGCAACCTACGGCACACGTGTCAAAGGTGGCAGGTGAGCTGATTTTTGATGGTATGCAGCAGCAGGCTGAGCGGCTCAGCCCATCACTGCTCTGGGGTTCCGGCTGCTGCCCTATTGCCAGCTGGGATACCAGCCATCGGCCCCACTCAGCACCTGCTGCTGGCCTGGGGACCCCCAAGGAACCCCAGGCTGGCAGTAGACTGAGCAGGCCAGCTGAACCACTCAACCTGCTGTCAGCCTGGGGTTCCATTCACTCAGCTGGCAGCGGGCTGAGTGGGCTGGTGGCGGGCTGAGCAGGGCTGGTGGGGGGTTGAGTGGCTCAGTCTGCTGCCAGTCTGGGGTGCCAGCAGCACTCAGCCTACTGCTACTCCAGGGGGCTGCCAGCCCCTTGCCAGTCAGGAGCTCAGCCGCCAGCCCCACTCTGCCTCCTGCCAGCCTGGGTGAGCAGAATCCCAGGCTGGTAGCGGGCTGAGGGGGGGTTGGCGGCCGGGATCCTGGCTGGCAGGAGTTGGTGGTCAGAACCCCAGACCAGCAGCGGGCTGAGCAGGGCCTGGGATCCTTGTCTAGGGTTCCAGCCACCAGCCCGCTGCCAGTTTGGGGTTTCATTTACTCAGCTGGCAGTGGCCTGAGCAGGACCGGTGGCCAAGACCTCAGATCATAACAATAGTTTATTTATATAATATAGACATAGAAAGAAACCTTCTACAAACATTAAAATGTATTACTGGCACGAGAAACCTTAAATTACAGTGAACTTGGCACACCACTTCTGAAAGGTTGCTGACCCCTGGTATAGAGTGACCATATGTTGTACTAAGATTCTCCTGCTTTTTTTTTTCCCCTGTGAGTCAGTATAACTTTTGCCAGCCCAGAAGTTGGGCAGCCAATGTTTTACGTTTTCACAATGTTTTCTCCAACTTTCATAAAGTAAATACATAGTTAATATGAGTTAAAAAGGCCAGGGACACTGCTTTGTGAAGAATCTGTACAGCAGATCATGCCCACAGACGATCCAGAAAAGAAATTTGAGGTTGAATTTTTTAATGTTGTGATGGATAAAGCAGTATCTGCTGTTGATGAAAGGTTTAATACCTTGCAAGTACACCATGAACAGTTTGGATTTTTGTATGACATAACTAAATTCAACAAAATAGGAAAACAAGAGCAACTAATGATAAAGTGCAAGAACCTAGAGAGCCTCCTGAAGCACGGTGATAGTTTTGATTTAAATGGACTTGAACTGTACGAAGAATTGAGTACACTGTCATCAATGTTGCCACATGCAAAATCGGTGATGGACATTGTACAGTTTATTCATACCCGCAAACTTGTTGACATATATCCTAATGTGTACATTGCCACTCCTATTCTACTGACAATTCCTGTAACAGTAGTATCAGGAGAATGGAGTTTGTTAAAACTAAAGCTCATTAAAAACTATCTCCACTCTACAATGAGTCAGGAACGCTTAACTGGTCTTGCTATTCTTACAGTCGAACAAGACATCACTTTGTCTTTGTCATACAATGACGTTATTACTGATTTTGCAGCCAAAAAAGCCAGAAAGATTGCTTTTAATTAAAAACAAATCTTTGTTTCAATACCTCTTCATATAAATTTCCAATAAAATTTTGATAAATTAAAAAATATATATTATTTGCATCATTCTGTCATATCAGAATTTTTTCTATAGTGCTGCTTCTTTAGTGCTAGTCCATCAGCATTACAGTGTGCTTAATTAAGTTAAATTGGTTTTAATAACGTGAATGTGGCAAGTTTTCCAATACTGTAAGCTTATGTTTGTGTTGCTAAGAGCAGATCAGGCACAGGGGCACCAGTTTAATAATCTCGCCTAGGGCACCATAAATCCTAAGGCCGGCCCTGCGCCTGGTGCCTGGGCCCGGCCAGAGTCAGGGCTGCAGGATGGGTCCAGGCTGGCCTCAGTCTGTCCCCCGCTTCTAACTAACACATGACCTAGGGCTGTGCGGTGGGAGCTGTGAGTTTCTGGCTCCCAGGAGCTGGGGGAGGCGTCAGGGGCTGTTACATGCATCTTTGTGAGAATGTTGTCAGTTGGAGGGAGCTTCTTCTGATTGGGGTTATTGTTTGGCCTGGCCACCAGTGTTTGTGAGAGTCTTCCTTGTACCCCACTCAGGTTGCTGGTTCCTGTGAATTCCATTCCTAGGCCTTGTCTCCACTGGCAGCAACATGTAGAATATGTGTAGCTACCTGCCACAGTGAAAAGCAGGCTGTGTCCACACTCACTGCAGTGTGTAGCTAAATGTGGCGATGACAGGTTCCAGCCGGAAGGAGCCAATGGGGAAAGGCTTCACTGGCAGGGAGGCATTGGACACTATGCTGTTAAAAATATATTTGTGTGTATTTACATTATTAGGAAAAATATTGGATTTGTATAAACACACCCACCCCCTCCCTCTGAAATGGGTTAGGCTTGTTTTGAAAGGCAGTGCCGCTTTTTTTTTGTGTGAGACTAGGCCACATTCCAGCTGTGGGGAGGAAGTCAGGACATTATGCTGCTAAAAAACAGTGTGGACCTGGGAGAACAGTTTTAGAACTCTGTTACTTTAGGCTCTGTGGGGAAATGACCAAAAGCAAGGATTCGGAATAGAAAATTAGTTGAAAATAGCATGAGAATAAGCTAGAAAATTCAGCCTTGTCCTCTGCACTGAACTGGTACGAGTTTGGGGAGGACCAGAGGATATTTAAACTTAAGGTTTAAGGTTTTAAAACTTCATTTAAATGTAAAATTGAACAAAAGCCGGAAGCCACTAGACGCCTTCTGAATCTAAGTACGCTGTCCAAGCCCTCCCCCTCTCCCCAGCACACAGTAAAGTCCGTCCTTTTGTGCCTGCTAGGTTTGGTTTCAGTTTCCTTTTTGTTTGTAGGAGAAAGGAGTCAAAGGACAGTACCAGTCTGCAGGGAAGAAGGACTACATGCCCCAGGAGTGCGTGCATGGGGCCAGATTCTAGAAGGAGAACTGAGGAATGACTTGGTTATTTTAGTGGTTTGTGATCTTTAATGTGCTGGAATGAAAACTGGAAGGTGAGATTCCTGTGTGACGTTGCAACTGAATGCCAATCTGCACTTCCTCTGCGTGCAATGAAATTTTGGAAGGAGAATCCCAGCGGCATTTCGAACAGAAACGTGTTTTAAAGAAAGGAGCATTTACTGGAGGTGTCTAACAGTGAAGAAAGTGATAGGCTAAGAGGTTTTGTTATTCATGTTCCCGGTGGGTTTTTTTTTCTTTCATTTTCTCCTTAGTTCTGCATTCTAAACCTTATTTTCCTCTGTATTTCCCATTCCTTTTCCTGATGCTTTGCTTTGGGAAAATCTGTTTTTTCGGTTTAACTTGTAAAAAATGTATAATCAGTAATTGAATTTCTGAGGGTATGTTTTGCGTGTCTGTTTGTGTTCTATGTTCACATATGTGTTTGACATGCATGATGCTGTTGTGATTTGTCAGAGAGGAGACTAGTTTGTTGAAGCAGAGCAGGTCCATGAGACCAAGGGCAGATCAGATCAGATCTTCTAGGACCAGGGAGCAAGGTGAATTTAAGGGGCTGGTTTAGATTATCTTTGTTAGAGCTGTACAGAAAACAGAATTTCTGTCCTGTGGAAAAGTGGAAGGTTTTGAAAGTATTTCATCCCAATTCAAGACAAAGAACAGAATCTCACAATATTTTTTGTGAGAGAGAAATTAAAAAAAAAATCTGTTTTTGGAGAATGAAAATTGATTTTTTGTCTTGCTGGCAAAGTGACAGACTGACCATGTCCTGCAATATCCTGAACAAACTTTATGGAATTCACATAAACTTAATTGAATTAAGTTAAACATTTTTGAATTAAGGTTAATACCTTTCAGGTACATTTTGAGTGTGTTTTTGTGGCACTGTATGCACCTTCTCTAGTAGGGAAGGCAGCTGTTAATGAAGCTTCTCCATTATCAGCTTTGGAGAGCAATGCATTTCCAGGTTCAAACTGGATTCTCCAGAGATCAAGAGACAAAGAAAAGACTTTTGAATGAAGAGACGGAGTTTAAAATGACTCTGGGCCTTCTTCCTGATCCAGCAAATGGACAGGACACCTGGGCCACAGAGGATCCCAATCCTTATCGTAGGATCTGGGGAACTTGGCCTACTGAGGCCTCATAAGACAGACAGGGAAGAACAGACAGCTTGTTCTGAGCTGAAACTCTGATGAACTTGTAGCCACAAGGAAGCCCCTGTGATGAAGGTGTTGAAAGACTGCTCCTGTGACAGCCCCTGTTAGAGGTGGGGTGATCTCAGGTAAGTTTATTAGCATTAGGTTCTTTTATTGTTTTTAATGTTTTTTTCTGTAATGGTCTGTACCTTCAGAAGAAAGTAGGCTGGCTTAGAAAGAGCTGTGTGGTGACTTATATCTATAGCAACTAAATCTGTTATCAGTCTCTGAAGAGAAAGCAAGCAGGTCTGCTGAGTCAGCCTGTCTGTGCTGGGAAGTACACAATAAATGCAGGAAACTGTGAAGCCTGGAAAAAAACTGGTCAGAAGGCAACAGCTGGCCAGCTGGAAACCTCACAGTGAATGCCCTTGTTACTCCTGGGGAAATTCTGTGCCACTGCACACATGCAGAGTTCATGTCACCTACAGATTTCTTTGCATCCCTACAGAAAAATGACTTCTGATGGGGAAACAAAAGGAAACTGCAAAAGTGGCCACATACCCCTCCCAAGCATGCAGGTGCATCATTTTGGGCGCACAGAGCAGCTGGCGGTGAGGTAAAACACTGTGGAAGGGGGAGGCCAAGGATGAGGATGCTCTGACTGGTGGCTCCAACCCTGCGCTGGGCTCAGCTGCTAGTCCTGGCTGGGCTGGGGCAGGAAAGGATGGGACTTCCTCTTCCCCTGAAGGATCATCTGGGGCTGGATCAGACCCACCCTCAGAAACCTCCTCTGCCTGCAGGAAGCTCCACACTCCTGTCCCTCCATTTCCTGCCCCTATCGCTCCTCAGCCATGGCAGGAGGAGTCACTGTACAAGAGTTGCTCCCTGATGCCAAAGCCCCATTCATCTGGACCCCTTGTGCCCAACACTTCTGCTGAGCCTCACTCCCCCATACCCAGAACACCCCCCACCGAGCCTCCTGCACCCAAACAAACATCCTGCCAAGCCTCACTCTTTGCACCTATCCCTCCACCAAGCCTCACCCCCTCTTCATCTGGACCCCCATTGAGCCTCTCCCCTCTGCATCCAGACAAACCCTATACCCACCTGCTGGGCTCCCACACTCAAACCCCCACCCTGATGAGCCCCGGCCCCCTGCACCTGGACCACCGTGATGTGCCCTCCAGACCCTCCTACTAAGCCCCGACCACCATCACCTAGACCCCCCTGCAGTCTGCCATTACCCCTGCACCTGGAACCTCCTGAACAAGGCCCTGTGTATCCAGAATCCTCCCGCACCCAGACCCACCACCAAGTCACCCAAACCAAGATTGCCCCACAAAGAATCGTCTTACCCCACACCTGGATACCCCCACATTAAGCCCCTCAACACTTGGATCCTGTTAAGTTGAGCTAGCCTACCTGTACCTACATGTGCATGCGAGACTCTGTCCCTCTTGCTCATTATATTGGTGTGCCTGGCACAGAGGGGCAGGGCCCCTGGGTGTTGCAGTGGCAGGCCCGGCCCTTGTGCTGTGTCAGGGTTGGGTGCAACCTCACTGCTGAGTCCATGTCCTGGTTGTGTGTGGGCTGTACAGTGATCTCCCAACTCTGTGCAGCCAGTGGCCTGTGCGCCCCACTGCCACGCTGGAGCTTCCACATTTATTTTTTGAGAAATATGCAGAATTTTAAAATATTGTGTGCAGAATTTTTAATTTGTTGGTGCATAATTCCCTCGGGAGTAACTTGTTGAACCGCTCAGGGAAACAGATGCAGTTGCGCTGAACTGTGCCTGGAAATTGACAATAGCCTTCGAAGTGGACTTCTAGATGCTGAGCTCTCCATCTACCTTCCTCCCTCTCATCCTCCCTCCCAGCCCAGCTGTGGCTCCCCAGCTGCCTCCTGGAAGGCTCTTGTCAATTTCACTTTCTCCCTGCCGCAAGCAGCCAGGGTTTAGCCATTTCAATTTTTCTGATGAAAAGCCTTTTTTTTTCTTTCAACAAAATTGAATTTTTCCTCCAGAAAATTTTGATTTTGTGAAAAGACCATGTTCATTTGGAAAATCATTCTGCCAGACAATTCCCAGCCAGCTGTGATCTGTATAGGCTGCCTGTCGAGCTAGCCAGTCTCCTGTAGTGTGTCTGAGAAAGAGTTGGGAAGATGGCAAACAGGATGGTATGGGCTGAGGAACAGGATTCCTTCTCTGTCCCTCTGTGAAGATGTTGTGGGGCAGGCAGGCTAGGTGGTCATCCTGAGAGGTGATAGGAGCAGGAATGCCCAATCTTCCCCCTGCAGAAACTCCAAGGGTGAGTTCTTAGAGGTGGGAGGTGTTATTGGTGAGGGGATATGAGCAAAATGGGGGATGGATCATAGGGACAGGCAGGTGTATGACATGATGGCTGGATGTTTGTGCTGGGAGAATGGGCCTCATTTGCTATGAGGCAAGGGGGCAGTTGCCCCCCCCCGACCTTGGTTTGCCCTTCCTACTTTTCCTGTCTCTATATGCTCCATGCCCACTCCCAACTGCTCAAAGATACAATATATTCACGTGTTCTGTTCTGTACGCAGACAAACCTTTGTCCCCTCCAGAACTGGTCTGAAATGACATCGCTGTAGCACTTCCCTACACCGAGGGGAGAATGTAGGTACTCCACCTCCATGAGAGGCAGTAGCTATATTGACCGCTGTCTGCACTGGGGGTTAGGTTGGTATAATTATGTTGTTCAGGGGTGTGGATGTTATACCGATGTCAATTTATAGTTGAGACCTGGTATTAGGGGGGAAAAAACGGCCATACTTTCTTTGAGCCCTGTAAACCAGCAAAAAAGGGCATGAGTCCAATTTTTATAAGCCTTTGAAGAATGTTTTTGAATATCATATAACTGCTTACAGGTATATGAATGGTACCGATTGAAAAGGATTGTGCAGAGTGGTACAAGAGGGGATGGAGAACTGAGGGATTACACCAAGCAAAGAAACATTTAGGCCTAATTTCATGAGAATTCTATTCAGTTGTGAGTAATTTTCTAGTGGAAGTGCTGGGAGCCCATCACAAATTAGTCTGGAGAGAGCACTGCGAGGGACAAGTCTGCTTTGCATCTCTAGCTTCTGAGATTTTTAGAAGAGGCTTTAATTGTATGAAGGCAAGAGGTGTTAAAAATGGCAGGGGCAGTGGCAACAAGGTGCCTTTGGTACTTATCATTTAAAATCCAATTAGAGAGGGCAATGTATACTGAAGGATTTATCCAAACCACAAGGTGCAGCCTGTTGGATAAACCCCAGCATTCAATCAATACCACATTCCCAAGCATGAGTCCCACAATTTTTTTCCTGCCAGTGTATAAATCTTAGTTTCTTCACCAGGGTCAGTTCTTAATGTCTTTTGTAGTCAGGAATTCCTGGACTTTGGCTATTTCAGTGGAGCGAATGTTCCTTCTTCTTTCCTGAAGCAATCATTGTTCAGCATCATACACGAGAGAGGTTACCAGCACATTACCCTGTAATGGTTTTGCTTCTTCTAGAAAAATCCAAGGGCACAATAGGTCTGTCAGTAGTCAAGGGAGGTTACTAGCACTTCACCTTGTCCTTTTTTCCTCCTGTCCAGAAGGCACAGCAGAGCTAGAAGGAGAAATAGGCCAATCATGAGTAGGAAAATCCTCCCAAGGTGGCGGGGTCTTTTTGCAGCGAGAAACATGCGTCCAGGCAGGTAGTCCTTGGCACTTCATGACAGTGTTGGTGGTTAACACAACTTGAAAAGGCCCTTCCAGTGTGGAGCCAGAGCAGTCTTTCGCTGATGGACCTTTACATAGATCCAGTCTCCCGGTTCCAAGGAGTGGTAGGGCTGCTAGGTTCTTTGGCAGGGGTGGCTCTAGGCATCAGAAAAACAAGCACATGGTTGGGGCAGCCCATTTGCAGGGGCGGCAGGGATCCAGCATGGGAGCTGAAAACCATCAGGGGGCCCTGGGAGCCCCCTTGGTTCCTTGGTTAGCTCCCTGCCTAGAGAGCCGGCCATGGAGCAGGGAAAGAACTACATTTCCCAGCATTCCCTTGGACACTACGAACTGGAAAGGAAGTGGGGGACCTCATGCTGCAGCCTGCTGTGAATGGAGAACTGCACTGTGAAGGGTAGGGATACCATATTTTAACATTCAAAAAATAGGACACTCCACGAGGAGGGAGGGTAGCCCCACCCTGCCACCATCCACTCCCTCCGACTGCCCCCCACAGAAACCCCAACCCATCCAACCCCCCATGCTCCCTGTCCCCTGACCACCCCCTCCTGGGACCCCTGCCCCTATCTGCTCCCTAGGACCCCACCCCCTATCTCAGTGCCACTGGCCCTTGTCCCCTGGTTGACCCCTGCCCCTAACTGCCCCTTGGGACCCCACCCCCTATCTATGCCTCCCTTCTCCTTGTCCCCAACTGCCCCCTCCTGAGACCCTCCCCAACTTCCCCCCTAGGACCTAACCCCCTACCTGTCCCCTGACAAACCCCTGGGACTCCCATGCCTATCCAACCACTGCCTGTCCCCTGAGTGCCCCCCCGAACCTCTGCCCCATCCACCCCTCCCGCTCCCTGTCCCTTGACTGCCCCCCCAGAACCCCCTGCTCCTTCTCCAACCCCGCAGCCCCCTTACCATGCCACTCAGACCAGCACTAGACACGCTGCTGCATACATGCTGCCGTGCTCCCCTGCGGAGCCCACAGCCCCCCGACACACACACTCAGCACCTGCCTTCCAGGTTTGAACACCTCAAAAGTCAGGAGTGCTCAAGCTCAGTTTGGGCAGCTGGTACTTCATTTCTCCCAGATCAAATATACTGATCCACTGTAACTTGCTGTAGAAAAAGTAGGATAAAAGTGAGCAAGAAATGCTTCCCCGTGGTTATTAGGACTGGAATTGCTGTTTTCAACAGCCATGGCCTTTTTTGTTTGTTTTTTTAAAAGGAAGACAGTGATATTGCATTGGCAAATTCCCCATAGAAAGAAAGAGTGGAACAAAAGAATAAGGACATCTCAACTTTTCCTCATTTATGTAGGACAGTCTTATAATATGCATCCAGAGATCCTCCAGTCACACAAGCTGAAAATTGTTGCACTTTGCTGCAGTTCTGTAACCATATGGGAACCAATCCTGTCTGTGTTCTGTGCATATCCAAAATTCCTGCTGAATGACCTGCCCTGGGAGTGAGTTACCAGTGACCCAGGGCTGCGGTGGAAGGAGGGTGCAGGTGGGGTGGGGGAGAGCCCAGGGCTGGGGCGGCAGGAGGTGTGTGGGTGGGGGGCAATGGTGGGAGTGAGGGCGGAGCCCAGAGCTGGGGCGGCAGGGGGGTTCGGCGAAGAGTCCAGGGCTGGGACGGGGAGGAAGCAAAATTTTTTTTGCTTGGGGCGGCAAAAAACCTAGAGCCGGCCCTGGTCTTTGGGTAGCGCTTCTATACCTGTGAGAAAAGAAACCTAACACATTTCATTAATGCCTAGCAGTGTTTTGCAGATTTTACAGCTGCTTGGGCACATTCAAGCCCCTCCCCCCTTTTCTTGGTTATCAGCCAAGTCTTAGCTGTGAGCAGTGTCCTTGAATGGGTCCAGCGTCTTATATTTGGACTGAGCTTGATAGCTATTTTTTTCCCAGTTAATTCATTCTGTTCTTTTTCCTTCTCCCCTTCTTGGCTTCTTTCAGCCTACAAAGGAAACTTCCACTCTTCACTCATACATCTTTTCTCAACCATGAACACATACACATTGCCATTATACAGTATATTAGTCTTATTATTCAATGTATGCCACATATACCCGTCCAGTAAAATAACTTTATTGCAGAGCTTTGGAGCAACAAGCGAGGACAAGCATACCCACTTTTGAGGAATCCACTCAGTACAACCTCTGGTGTCCAATAGCTTCCCTTCTTCCTCGGCCCTCTGGCTAGAAATCTGAGGTAGCCAGAAGGATCCCATATGCAATATGGGGAGTGGGTTAACTTTTCATGTCCTTGCTTCCAAAAACTGTTGGTATGCAAATTTAACCACATTTTTTCAATTAAAAGATCTGGCCAATGAAGTTTCTTTTTCATACTTAAGCAAATGTATTAGACTTTAGTATATCACATTTTCCTGATTTATCCAAACACTTTAATATTTTCATAGGATAGTCTAGTTTAAAATCAAACAGAAGGGTTAAATTAAAATGCAGATACTTGTTTTATTCAACTTGAAATATAAAGTGTTTGGACACAACAATTCTGGCCGCGAGACAAACATCACAAGACAGGACATAGAACACAGGACATAGTTCCTATTGTGCCAGTAAATGCATGGTATGTTGAATGCTGTTCAGCTGGCATCAGTTTTCTCTGATTATCTGAAAGATAAAAGAACAGAGCTGTACCCCTTCTGGGCACTCTGTCATTGCTTAAAATATACAAATATCCTTGTTGATTTCAGGCAAAACAGAGGAATTACCCCATATTGTCTTGTATTTGTTTCATAGGCAGCCCAGGTTTCAGTGGTTTCTACCTTATCAGTTAGATAATTTGCATTAATAGAGATGCTTTCTGGCTTGCTTCTGGATCCAAAGCTATCCACAGCTTAAAGATTCTTACTTAAAAAGGGACACAATTTACTTTACCAGAATTTTGATTGTCTTTTACTTCTAACTCCAGCTTTCAAACACACAGTAATCTGAAAGAAAACATCACTGCTTATTGTAGCCCCTTAGAGCCTATTACGGTTTTAATTACATAGCACTGTATACATTTCTTTAGCTAATTTGACTAAATTGTTCATAGCCAAATGATCGCAATCAAATAATTTCTTTGCCTGGATTTATTTACAAAACATTTCAAAGACAGCAAGAACTTTCCTCTTCAGCATTTTTACAAAGTTCAACTGCTGTTCCCTCCAGCAACTACAGAGTTAACTTCTCACTCTTTCCTTAAATCATTTGCTTGTCTCCCAACAGCCACTTTTTATCAACTCAAATCACCATTTCAAGTATTGTCCTGGGTATTTGAAATCCCCATGCTTATAATTACTTACTCTTTTCCTTCCACTATGCCCTCAAAATTTCCAACCTATTTTCCAATCTCTCTATCTCAGGGGTAGGCAACCTATGGTATGGGTGCCGACAGCAGCATGCGAGCTGATTTTCAGTGGCACTCACACTGCCTGGGTCCTGGCCACTGGTCCGGGGGGTGGGGGGGCTCTGCGTTTTATTTAATTTTAAATAAAGCTTCTTAAACATTTTAAAAACCTTATTTACTTTACATACTACAATAGTTAGTTATATATTATAGACTTATAGAAAGAGACCTAAGAACGTTAAAATGTATTACTGGCAGGCAAAACCTTAAATTAGAGTCAATGAATGAAGACTCAGCACACCACTTCTGAAAGGTTGCCGACCCCTGCTCTATCTGTTGCCTGCCCGCTTGGGCCCGATCCTGCTTTCCTTGCTGAACTGTCCCTTCCATAGGCACCGGTTTGTTCCACTACCAATTTAGCTAGGAGAGTGGGCTTCTCAACTAGCCCCCACCCTTCCTGGTCTCTTCCCTTAAACATTCTTACTCACAAGGCTTGCCACCTGGGCAAAAATGCATGGCACATGGGCGTTTAACTATTCAATTTCCTCTTGTGGCAAACACACTGCTGTTACAGTGTATGCTGAGCACAAATGGTTAAATTTTGACAAGTCTCTGAAGGACCACTACTTGCTTAGCCAGTGCTTCCTTTTCTGCCTGGAAGTCCTATCTCAAGGCCTGCGTCTTGCCCTGGGCATAGGTTTGAGTTGCTGCCTGGTTCATGATCTATGCTCTTAATTGCTCAATTCTAGTTATCAAGTACACATCTCTTCCCTTTTCTCCAACTTCTCTATTGCTCAGTCCTGCTACAACTGGGGGTAGATCCACCTGACACCCTTCCCGGTCAACTGGGGTGGAGAGAAGAATGCTAAAGCCCTCTCTGGTTCTCAGACTTACTGCAGCTGAGAGTGGGCACACCTTTAATCATTCAGTCCTCAACATATAACACTAACAATATCAAGCAAAGCAAACATTAAAATGACAAGGGCAAAACAAATAGATGGTGTGAATTCTGTAGGGCTCCCCCCCTTTTCAATTGCCCACCAACTGTGACAAATTGCTGTTACCAATCTATCCCTCGTGTCAGGTGATCAGGCTGACACCGCAGGATCGTTGGGGGAAGATAAAGAAAACACACCATATGACTGAATTTTAAAGCTTCATTCATAAAATAAAACAAGAGAGAGTGTTGGGAATGCTCCCATATCACTCAGGGAAAAAAAACATTAATGCCAAGCCTAGGCCACTTCATACTCACATACGTACATCCAGACTGGCCACGTCTGTGTATAACATTTAGAGAAGGGGGAGAGGTGGACGGGAGATTATCCTGTATATAGCTTGTCCAGAATTTCCAACATGCTTCCACTCTTGGGAGGGCTGTTCTTTTACACTCTGGGATCTCCTGCGGCATCTCTTTCAGAGATTCCAGTCCAGGTCGACTTCCTGTGGTTTCTTCAGCATCACCAAACCACACCGGCTCCAGGGTCGCAAAGGCAGACTGTTGGAGCTCACTGGACAGTTAAGCTTTGCAAATATAATCTCAGTCCTGTAACTTGTATTGCCTTTGGTTTGCCTCTGTCTATGTTTTTTTCACAGCCAACTGGGGCCAAAAGCAGTTTTTCTTTGTACTTAACATGGTCTGCATTGATTCTTGACCTTGAACGCAGAGCAACTTTCTCTTTATTTCTGGGCTAAGCTGAATTTCAAATTAACCCGTTCCTTTCCGCATTAGACAAATTGCTCCCACTGTGTGTCAGAGGCTTTTTTTGGTGATTAAAAGTTCCTCTGAGATGTATGATCTTATCTAGATTGAAGGTACCTTTTAGTGGGCATTGTTTAGATGGATTTTCACGCGTGTAAAGATTCCAATGTCTCAATACCTGCAGGTTTTAGGACCATAATGTACGTACAGGTAATATGCTGGGGTATCCTTAGGGGGTGAGGGAGAATTCTTAGATTGTCTGTCACCCATTTTCCAATCACACACAGGGAAAACACCCTGCTTGCTAACGGCTGATAAACTAAGGATCTCACCCTACAGGGCGCTCACACAGGAGAGGCACATGGAGAAAAGAAGGAGGAGGGAAGATGGGTTCACACACTTCTAGGCCCAGGTAGCTTCCTCGCCGGACGATGCCAGACCCAGTCAGCCCACTGTGGGTTGGATCTTCAACAGATCCTCTAGGTGGAGTTACTGGGCTTGCTTTAGAATATTTCTGGTCATGAGCTATTGCTTCGCAGAATACTCTGGGTGTCTTCTGGTAACTCTCATTCACACTGTGTATACCCCACCACCCAAGGCCTCTGTTTCTAAATACCATGATGCATCTGTACCTTGTGTCCGAACTCAATACACTTTCCCTTATGAGGTGGTGACAACCCCTCTTGAGGTGGTAAAAACCCCTCAGCACCTGTGCATACCTAATGCATTTCCCTTATGCGTTAACTTTATTGGGGGCTGCCAAGCTAACAGTTCCCCAGTACCGCATACAACTACCTTATTGTGGGGTGGCACAACTAAGTCCCCAGTACCACTTCAAACTAACCTTACTAGGGATGGCAAAACAGTTCCCCAGTAGCGCTCTGCATTTGATCTTGCTGCACAGTCAATAAGTTCAGATGACGTAAGCCCAACCAGGATGAGCCTCCAAATTGTCGGAGAAAAACACGGTTCTCACTTCTGGTTGAGTGCAGCAAAGTCATATACTTTATTCTCAAGCAATTGCATAGAGGGAGAGAGTGCACTAGGACACAGGATTTCCCCCTCCTAAGCAGGTCTCTCTACAGGTAAACAATTACAGCAAGCATTTATACCTTTATTACAGACAATAATGAGCAACACTATACAGACAGTAGCAAGCAACAGCTGCATTCTGTTTATAGATAGGCCATCCTCATAACTTATTTTTCTCACTTATTTTGACTCTAGTCCACATTCTATCTTATCTACACAAGATCACAACAAATTCTCATACAGTTCTTTCCCACTCGCCTCACACAATCCTCGCTTCTACAAATCTCATGTTATTAGGGTTACAGTTAGCCTGACTCTTGCTAACAGAGACTGTCATGCATTAAAAACCCCTTCAAATCCCTGTCAGTTCTTTTTCTACTTCCACATTCCCTTTCATCCCTCTTCATTTGTGCACAGCTTTCCCTAACTATCCCCACACCTGGCTCGATTCTGACCTTGCACCATCCCCAACACCCTATGGCCCATCCCACTTCCTGAGCCTGCAGTGTTCTCATTAACCCTAACATACCAAGGCGTCACTCCCCCATGTTCTGATCCTTTTCTGGTCTTTCTCCTCATCTTGTTGGGGTTGATCTCCATGCCTCCAAACCAACTTGCACCTGCTGGCCCTATACTGACCTTGCTTATCTCCATGCCTTGCCCCAGGTTCTGATTCTATATCTAGACTTTTGTTACCTCCCTAGATTCTACTCAAGGTTCTAGTTTTTTTAGGAAAAGACAGAACCACAGCTATGACCACTTGAGTCTATTAAAAATAGATCTATTGAATCTATTAAAATATTTTCTTGCTCAAGAAGTGGTGTTAACTGATGTCCTCACAGGATAGTACCTTGGATAATTATATTTTTTCTACCTAAAATTCCTCTTGTAATAACAATTGTTGTTTTTCACTTTTCCTCCCTGAAATTTTATAGGAAGTTGGAATTCTACAAGAAGGACATGGCCATGGATGCAGACACAGAACTCTTGGAAAAGATTAGTCTGAATGAATCTGCTTCCGAGATGGGGGAGGAAAAAGAAAAAGGTCAGTAATTCCAAAGGGGCTGTAATCTCCAGAGACTTTTCCTACTGAAGAGCCACAGACCAGTGACTAACAAAGGGACACAGTTTGAGATGAACCTAATAGGACAAGAAAGAGATCTTGGAGTCATTATGGATAGTTTTCTGAAAACACCCACTCAATGTGCAGTGGCAGTCAAAAAAGTGAATAGAATGTGGAAAATCATTAAGAAAGGGATAGATAACAAGACACAAAATATCATATTGCCTCTATATAAATCCGTGGTACGCCCCCCATCTTGAATACTACATGCAGATGTGGTCTCCCCATGTCAAACAAGATATATTGGATTTGGAAAAGGTTCAGAAAAGGGCAAAAAAAATGATATGGGTTATGGAACGGTTTCTGTATGAGAGAGATTAATAAGACTGGGACTTTTCATCTTGGAAAAGAGACAACTAAGGGGGGATATGACCGAGGTCTATAAAATCATGACTGGTGTGGAGAAAGTAAACAAGTAAGTGTTATTTACTCCTTCCCGTAACACAAGAACTAGGGGTCACCAAATGAAATTAATAGGCAGCAGGTTTAAAACAAACAAAAGGAAGTATTTCTTCACACAACACATAGTCAACCTGTGGGACTCTTTGCCAGAAGATGTTATGAAGTTTAAGTCTATAATAGGGTTAAAAAAAGAACTAGATAAGTTCACGGAGGATAGTTCCATCAATGGTTCTTACCCAGGATGGGCAGGGATGGTGCCCCCTGCCTCTGTTTGCCAGAAGCTGGGAATGGGTGACAAGGGATGGATCACTTGATGATTACCTGTTCTGTTCATTCCCTCTGGGGCACCTGGCACTAACCACTGTCAGAGGACAGGATACCGGGTTAGATGGACCTTTGGTCTGACCAAGTATGGCCATTCTTATGTTCTTACATTCTGACATAAAATTTGGTTCTGGTCAGAGAAGTGCCCATGTACAAATTCACTTTCTTACTCAACAGATCTTTTGCTCCCTCTGTGTGTGAGTCAGATCAGGCTTCCCATATGTGTCAGTTTTATCATACACACAAAAACACACCCTGTATGCATCATAAGATCGCTCTCATGTATGTATAAGGGCTTGTCTATACAAACTCTTTGTTCACAGCAAACTGGGGTATAAGGCTATTCCACTCATTAACTGGTTGTGTGGAACCTGCTGCTGGATATTAACAATTCCATATTGTGTTTTCATCTACCCTGCTTTGAAACAGGAGTAGATCAAAGCACACTACTGAACAGTTGGTGCCCATCAGCAGAGTCCTCATGGGCACTTAATGTGTGGCAGGCTAGTGTGGGGTAGAGTCACACCCTAGTTTGCTGTGAATGGTGTATAGATAAGCCCTCAGAATCAGACTGGCTCCCATGTGTGTATCAGTCTGGTGATCACTCATTTGTGTCAGAGTCAGAGTCCCTGCACCCCTCTGTATGTGTCAGAATCAGACTGGTTCAGTTTCTGAAGTAACTTTCACGTTTTTGTACCTCTCTATAAACAACAGAGCCAAAATAGCTATGGGAGAGTGAGCTGGATTCATTTCTAGGCCATGCAATGTCAAAAGAATTGTTAACTAAGGGCTAGACTATGCCTTTAGGCACAGCCCTGAGCTAGGTGTGGGGCACAGCCTGGGGAGGCATTCTGCTTTAGAGACACTCCCTGCTTCCTTCTGCTTCATGAGAGTAGCAATTTACTACAGTAGCAAATTATGACTAATAGACTCATGGACTTTAAGGCCAGAAGGAACCATCATGATCATCTAGTCTGACCTCCTGGACATTGCAGGTCCAAGAACCTCGCCCATCCCCTGATGTAATAGGCCCCTAGCTTCTGGCTGAGTTACTGAAATCCTCAAATCATGAACTGAAAGCTTCAAGTTACAGCGAATACACCTTTTATTCCAGTTTAAATCTGCAAGTGACCCATGACCCATGCTGCAGGGGGGAAATTTCTTTCTGGCTCTAAGTGTGGTGATCAGTTGGACCCTGAGAATGTTGCCAAGACCCTCCAGTCAGATACCTGGGAAAGAATTCTCTGTAGTAACTCAGAGCCTTCCCCGTCGAGTATTCCATCTCTAGCCACTGGGGATATTTGCTGCTAGCAGTTACAGATGGGCCACATGCCATTATAGGCAGTCCCATCGCACCATCCACTCCATAAACTTATCATGTGCAGTCTTGAAGCCAGATAGGTTTTTTGCCTCCACTGCTCCTCTTGGAAGGCTGTTCCAGAACTTCATTAATTTGATGTTTAGATACCTTCATCTAATTTCAGGCCTAAACTTGTTGATTGCCAGTTTATCTCCCTTTGTCCTTGTGTCAACATTGGCACTTAACTCTTCTCCCTCCCTCTGCTGTAGTTATAGATATCAAGCATATCTCCCTCAGCCTTCTTTTGGTTAGGCTAAACAAGACAAGCTCTTTGAGTCTCCCCTCATACGGTAGGTTTTCCATTCTTCTTATCATCCTAGTAACCCATGTCTACACCTGTTCCAGTTTGAATTCATTTTTCTTAAACATGAGAGACCAGAACTGCACATGGTGTTCCAGGTGAGGTCTCACATAAATGCCTTGAACAATGGTACTAACACTTCCCTATCTTTACTGGAAGTGCCTCACCTAATGCAGCGTAGGATTGCCTTAGCCTTTTTCATAGATGCATCACATTAGCAGCTCATAGTCATCCTGTGATTAATCAATACACCCAGGTCTTTCTTCTCCTCTATTGCTTCCAGTGTAGGTCCCCAGTGTAGAGGATGGCTTTGCATTTTGCACTGTTAAATTTCATCCCATTTCTTTTACTCCAGTTTTCAAGGTAGTCCTGATCTTCTTGTATGATATTCCAGTCCGCCTCCATCTTGGCAATACCTTCCATCTTTGTTTCATCCACACATTTTATTAGCACACTCCCACTTTTTGGTTCCAAAATAAATCCTGGAGGAACTCTCCTACTAATCTCCCTCCAACCTGACAGTTCACCTTTCAGTATAACCTGTTGTAGACTCCCTTTTAGACAGTTCCTTATCCACTTTTCAATTCTCATGTTAATCCCCATCCTCTCCAATTTATCTAATAATTTCCCCTGTGGAACTATATCAAATGCTTTATTGAAATCCAGGTAGATTAGATCTACTGCATTTCCTTTGTCCAAAAAAATCAGTTATCTTCTCAAAGGAAGAGATCAGGATGGTCTGGAACAATTTACCTTTTGTAAAACCATTTTGTACTTTATCCCAGTTACCATTCACCTCTATGTCCTTAAGTACTTTCTCCTTCCGAATTTGTTCCAAGACCTTGCATACAATTGAGGTCAAACTAACAGGCCTGTACGTTCCCGGATCACTTTTTTCCCTTTCATAAAAGTAGGCACTATATTAGAAATTCTTTAGTCACTGAATCACATTTTTCTCTTTCATAAAAATAGGGACTATTAGTAGTATATGGCTCGATAGCATTCATCACCATGCTTTTTTTGACAGGATTCTATACCCCATTTGGGCCTTATGTCCTGCCTTCCCACCCTGTTTCCGTTGGCGCTGAAGTTTGGTGGTGTCAGCCACTTTGAAAAAAATATGTGTGTGTGTGTTTGAATAGGGGAAGTGTTGTGTGTGTTTGTGCTTGGGTACATTGAGAGAAAGGTTGAAAGAATAGAATGAGAGAGTTTAAAGATGAAAAAAGAAAATTTGGGCAAGGTTTAGAGAAAAAAGGAAAGAAAAGTTATATGGATGTG
Source organism: Gopherus evgoodei (assembly GCF_007399415.2). Taxonomy (NCBI): domain Eukaryota; kingdom Metazoa; phylum Chordata; order Testudines; family Testudinidae; genus Gopherus; species Gopherus evgoodei. The sequence goes on along the minus strand of NW_022059983.1, from coordinate 1,502,185 downwards.
ATTGAGTAAGGAGAGAGGGTTGTAAAGGTTTAGCTTAAGAAAAAAATTAAATAATATTGAAAACTAGGTTTAAAAGGGGATTTACTAAGGCAGAGCATGTTTGGTAAGCACATGGTAAAAAAGTGAATAAAAATGCATTTAAACTATTCAATACCAGCGTAGGTTAAGAAAAAAAGAGAAGTTAAAAGAAAAAAGAGGGTAAGAAAAGAGAAAAGAGAGCCCCCTTTGCAAAGGGCAAAAATAAAGAGTACATGGTTGAATCAGAAAGAGAGAGAGACAGAGAATGAGAGCGAGCGAGAGAGAATTTTTACTTTTCCAGTCTTTCTGTAGAATGAGGCAACTTTCCAGTTTCAGACCCTCTCAGGCTTGTTATCACCACCTTTAGTTCGGATCAATCGGAGTTTGTTCTACAACACCATCACAGAATTCATTTTCCTGAACCAATCCTAGAGTCCCAAGATTTTAAACAAGAGCCATCTCCCTCCTCTTTTCCCTCCTCTCCTCTCCCCCTTTTAACTGTCTTATTCTTAGCTAAAGAAACAGACCTCTAGTATTTTTCCCGCCACGTAGCCCCTTAACATAGCGGTTTTTATAAAAGTTAAAACCATAAGCTTTTAGTAACACACACTTTTAAAAGTTTTCCCCTAGGTTTTAGACTAACGTGTTATTTTTTAGTAAGCAAAATATGAAACAACAGGCTTTTGCAGCAAAGCTCCTGTTAGCAAAGCAGCCTCTGTGAGTCAGTGGGTCACAGAGAAGGAGTTTGCATCTTTACTTGCTTTTTAACAAACACATGTTAAAGTTACATTAAGTTTTGCAAAGGTGTAATTACTTGAAAAGACAAACCTAAGACACATCCCTTTTGTATGTGTTGTAATAAAAAAAGAACAGGCAGATGCACCCCAGGTTTAAAATCCCAGGTTTTTAGTAACAGACAGTTTATATATCCCTTATTTTGTAAAGTAGTGGATTACAGAGAAGACGTTTGTTTCTTTCTCCACTATTTAACAACTAGAGGTGAAAGTCTTGTAAAGGACTAAACACTTGAAAAGACAAGTCTATCTAAAGACATATTTCTTTATTTAGCCCCCTTGGCATAAGTGTTTTAATATAAAAAAAGAGCATGCAGAAACAACCCCTGGTTATAAAAGTAATGTATAGTGACAAAAAAAATTTAGACTAATGTGGGTTATTTTTTAGTAAGCACAATTTGAAACAACAGGCTTTTGCAGCAAAGCCATTGTTAGCAAAAACAGCCTCTGTGATCAGAGAAAAGAAGGCCAGAAGACCCCAGGTTTAAACCACAGATCCTTAGTAACAGACAGTTTATATTTCCCTTATTTTGTAAACCAGTGGATCAGAGAAGAAATTTGTTTCCCCCCCCCCTTAACAAATAGAGGTGAAAGTTATAGTAAGGCTTTTAAGGGAATAAACACTTGAGAAGACAAGCCTATATGAAGACACATTACTTTTGCATATTTTTTATTAAAAAAAAAAGCATCCAGAAGCACCCTAGGCCTAAACCCTGACTAAGAAAAAGTTTTTAAAAGCTTTTTCCTACGTTTTTAGTGAGGACAATTTGAAGGAGACTTTTAAGTTAGTGGGTTAGAAAAGAAGACAACTTTGAAAAACAAGTCTATCTGAAAACACAAATTTTCATTTAGCCTCTTTGGATAGGTGTTTCAATATAAAGTGAGCATGCAGAAACAGCCTCGAGTTAAAACCACAGAAAATGTGTTTATAAAAGTAATGTATAATGATAAATGTTTCCCTTTGTTTTAAACCAACATGGATTATTTTTTAGTAAGAACACTTTGAAACAGCATGCTTTTTTAGCAAAGCCATTGTCAGCAAAACCAGCGTCTGTGAGTTAGTGGATCAGAGATAAGAAGACCAGAACATAACAAGAAAGCTCTAGGCCTGCTTTTAAAACAAAATTATGCCAAATACTTGTATTAGAAAGAATAGTAACTTTAACTGTAAATAAGCTTACTATATAAAATAAAACCTTTTTAACCATTAAAGCTAAAAGAAGTTAAAGTATGTAGCCAGAGGATTCCTGCCTTTTTTTTCCCCCAGAGAGAAACAAGTAAAAGGGCCTTTGCTCTGCTCTTGTCTAAACAACCAGGACCGGCTGTTTTCCTTCACACTGTAACAAAAGCTGACCTACACATAATTTAAACAGTTCAAAAATGTATTTTTTAAAGTAATGCTAAAAAAACCCCTCTTTTCTAACTTATTAAGTAAACACTTAAAAGACAAACCTACCTAAAGACACAACCCTTTATTTACAGGGGTTTTTCAATGAAAAAAAAAGCATGCAGAAGCAGCTCTGGCCTAAACCCTGACTAAGAAAAAGTGTTTAAAAGCTTTTTCCCCAATGTTTTTAGTGAAAGCAACTTGAAACAGCCTTTTGAAGGTAGTGGATTAGAAAAGAAGACCCCTTTGAAAAACAGGCTACCTGAAGACACTTTTTTCATTTAGCCTCATTGGCATAAGTGTTTTAATAAACTGTAAGTATGCAGAAAGAACCCATTATTAAAAACACAGAAAACCTGTTTATAAACGTAATGTATAGTATAAAAAAGTTTTTCCCTAGGTTTTAGGCTAGCACTGGTCATTTTTTCAGTAAGGACAGTTTTGCAGCAAAACAACTGTCACCAAAACAGCCTTTGTAAACCAGTAGATCAGAGAGAAGCAGGCTGCTTCTTTGCCTGCTTTTTAAGAAATACAGGTGAAAGTTATATTAAGTTTTGTAAAGGAATAAACACTTTAAAAGACAAGTCTATGTGAAGACAGACCCCTTTAACATTTTTATATGCCTGGTCTTTTTTTATTACAACACATACAAAAGGGGTGTGTCTTAGGTTTGTCTTTTCAAGTAATTACACCTTTGCAAAACAATGTAACTTTAACATGTGTTTGTTAAAAAACAGGTAAAGATGCAAACTCCTTCTCTGTGACCCACTGACTCACAGAGGCTGCTTTGCTAACAGGAGCCTTGCTGCAAAAGCCTGTTGTTTCATATTTGCTTACTAAAAAATAACACGTTAGTCTAAAACCTAGGGGAAAACTTTTAAAATTGTGTGTTACTAAAAGCTTATGGTTTTAACTTTTATAAAACCCCCTATGTTAAGGGGCTACGTGGCGGGAAAAATACTGGAGGTCTGTTTCTTTAGCTAAGAATAAGACAGTTAAAAGGGGAGGAGGAGAGGAGGGAAAAGAGGAGGGAGATGGCTCTTGTTTAAAATCTTGGGACTCTAGGATTGGTTCAGGAAAATGAATTCTGTGATGCTGTTGTGATCCGAACTAAAGGTGGTGATAACAAGCCTGAGAGGGTCTGAAACTGGAAAGTTGCCTCATTCTACAGAAAGACTGGAAAGGTAAACATTCTCTCTCTCTTGCTCTCATTCTCTGTCCCTCTCTCTTTCTGATTCAACCATGTACTCTCTATCTTTGCCCTTTACAAAGGGGGCTCTCTTTTCTTTTTTAACTTTCTTCCTCTTCTTTCTTTTAACCTCTCTTTTTTTCTTAACCTACGCTGGTATTGAATAGTTTAAATGCATTTTTATTCACCTTTTTACCATGTGCTTACCAAACACGCTCTGCCGTAGTAAATTCCTTTTTTAAACCTAGTTTTTAATGTTGTTTAACTTTTTTCTTAAACTAAACCTTTACAATCCTCTCTCCATACTCAATCACATCCAAATAACCTTTATTTCCTTTTTCTCTAAACTTTACCCATACTTTCTTTTTTCATCTTTAAACTCTCTCACTCTATTATTTCAACCTTTTTCTCTCAATGTATGCAAGCACAAACACACACAACACTTCCCCTATTCAAACACACACACAATTTTTTTGTCAAAATGGCTGACGGAGCCAAACTTCAGCGCCAGCGGAAACAGGATGGGAAGGCAGGACATAAGCCCAAAATGGGGCATGGAAACCTGTCAAAAATACATGGTGATGAATGCTATCGAGCCATATATTACTGCTATTTTAGCAGTTGTCTTCTCATAGGGTACGTCCCCCAAGTTTACATATACATTAAAAATCCCTTGCTGTTGAGCTTGCAATTTCATGTGCCAGTCCCTTTAATATTTGGATGCAGATTAGCCAGGACCCTCAATTTGCTCCATTAAGCTGTTTGAATTTGACTTCCACCTCGGATGTGCTATTTCCACTTCCAAATCCTCATTTCCATTAGCCTTCCTGCCACTAACAGTAAGCCCCTCATTACCCTTATTAAAAACTGAGGCAAACTATCCATTTACTTATTGGGTCATGTCTAGATTATCTTCAATCTCCACCCCATCCTCAGTACTTAGCGGCCTCTCTTCTTTCCTTGTTGGCTTTTCATTTATGTGGCTATAGAATGTTTTACTGTGGGTTTTAATTTCCTTTGCATGGTCCAACTCTGCTTGGTTTTTGGCAGTTCTCACTTTCCCCCTACACTTTCTGACCTCCTGTGCTAGCTCAAAGTGTGGAGTGAGTGGAGCCAAGGCTCTTCCCCTCTCTGATCACTCGTATTAGGAAAAAGGCTCAAAGTAAACATGCCCAAGGATTCTAGGTAGCCTGTGCAGGGGCAGGTACTATCTGGTACTCAGAGAAGGAGGCAATAGGAACCTTTTGGAAACTGAGATGTTCCTTATAGGCTTGGATGATTAGTGTCATTTGTGAAAGGTTACCAAAGTAACCATCAACCTTACCAAAATACTGATCATTTCAATACTGGCAGATCTGACCACAGTAGAAAATCCATCCCTGCATTGATTACTGTATTAAACCGAGAACACCCAACACACACACACACACACACAACTCTATTAAACAGAGAACACCCAACACACACACACACACACACACGGATGGAAATGGAAAAAAAATGGAAATGTGAATTCCACTCATGTGCTTTACATTTTTTTTCATTTTAGTCTTGGGAAATAACAACCATGCTGCACCATCCCTGATTTCCAGACTCCAGGAAGGGACCTCTGCTTTGAATATTTACACAGCAGATGAGGAGAAGAGCAAAACACCTCCAGAGAACAAGGGCCAGATCATTTTTTATGACCACAAAAACCTGAAATGGGTTGAGTGGGAAGGGTCAATTCCAAGTGGGGCAGTTTCCATCTGGAATGAGGAGGCATCTCGCAGAGAGTATGTCTGTGCAGAGGCAGGATATTCTGTTGGGTTTTTCAGTGAAAGTAAAGGTCCATATTGTTACTATTCCAATGCTGATCAAGAACATCGCACCTCACACTTCAGAATGTTGGTAAATAAGAATAACGGTGAAGTGCTAGAGTGGAAGAAAGGATCATTTGGTTCCATTCCACCAAAGTCAGTTCCAAGCTACCCCGGAGTTAACGTTTTTGTAGGTAGGAATCGTTATGGCTTAGGGAAAGTAGACCTTAGGTTTGAAGCTTTCTTCTTACCTCAGAATGGCAAAGAGAAGTGTTACAAAGAATACGAAGTTCTGAGTGTTAACACGCCCAAGAAATAGCAAAAGTTCAGTATTTAATAAATAAGGCAAAATTTTCTTACTGGACAATTCCAATCTTCACATTGTCCAAAATCCTTAACAATTTTCAAAATATAAAAGAAACTACAACCAATGAGCAATGCTGAAAAATTGGTCACCCTACTTGAAATGTAGTGGTTTCGACAAAAGTTCCCATTTTCAATGGGACATCAGTATGTTTTTCATCAGAGATAACTTTTCCATTGTATTGGTGCCAGTCGTACCAAGCTGCAAAAACATCTGTCTACCTGTGAAATGAATGTCCCAACCATTCATGAATGTGAGATGGTCATGATGGGTACAAAGACGAGGGCTCATATACCCTAACCAGCCACACTCATCCATACTTATCAAAAAGGAGAAACTCTCAGCAACACCATTCGAGAAACAAGCACCAACATCCACGTCTCAGATGTGAATGCTGAGGTGAGACCATGCCAGCCCATAATAAATGCTGAACTGTGTCTAAAGGAGTCTGTAGTTCCAATATCAGCAATATGGAAAATTGTAGCTCTACTTTAGGCTTTTTCTTTTCCCAGATTTTAATCTTTCCATGGAGTTAGTGTAATAACTTTATTGTTTAACATTTTATATAGGGTTATTGTTTTCTTTAGATACTGAAGGTTGGGATCAAGACCATCATTCAACCCCCAAGGAACACCTCTTTATCCACTATCCACCTTATTCTCTGTTCTTATGCCATCAGCTGCCACGTATAATGCTGAACAGCCACAGAAGAGTAAAAAGAAGATAAATGTTGAGCATCCGATTTATTTTTCTATTGTTCGGATGCTTTTTTGCATGCCCATATTTGTAGTATCTAAGGCCTAGTCTACACTACACGTTTAAACCGAATTAACCCTGCACTCGTCCACACAACGAAGCCCTTTATATTGATATGAAGTGCTTTTAAAACCGATTTCTGTACTCCTCCCTGACGAGGGGATTAGCACTGAAATCGGTATTGCCATGTCGGATTAGGATTAGTGTGGCCGTAATTCGACAATATTGGCTTCCGGGCGGTATTCCACAGTGCACCATTGTGACCGCTCTGGAAAGCAATCTGAACTTGGATGCACTGGCCAGGTAGATAGGAAAAGCCCCGCGAACTTTTGAATTTAATTTCCTGTTTGCCCAGTGTGGAGCTCTGATCAGCATGGGTGGCGATGCAGTCCCAAATCCAAAAAGAGCTCCAGCATGGACCATACGGGACATACTGGATCTGATCGCTGAATGGGGAGACAAATATGTTCTATCAGAGCTCCGTTAGAGAAGACGAAATGATAAAGCATTTGAAAAAATCTCCAGGCTATGATAGACAGAAGCCACAGCAGGGACTCAGCATAGTGCTGTGTGACAAGCGTAATGGAAAGCCAAAGAATCAAATGGACGCTCATGGAGGGAGGAAGTGGGGACTGAGGACTCCAGCTATCCCACAGTCCCCGCAGTCTCCAACAAGCATTTGCAATCTTGGCTGAGCTCCCAGTGCCAAAGGGTCAAAAACATTTTCCCGGGGTATATGTCATCAATTTGCCCCCTTCCCCTCCCCAAAAGAAAAGGGGAAAAATCATTTCTCACCTTTTTTCAATGTCACTCTATGTCTACTGCATGCTGCTGGTAGACGAGGTGCTGCAGTGCTGAAAGCCAGCATCTCTATCCCTCCCCGGTGGCAGACAGTGCAAAATGACTGATATCCATCCTCATCATCATCCCATGAGTGCTCCTGGCTGGCCTCGGTGAGGTCGGCCGGGGACGCCTGGGCAAAAATAGGAATGACTCCCTGTTATTCCCGGCAGACGGTACAGAAGGATTGAAAACCGTCCTCATCATAGCAACTGGAGGCTGAGAGCCTCCCCCACCCCCTTTCATGTCTAATGAAGATTCTGTACTGCCTGGACTATCATAGCAGCGGGAGGCTGCCTCCCACTCATTTTATCTCAGTAAAAAGTCAGTGTTTCTTATTTGCATTCTTTATTACTTCATCACACAAATGGGAGGATAACTGCCATGGTAGCCCAGGAGGAGTGTGGGAGGAAGGAAGCAATGGGCCGGGGTTGTTGCAGAGGCACCCCCTAGAATGGTATGCAGCTCATCATTCCTGCGGGATATCTGGGGCTCTGACTGTGCGGCTGTGCTCTCTGGTTCTCTAGTAGACTTGCCCCATATTCTAGGCAGGACTGACTCTATTTTTAGACAAAACATAAAGAAGGGCATGACCTGGGGAGTCATTCCCAGTTTTGTCCATGTGCCTCCAGCTGACCTCAGCGAGGCCAGCCAGGAGTACCCATGACAGCAGCAGACGGTACAAAAGGATTGATAACTGTCATCACCAATTTCCAGTTGCAGACAGTGATATAGGGCTGGTAACCATCTCTGCTACCTTGCAAAGGCAAATGAATGCTGCTGTGTAGCGCTGCAGTACCGCCTCTGTCAGCAGCATCCAGCACACATACGGTCACAGTGACAAAAGGCTAAACGGGCTCCATGGTTGCCATGCTATGGCGTCTGCCAGGGCAATCCAGGGAAAAAGGGCACAAAATGATTGTGTGCCGTTGCTTTCAGGGAGGAAGGATTGAGTGACGACATTTACCCAGAATCACCCGCGACACTGTTTTTGCCCCGTCATGCATTGGGATCTCAACCCAGAATTCCAATGGGCAGAGGAGACTGCGGGAACTATGAGATAGCTATGGATAGCTACCCATAGTGCAATGCGCCGGAAATCGACGCTAGCCTCGGTACATGGACACACACCGGCGAATTAATGTGCTTAGTGTGGCCGCGTGCACTCGACTTTATACAATCTGTTTTAAAAAAACAGTTTCTGTAACATCAGAATAATCCCGTAGTGTAGACATACCCTAAATGCTGCATAACTGAATTAATTCTGCATTGTGAGGTCTATTGTCATGGATCCACAGGGCAAGCTGGCCCCTGACCTTTTGTCATGGATCCACAGGATTACTGCTGTGGCCTCTGCTTTGGAACAGTCTCTAGGAGGATCACCTTCAGTGTGGCAGACTCCCATGGGGTCTCTTCCACCTGGGTCAGCTATGTATCTTCACCACCTCCTTAGACTGGACCTCTGGGCCTTCAGCACCTCTGCTTCACACCCTGAGTTCTGTTCAGTGCCTGAGCGAGACTTGTCCTCTCTTCAGGGATCAATGCAACTCACCCAGCATTTTCAGTGACACTAACACAGCATTGTCCAAACAGAAGGGTTTATTAGTGATCTGGAACACAATGTAGGAAGTCCTTGGGTTTGCGTAGAGAAATGAAGGTGAAAGCATAGCCCAGAGCCCACCCAAGCTGTAATGAAGCCCTTGGTTCTTTCTCTGTTTGACCTCCTTGGCTACACTCCAGCTGAGAGCACCTTGACTGGCTCCAGCAGCCAACTTTTATCTCAAAGCTTTCCAGTCCTTTGTTCCCGAGCTAGGGAAAAGCTGCTTGGCTTCCTACAGAGAGATGGGGTAATCCATGGTCATTGGTTGCTGGGTTCAAATGTCCTTGCAATTGGATTTGTCATTGTCTTTATGAATTTTCCACTGATATGGGATTGCCAGCTAGTCCCTTTCCAATTACCCATTTAGTCCCAGGCTGCTAGGTGCCTTCAAACCTCTGTGTTAGCCTGCCCCAAGAACAAACAGTCCCTTTCCAGCCAAGTAGGTAAAAAGGGAAAGTGAGGCACACATAGAACTCAAAAATAGTACAAAAAAATTCCCATTTGGTCACATCTTTATATCATCTCTCTAGCACTGTGCCCGTCATGCTGCTTGTTGTGGGACATGGCTAAGAGCACCAGTCTCAGATCAGACTGCCAGAAAACAGAATGTGTACCCCAAGCTGGTGGGGTACATAAGTTTTCACTAAGTCAGTAACAAATATGTGCTTCCAAAATTCTATGTGTGGCAGAGCTCTGACCTTGCCCAGTGGGTTCCGCAATTCCAGGCTTCAGAGGCTCACTCCACATAGCCCTTTTCTCTCTAGGGCCAGGGATTGAGTCTACTGAGCCCTTTTCATCATAAGCCAGCAAGGAGGTTGATGAGAGAACTCCCACAGTCTCTGTTGCTCCTGTGGCCTCATACCAAAACAGTTTAGCCTTCTGTCCTGACAGGGGCCTGTCTTCCCCTCCCAGGGGGTGTTCTTGTAGTGGTAGGTTGCGGGGGAACCTAGGCCTGCCCTCTAATCCGGGTTCCGGTCCAGGGACCTTAATGGTAGCAGCTGTTGGCAGCCAACCATTCACTGCCAGAGTTGCTACATTTCCCTGGGCCACTTCCCCACAGCTCTCCTGTGTCTCTGTTCTTCACCCTTACCCTAGGACTCCCTTACCAATGACTTGAGGGTGTCTTCATTAACCAGCCCTTCAACCGCACTTCCTCTCCTTTGGCTCCCTGGCTCTCCTTGGCCTAACTGGAGTGAGCCCTTTTATAGCATTAGAGGGGCCTTAATTAGAGTCAGGTGCTTAACAGCCTCAACTGACTCTTAGCAGGTTAATTGGAGTCAGGTGTTCTCATTAGCCTGGAGCAGCCCTGCTCTGATCACTCAGGGAACAGATGCCTGCTTCTCCAGTGGCCAGTAGAGTATCTCCCTTCAACTCCTCTGCTGTAGAGGGAAGGAGGGAGAAGGCTGCTGTTGCTGTTCCTGCTGGGTACTGAGCCCTCGCTACTGCTGCTGTTGCTGATCCAGTTGCTCCCCTGGCTGGGCTAGACACCACCACCCACCCCCTTTCTCTGCTACCTGCTTGCTGGCTGGCTAGTGGACCCCACCCCCACCCTCAGTTGCTGCTGTTACTCCACCTACAGCCCCGGGGGGGGCTGCTGGCCTGCTCCCCAGAGAAGGAGAGTGTGGGACACCAGCTCCAGCCCTTGTTGCTGAGGACACCACCTCCACCACCACCATCTGAGCAGGATCCCTCCTGCCTGGCCACCAGACCACCTGCTGGAGCTGCTGGGGAGCTGCTGGAGCCCCAAAGAGGAGAAGAAGAGGACCAGCTGCTGCTGGGGGAACACATAGAGGCTCTGAAGACCACAGTGGGGGGGGGGCGCTTAAGCACTGAGTAATTTTTGAACTATGCTCTTGTGGTGGGGATCTGGACTGTTTGTGGGGACACTGGGGGTGTGGCGTGGAGCCTGCCCCCTGGTCCATCTGTGTCCCCCTTTGCCCCCACCACCACCACTGCTGGCCCCTCCACCACCCCCACTGGATGTTTACAATCTGCCTCGAGCTCCTGCCTCTGGGACTGCGCTGCTCGCCTGGCTAGCCATGCCCGTTTCCACCATTTTGGCCTGCAGCAGCAGCTAGCTGAACATTGACTTTTCGTGCAAACGCTTGTGGGCGCACGTCCCCTTGAACTAAACCCCTTCCCCTTTGTTATAGGTCCCCCAGCTTTACCCCTTGCTGCCTACCCCATTTATCCCTGCAGCCTTTGTCCCTCCCTAGCCCCAGCTTGAGTTTGTTTGTCTGCCCCGCCTGTTTCCCTCTGCAATCTTGATTGTCCCACCTCAGCCCTGAAGTTAGCCCCATGTTTCCTCTGCCCCACTTCCAGCCTGGCTGTTTCCCTTAACCTCACAGTCCCTCAGCCCTGATTAGCCCCTCCCCTTGTGCAGCCATGCCCCCTCCTGTGCGCTTGTACCCTTCCCCGTTTGAGTTTGCCGTAGTTCACTGCACCCCCCCGCAATGTTGTTGTATCCCCCGATCTCCTAGTGCAGCTAGAGGAGCCGGATTTCCACCTCGAGTCGGTGACTGACATCCCCTCAAGTCCTCGATAGTCCTCCCCACTCATTTAGACCTCCCCTTCTAGTGCCCTCCTACCCTGCTTGCAGCCTAGTGGGGAGGAGTGGTTGCCTCCCTTCCCTACCCCCCTTCGCTGTTTGTCCCCCTCCCGCTCTCATTATGACAGGGGACACAGTGGGAGAGACCCCCTCAAACAGACCCTGTCACCCCTCCTCCACCTGTCCCCGCATCCACTTCCCTAACCTCTACCTCAACCGCCACTGCAAAACTGCCTGCCACCACGCCCGCTGGGGCACCGGTGTGGCGAGTACTGGGGAAACCTCTGCTGCTGGCACGTTCCTCACCCCTTCCAATTCTGGTGGAGTCCCCCCAGCCGGCAGGAAAGATCAGGGAAAGAAGAAGGGTAAGGGCCCCGCTAAAAGGACCAGACCCTCCATGGCAGGGGCTGCCCCCGCTGCTCTTTCCACCAGCTCTGCAGATGCCCCTCCCTCAGCCCCCAGGGCATACACCCAGGTGGTGGCAGCCCCCCTACCCGCTATAACGTCATCTCCCCCAATCACCGCCTCCACTACCATCTATAGTGGCCGGGGCCCCTTTCCCATCTTGACCAGGAAACACGGTGTCCATTGCCTCCTGGTGCCTGCCTCGCCCCTCGTGGAGACCTACGTGCAGGCGTTGGCGAGGTTAGTGGGGCCACAGTCATCGTGGCAGCCTCCAAAATGTACGGAAAGGTCATCTTCTTCCTAGCTTCAGAGGCCGCTGCTTAGGAGGCAGTGCAGGAGGACCTGGTGGTAGAGAGAGTGTTCGTCCCCTGGAGCCGTTAGAAGACCTGGGTGTTTGGTTAGTCCTGACCACTGTCCCTCTCTTCCTGCCCAATGCTGCCCTGCTGCCTGCCCTTTCTACCTTGGGGCGACCAATCTCTGTCATCAGCTCTCTCCTGCTGGGCTGCAAAGACCCTGTCCTCCGTCACGTCCTCTTGTTCTGCTGGCAAGTGCAGCTTCAACTGCCGCTGGCGGTGCGTGAAGGTGAAGTGCTTGAGGGGTCCCTCCTGGCTGCCCGGTGCCTGGAGCTGTCCCTCCTCCTTCCCAGCCTACCACTGCTCCCACTCGGGCTCAAGGAGTATTGCCCCCAGCAAGTCCAGCCGAATGGGGAGAGCCCCACCTCCACTGCCTGCGATCTGGTAGGGCCTATGGAGAAGGGCGCGGCGGGGAAAGCACTGGGCATGGGAGAGGGCCTGCCGCAGAAAGAATCCTCCCTTTCTCATGCTGCCCCACCGTTGCCTCCCCAAGTCCCCAAGCCATTGCCCTTGCTCCCTGACCCGACCCCTGTTAACCAGCCCCCAGACGATGCCACGAAGGGCTGGACCCTAGTACAGGAGAAGCGGGGCAAGCGGAAGGCTTGAGCTCTGCTCCTTTCCACCGATGCAGAAGCCCCCTGAAAGACCAGAAAGGGGGGCACCGATCCCAAGGCTTCTGCTTTGCCCTCTAGCACTTCCCATTTAATGGTGCCAGTTGGGGAAGATGTGGCAGCATCGGGGGGTAGCACTATCCCTCCCCTGGTGTCCCTCCCATCAGAGGCCCCCGATGGAGCCCCTCCTGCCCTCTTCATAGTTTAGAACCCAGCGAGCCCTGAAGCGAGCATCGCTTCGGGTCCTGGCAGAGTGAACCCCGGGTGGTGGAAGGTGATCTCCCCTCTATCTATGAGGAAATCGAGGCCCTGGGTCTGACTCCGTTCACCCTGGGGGAGGATGACCCTCTGCCAGCAGGCCTTGATGTAGACGTCCTCACTCTGGCCCACCTTTCCCCATCCTCCATCCCCCTAACTGCTGCTTCTGCTCCAACCTCTGAGGGTCCCCAGGGCTCTTCCGTCTGCCCGGCCACAGGTGGCACCCTGCTGTCAGCCGCCGAGCCTATGGAGGTGACGGCTGGTGCCACGTGGCCAGGACCTGATTTCCATGGGGTACACGTCTTAGGTGTGGGGCAACTGACCTCCTTCCTGGGCAGGGACCCCACTGAAGATTGTCCATCTCCTGATGCCGTGGCTGCCACACCAGCCATGGAATGTGAGCCCGGCATCATTGAGGATCCCCTTCCCACCCCCCAGATCCCTGAGCTGACCCGAGAGGGGCCACCTTCCAGCGGCCCAACTCATGGGGCTCCGGATCCTGCCTCTGTCCCCCTCCCCAGCTCTGCTCCTGATCCCTGTCCTGCCCCTACCCTTGATCCCTGTCCTGACTCTACTCGATCCCTGCCCTGCCCCTGATGCCAACCCCATCCTTATTCTCTCCACCTCCTGTGATGCCATTGCCATTCCATGCATTACAATGATTTCAGAGTCTGTAGATCAGGATAATGGCAGTGAAGTTAAATCTGCTAACTTGCAATAAGTCTCTCTGGTTCACCCAAATATTGGTGTTCTCAGTCCATTGTTGAAAGCTCCCTTATATTAGAAATCACAGTCCAGAGATGTGGAGCAGGATGAGGCAAGGGGGGTGATGTCACCATCTCCAATTTATACCCCAGTCCATGTGCATGGAAAAATACTGGCTCAAACATGGAGCTGTGCATCACATATTCTGCATGCCCTGCTGGGCCTCCATTGTCCATATGGGCATCCTCAGGAGGGACCCACTGGAAGAGCTAATTCTCCTTAGTGGCCCAGCAGCACGTGGCTGGCAAGTCCTGATGTAAATCTGTCTTGTGGTTGTTACCCGGGAACACAACATGTTTAGTAACAAGTGTACAGTAAAATTTTGTAACATCGTCCACAGTGGTGAGACACACATTTGAACAGGCTAATAAAACTTAGCAGATTATAACTTTTCCAATAATGCCTTACAAGGTGAGCTTTGTACAACGTTTATCAGAATTATGCATTACTAGTGGCAACATTAGCAGTTGATCTCCTTTTTTATGTAGCATCACAGCCCCTTTCAGCAGCCTCCACATTTTAGAAGGATGAGTCCATTACTTCAAAATGGAATCATTAGCTTCACAGCCACTGTTTCTCACCATGGCTTTTTCAGCAAGTCCAGAAGAACTCGAAACCTTGTTAAAAGATTTTAGCCCTTTGGGAATGATGCACCCAGCAGATGTTTTGCAGCAGCACTGGATGGCTGTTTCAAAACAAGTCAGCATTTATGAGCCAACTGGAATTCAGTGTTTTAGGGTCCTTAGATTATACTGGAAAAGCCATGTTTATGTGCATGTCCTGGCTGGCAGAACATCTCGCCTCTGTAGCCCAGTGCATCCAGGATTCCATTTCTCCACCATTGCACTGCCCAGATGAGTTCTTAACACCATGTCCTGACACCTCCGGTCTCTCTGTCAAGTTGCAGTCACACCGCTTTCATGTGTGCTGCTCCCCTTGGCTGCCAGTCCTTAAAAGTTCATGTCCTGACCTTGGTCTTCCAAAGTATTTCCATTCATAAGCTACAGAGAGACAAGATAAGTGAGGTAATATCTTGTACTGGAGCAACTTCTAGTGGTGAGAGAAACAAGGCTTTGAGCTTACACAGAGCTCTTCCTCAGGTCTGTGTAAGCTTGAAAGCTTGTCTCTCTCACCAAGAGAAGTTGGCCCAATAAAAATATTACCTCATCCACCATGTATCTCTAATATCCTGGAACCTACACAGCTAGAGCAACACTGCAAACATTCATATGGCGACAGTGTTTGATAGTTCATTCACACGAAGCCAGACCTGCCTACTTGATGCCCAGCCATGATCATGTTTCAGGAAAGCATTTAACTCTTTCAGACTCAGTGGTAACAATACAAAGTGAGTGGGTAAACTGAGGCACATATTTTTTATAAAAATAATACAGAAATCCATCACATTCTCCACAACTTTCTAGGGGATTCCACTTTTCACCCCTCCTCGGAAGCTCTGATTGGGGTAGCTGTGTGTGTGTGTGTTAGGGAGGTGGGGATGGTTTCTTTCTTGCCACAAGGTCTAAGAACTGGCAGACTTGGAAGCCAAACACCTTTGCCCAAGACACTGTATCACATGTTCCCACACACTTTGCTGAGGGAGTGGCAAGCTGCATTGTCCCAGAGCATCATGTCCTTAGGCAGCTGCAACGGCCCAGCAGCTAGCAAACAGAGCTGTAAACAGCAGAGTTTCAGTGGGACTTCTGTTGGAGGAGCAGGTTTTTGTATTTTGTGTATTGTGTTTTGCAGTTTGTATGTGTGGAGGCTGGTAGGGGCAGTGTGCTGGGAGAGAAGCTGAGCCCTGCTTAGGGGGTGGGGCTTCTCTGCTTAGGGGTCCTATAAAGGCAGGCAGCCAGTCAGGCAGCAACATAGATAGCTGCAGCGGCACAGCAGCCAGCAAACAGAGCTGTAAACAGGGGAGTTTCAGTGGCAGGTCATAGGGGGAGTTTGTGGGGGAGATTTAGAGACCTAGGCAGAGGAACCAACAGGCTAGTGAAGGGAGTGGGTGATGGTCTGCCAGTGTTCTGGTGCCCATTGGGGGGTTTGTTTTGGTTTGTGTTTCTTCGACTAACAAGTTTTAGGTGGGAAGGCTATGACTGATAGAGAGGCGGCAGTGAAAGACAATGAGGATGACTGGATGTGGAAGCTGTGGCATGTACGTGATCTTGGAGGGGGTACCTGAAAAGAGTTTTGTCTGCATGAAGTGCCGCCTGATAGAGCTGATGGAAGAAAAGATCCAAGGACTGGAGATGCAGGTGGAAACTCTGGTTGACTTTAGAAGGGGGTTTGAGCAGATGATAGAGCAAAGACATGAGGAGGCTGAAGGGACAAGATCAGACTTGCAGAGGGAAGCAGGACCAAAGAATTCTGAGGGGAGACTGCTGGGTGAGAAAAGTGGACAGGGAAAGCATGTGACTAAGAGAACCAGGCAGAGGAAAAGACGGGCCAGTGAAGGAGAAATAGAGCTCAGGAACAGGTTTGTGGAGTTGAAAAATGAAGAAGGGGCACAGCAGGTGGTCGCTGAAGGTGAGAGGGCAAGGAAAAAGAGAAGAGCTGCTAGTCTTACAGGAAGAGGGGAAGAGTCAATGGAGACAACACCAAATATGAGCCCCGGGAGGATACAGGATGGGTTGTGGAGGATTGCAAGGGTGAATCTGAATCACGAGGACTTGCAGCCCGTGGGAGCAGGGGATAGATCAGAGAATTACAGTCACCAGGAAAAGGCAGGTCTACATGATTGTGGACTCCTTACTGAGAAGAATAGACAGGCCTGTAACTAGAGCTGATCCGGAGAACAGAAGGGTGTGCTGGCTGCTAGGTGCTAAGACACAGAATGTGGACCTGAGGCTGAAAAGGATCCTAACGGGAGTGGGAAAGAATCCGCTGATTGTCCTTCATGTGGGAACGAATGATACAGCTAGATTCTCACTGGAACATATCAAGGGAGACTATGCCAGAATGGGGAAGACGCTTAACGAAATCGAGGCTCAGGTGATCTTCAGTGGGATTTTGCCTGTTCCTAGAGAAAGGCAACAAAGGTGTGACAAGATTATGGCGATCAACAGATGGCTCAGGCAGTGGTGCTATAAGGAGGGCTTTGGGATGTATGGCCACTGGGAAGCATTCATGGACAGAGGACTGTTCTCTTGGGATGGTCTTCACCTGAGTAAGGAGGGAAATAGGCTTCTAGGATGGAGGCTGGGGCAACTGATTAAGAGAGCTTTAAACTAGGAATTTGGAGGAGATGGTTGGGAGATGTCCAGGTAATCTCCACGCTGGAATTCAACACTGAGAAGGGAAAAAACAAAATAAGAGGGGATATAGCCGTGGGCAGAAGAATGGACATAAGGAGGAAGGGTAGTGTAGATACCAGTCTAATAGGTGATACCGGTGGTAGAATGTCTGTGCCTAAATGGGTAAAGAATGTCAGTGAAGCCAAACGGCAAAAATTAAGATGTCTGTACACTAATGCGAGGAGCCTAGGTAACAAAATGGAGGAACTAGAGCTACTGGTGCAGGAAGTGAAACCAGATATTATAAGGATAACAGAAACATGGTGGAATAGTAGTCATGACTGGAGTACAGGTATTGAAGGCTATGTGCTGTTTAGGAAAGACAGAAATAAAGGCAAAGGTGGTGGAGTACCATTGTATGTAAATGATGAGGTTAACTGTAAAGAAATAAGAAGTGATGGAATAGATAAGACAGAGTATGTCTGGGCAAAAATCACACTGGGAAAGAAAGCTACTAGAGCCTCCCCTGAGATAGTGCTTGGGGTGTGCTACAGACTGCTGGGATCTGATTTGGATATGGATAGAGACCTCTTTAATGTTTTAATGAAGTAAACACTAATGGGAATTGTGTGTTCATGGGAGACTTTAACTTCCCAGATATAGACTGGAGGACAAGTACTTGTAACAATAATAGGGCTCAGATTTTTCTAGATGTGATAGCTGATGGATTTCTTCACCAAGTAGTTGAAGAACCAACAAGAGAGGATGCCATTTTAGATTTGGTTTTGGTGAGTAGTGAGGACCTCATAGAAGGAATGGTTGTAGGGGACAACCTTGGTTTGAGTGATCATGAGCTAATTCACTTCAAACTAGATGGAAGGATAAACAAAAATAGATCTGGGACTAGGGTTTTTTATTTCAAAAGGGCTAACTTTAAAGAATTAAGGAAATTAGGGAAGTGGATTGGACTGAAGAACTCGTGGATCTAAAGGTGGAGGAGGCCTGGAATTACTTCAAGTCAAAGCTGAAGAAACTATCACAAGCCTGCATCCCAAGAAAGGGGAAAAAACTCATAGACAGAAGTTGTAGACCAAGATGGATGAGCAAGCATCTCAGAGAGGTGATTAAGAAAAAGCAGAAAGCCTGCAAGAAGTGGAAGATGGGAGAGATTAGCAAGGAAAACTACCTTATTGAGGTCAGAACATGTAGGGATGAAGTGAGAAAGGCTAAAAGCCATGTAGAGTTGGACCTTGCAAAGGGAATTAAAACCAATAGTAAAAGGTTCTATAGCCATATAAATAAGAAGGAAACAAAGAAAGAAGAAGTGGGACCACTAAACACTGAGGATGAAATGGAGGTTAAGGATAACCTAGGCATGGCCCAATATCTAAATAAATACTTTGCCTCAGTCTTTAATGAGGCTAATGAGGAGCTTAGGGATAATGGTAGGATGACAAATGGGAATGAGAATGTGGAGGTAGATATTACCACATCTGAGGTAGAAGCCAAACTCGAACAGCTTAATGGGACAAAATCGGAGGGCCCAGATAATCTTCATCCAAGAATATTAAAGGAACTGGCACATGAAATTGCAAGCCCATTAGCAAGAATTTTTAACGAATCAGTAAACTCAGGGTTTGTACCGTACGACTGGAGAATTGCTAACATAGTTCCTATTTTTAAGAAAGGGAAAAAAAGTAATCCGAGTAAGTATAAGCCTGTTACTTTGACATCTGTAGTATGTAAGGTCTTGGAAAAATTTTTGAAGGAGAAAGTAGTTAAGGACATTGAGGTAATTGGGATAAAATACAACATGGATTTACAAAAGGTAGTTTGTGCCAAACCAACCTGATCTCCTTCTTTGAGAAGGTACCAGATTTTCTAGACAAAGGAAATGCAGTGGATCTAATTTACCTCGATTTCAGTAAGGCATTTGGCATGGCTCCACATGGGGAATTATTAGTTAAATTGGAAAAGATGGGGATCAATATGAAAACTGAAAGGTGGATAAGGAACTGGTTAAAGGGGAGACTACAACGTGTCGTACTGAAAGGTGAACTGTCAGGCTGGAAGGAGGTTACTAGTGGAGTTCCTCAGGGATCAGTTTTGGGGCCAATCTTATTTAACCTTTTTATTACTGACCTTGTGTCATAACATTTTTCTTAGATTTGGACCTTAGCGTCCAAAATATGGGTGTTAGCATGAAAACCTCCAAGCTTAGTTACCAGCTTGGACCTGGTAAAGCTGCCACCACCCAAAAAATTAGAGTGTTTTGGGGCACTCTGGTCCCCCCAACAACCTTCCCTGGGGACTCCAAGACCCAAATTCCTTGAGTCTTACAACAAAGGGGAATAAACCATTTCTCCCTCCTTCTCCCTTCCAGGTGTTCCCTCCCTGGGTTCCTGGAGAGATACACAGAAGCAAGCTCCGTGAATCTAAACAGAGGGATTCCACCCTCCCTATTTCCAGTCCTGGAAACAGAAGTACCGAGAGGTCTAATCCCGCCCCCCTCTTCACCCAGAGGGTATGCAAAGTCAGGCTTAGTAAATCTAACACAAAGAGATTTTCCCCCTGACTTCCTCCTCCCACCAATTCTCTGGTGAGCTGCAGACTCAATTCCCTGGAGTCCCCACTAAAGAAAAACTCCAACAGGTCTTAAAAAGAAAGCTTTATATAAAAAGAAAGAAAAGGACATAAAAATGGTCTCTCTGTATTAAGGTGACAAATACAGGGTCAATTGCTTAAAAGAAATATGAATAAGCAGCCTTATTCAAAAAGAATACAATTCAAAACACTCCAGCAACTACACACATGTAAATACAAAAAACAAACAATATAAACCTACTGTCTTATCTCTTTGTACTTACAACTGGGAAACAGAAGATTAGAAAGGCAGGAGATCACTCTCAGAGCTGAGAGGGTCAGACACAAGACAAAGAACAAAGAACTCACACACAAACTTCCCTCCACCCAGATTTGAAAAAGTCTCGTTTCCTGATTGGTCCTCTGGTCAGGTGTTTCAGGTTACTGGTGTTACCCCTTTACAGGTAAAAGAACATTAACCCTTAGCTATCTGTTTATGACACCTTGGCACAAAAACTGGGAATGTGCTAATAAAGTTTGCAGATGACTCAAAGCTGAGAGGTATTGCTAACACAGAGAAGGACTGGGATATCATACCGGAAGATCTGGATGACCTTGTAAACTGGAGTAATAGTAATAGGATGAAATTTAATAGTGAAAAGTGCAAGGTCATGCATTTAGGGATTAATAACAAGAATTTTAGTTATAAACTGGGGACACATCAGTTGGAAGTAACAGAGGAGGAGAAGGACCTCAGAGTATTGGTTGATCACAGGATGACTATGAGCCGCCAATGTGATATGGCCATTAAAAAAGCTAATGTGGTTTTAGGATGCATCAGGCGAAGTATTTCCAGCAAAGATAAGGTGGTGTTAGTACTGTTATACAAGACACTGGTGAGACCCCACCTGGAATACTGTGTGCAGTTCTGGTCTACCATGTTTAAGAAGGATGAATTCAAACTGGAACAGGTTCAGAGACGGGCTACTAGGATGATCCGAGGAATAGAAAACCTGTCTTATGAAAGGAGACTGAAAGAGCTTGGCTTGTTTAGTCTAGCCAAAAGAAGGCTGAGGGGGGATATGCTTGCTCTTTATAAATATATCAGAGGGATAAATGTCAGGGAGGGAGAGGAATTATTTAAGCTTAGTACCAATGTGGACACAAGAACAAATGGATATAAACTGGACACTAGAAAGTTTAGACTTGAAATTAGACGAAGGTTTCTAACCATTAGAGGAGTGAAGTTCTGGAACAGCCTTCCAAGGGGAGTAGTGGGGGCAAAAGACACATCTGGCTTTAAGACTAAGCTTGATAAGTTTATGGACGGGATGGGATAGCCTAATTTTGGCAATTAATCAAAGATCAATTGCCAAATTATCAGCAGGTAAGTATGCCCAGTGGTCTGGAATGGGATGGGATCTGAGTTACTGCAGAGAATTCTTTCTTGGGTGCTGGGTGGTGAGTCTTGCCCACATGCTCAGGGTTTAACTGATCACCATAATTACGGTCGGGAAGGAATTTTCCTCCAGGGCAGATTGGCAGAAGCCCTGGAGGTTTTTTGCCTTCCTTTGCAGCATGGGGCACGTGTCACTTGCTGGAGGATTCTCTGCAGCTTGAGGTCTTCAAACCACAATTTGAGGACTTCAATAACTCAGACATACGTTAGGGATTTGTTATTGAAGTGAATGGGTGAGATTGTATGGCCTGCCCTGTGCAGGAGGTCAGACTAGATGATCATAATGGTCCCTTCTGACCTTAAAGTCTATGAGTCTATCATGGCTTGTGATCCACTGATGGTTTAGAAATTAAGCACCAACGCCTTAAATTGGCAATAGATGTGGTTTCAGTCTTACTCACCACAGCTAAGGGCATCGGTTTCCTCCGGTGGAGGTGTGGGGCAGCCGTTCATTTTCCTGTTCGCACTCCTCTGCCATGTGAAAATCGGGGAGGGGAGGCAGAAGCCTCCCGAAATGACTCCCAGTGGGGAAGCCAGGACAACAGGGTGGGGCGGCAAATGGTGGCCAGACTTTCACTGCCAGGGTCTAGTCTAGCTCAGGGTCCAGATCAACTTCCTCCCCATGTCACTGGCCCCCAGTCCCTTTCTACCACCAGGTCAACCCGGGCCCTAGGGCAGGAACACCGTGAGGCAGCAAGTCAAGCCGAGCAAGGCAGGCAAAAGTAAGTCTTGTCTTCATGGGCCGCTCACAATGACGTCCTTTATGTGTGTGACTGCTGCAAAAACATCCTGGAGAGAGAAGCAATAGGCCGAAATAATCTCATACAGCTGCCAAAGTAGCTCAGTTGGGAGCACATTAGCTGAAGAGCTAAAAGTCCCTGGTTCAATCCCAGGCTTTGGCAGGTTCTTTCATCCTTTCTGTGCAGAGGCAGCTTGTTCTCTGGCAGCGCAGCAGTGCCTGCACCCAAGGTGAGCAGGGCTGGCCTGGGGTCAAAGCAATTTTGGGGGCCCCTTCCATTAAAAAAAAGTTGCAATACTGTATTCTCATGGGGCCCCTGCAGGGCCTGGGGCAAATTGCCCCACTTGCCTCCCCTCTGGGTGGCACTGAAGGTGAGTCTCTGATCTTGGGCTCTGCAATAGGAAAACATAGAATGGGCTTCTGCCCCTAGTTGGCCCACCTGACCTTTAACGATGAGAGCTGTCTTTCCCAACATAACAGGAAGAGAGCAAGGCAGAGTGACCCTCAGGAACGGTGCCAGAGCGCTGCTGGGCAGTGACAGGCAAGGCCTGGGGATGAAAACTCCTCTGCGCAGCTGAGCAAGGGCAGTAGCAGGGAAGGGTCATCTGTGAAAATGGCTGTGTGGAAGGTGGAAGGGATTTGGGGGCCCAGGAGGAGGGGCTTGAGGTTCAGTGCCTTGGTGCAGCTGGACTTGGACATGGTGGGTGTTCAGGAAATGCACATTAACAACTCTAGGGTAGCTCATTAGGCAGAGGGTGATTGGAGGAAGGGCCTCCTGGCCAGGGAAGAATGATGGGGCTGGAGTCTTGTTTATCGCATTCGCGGTGCGAGTACAGAAGGTGGTGGAGCTCTGACCAAAGAGGGCATTACTGGTAGACTTTGTGCTCTGTGGCACTGGTTACTGCTATATTAGTGTGTATGGTCCCCAGTTAAGGCATGAGAGGGAAGATCAAAGGCTCCCTTCCTCTGGGCTGCATGATGTTTGTTGTTGGGGAAGATTTTAATTGTGTCAGCCGGCCTGAGGACTGCTGGTCCCATTTTCCCAACCATCAGAGGAAACATTTTTACAATGAGCACTACCTGGCACAGATCTTTAGTGAGATCAGCTTAGAGGAGCTCACTCCAGCCACAGAGGAGGTTCACCTTTCTGCGGGGACAGAGCAGGACTCGCATTGACCAGATATATGCTAACTTTTGTGTCTTTAGCTTGTTGCTTCTCAGATTCTTTCTTGGCCTGACTTGTTACACTTTGACACTTAACAGGCCAGAGTTTGTGCACCTTCCTATTATCCTCACTAGGATTTGATTTCCAAATTTTGAGGGATGACTTTTTGCCTCTAACAGCTTCCATTACTTGGCTGTTTACCTAAAGTGGCTTCCTGCTGGTCCTCCTATTGTCGTTTCTGATTTAGAGCAAACATTTCATCTGAGCCTCTAATTGTGACATTTTTAAGGGGCCCGCATGCTGCTTGCAGGCACCTAACACTTGTGACAGCAGCTCCTTTTAATTCCCATCTAACCATCTGTACTTATGCTGATAGGTTGACTTCAGGTCTTTAACTTTGATTGGTAGCTGAGAATTTGGTAAATTGGACAGAAACCCGTTCGACAAACCTCTTCATTTCCTTGTTATTTCCTGACTTCTTTATTCATTGCCTTTTCCTTATTTCCTGGCTGAGGCGGCGGCCTGCCAAGGAGCTCCCCGGCAGCTCTGGCTGCCTGGGCTGAAGGCAAGAGGCAGGCCTGGGCGTGGCGAAGGCCTCCTGTCCTGGAATGAGGCCACAGTGCTTCCTCATCCCCTTTTCCCACCTGCACCGGCAGGCTGCTGCTGCGGGAAAACACGAGGGAGGCTCTCGCGATGCTAGGCAGCACTGTGTGGCTGTCAGGGGAAAGAGCTGAGGCTCCCGACTTGACCTGCCATTGACTTGCGTGGCTCTGCGCACCGTCAGCCGGGGCAGTCCAGGCTGTGGACATGACTCAGGCTTGGGCAGCATGGCCGCGCTTTCCTGACAAGGCATGAGGCAGGCCAGGAGCTTTGCACAGCGTACAGGGAAGTGGAAAGGAGGCATCTTTGAGCCAGCGTCTCTCGTCCGCTTCTCCCTTGCTCCTTGGGCGGAGGCGGGAGGGAGCAAAACTCTCCCGGCTGAAGGTTTTGCGCTCGGCTTTGAGGATTAAGCCTGAGCCTCCAGCACGGCTGCCGGGAGATGGGCTTTTGCAGCGCAGCCCCTACACTCTTCCAGCCAGCAGGTGAACCCACTTTGTCCAAGAGGAAGCC
Organism: Gopherus evgoodei; assembly: GCF_007399415.2. NCBI lineage: Eukaryota > Metazoa > Chordata > Testudines > Testudinidae > Gopherus > Gopherus evgoodei. The sequence continues at coordinate 1,478,209 of NW_022059983.1, read as the reverse complement.
TTCAAGGCAGCAAAAGGGGAACATCACGGCTCCCAGCAGACCTTGAGGAGCCCAGGAGGAGCATTCAGTGGCATTCCTGGGGGAGCATAACCCCCCCTCCTTTCCATTAACAACTGAACTCACTGACCCATGATACCACAGAGACACCTACCAGCAGCTGGTTTGCCAGGGCCGCTGCCCTGCACCCTGCAGTGCTTCCTGCCAGTGCCAGAGCTCACAAGGCGCTAGCCTGGAGCCAGGGCTGCTAGGTGCTGCTGTAGAAAAGCCAGCAGAGTGACACAGCGTCCGTGTGCTGTGCCCATAACATAGAGGTGGGTTAATCAAAACCCTCTTCTGCCAGCACCGGGCCTCCTTCTTCCTACACTGGGCCTGCAAGCGAGGGGATGGCTGGCACAGCACCAAGAGTCTAACCTGTGTGGCAGGAGGTGGCTGACGCCCGCAGGCTGCTGGGGAGCTCCCAGAAGTTATTAAGAGACAGAGACTCCTCAATGCCCTTAGTGACAAGGGTTTGGGGTTCATCAAGGCCAGTAAGGGAGTCGCTATGTCAGCCCTGTAACCCTGGGTGTCAGGTTGCTGTGCAGCCTTGATCCAGAGCTCAGATCCCAAGGACCGACCAGCAGCCCACAGCCTCCCCCTGGGTCTGCCCCACCTGGTTACTCCTTACAGGCCGACCTTACCCCCATTCCAGCCCCAGATTCGCCCCCTAATCATCCTACTGCCACTCAGAGCCACAGACATGGAGGTGCTGAAGGAGGGAGGGGTGACTTTAGAATGGGGTTCTTCTCTAAAGATGGCTGGTAGAAAGGTGGTGCTCAGCTCTGTCAGTCACCTGCCTAGCTGCCTCGCTGCCAGGGGATGCAGATATTTCTGTAAGGTGCAGAAATGGGGTATTTGGCTTCCAAGTGAATATGAGGAATGTGCATTTGTGAGAGGGAATTTCTATCTTTCCAGTTGTGCATCAGTGGCCTAATGGATAAAGCATTTGTCTCCTAAGTCAGAGAGTGTGGGTTCAAGCCCTACCGGGGGTAAAAATCTCCTTTATTCTTGTAATACTGCAAAGAAAGCTTGGTCTTATTTTCACCAAGGACACTGGGAGATGTTTGAACACAAAGTGCTGGATCTTGGGAACACTCCCCCAGAAATGTCATCCCTCACGCAATAAATGCTTCTAAACCCCTCAGTAGCAAACAGTTAATACTAGTGTTTGTCTGAGATCAGAGTGAAGGGGAGTGTTTACTCCAACACGTCCATGAGTGAAACAGACAGGAAGAGCAAGGCTGTTCTGAAAGAGAATGGATCTATCTGGAGACAAAGCAAACCCCGAGAATGAGCAACAGTGTGAAAAGAAGAGGTTCAAATGTGTGTTAGGTTGGTCTGCCAAATTTAAAGAAAATCCCAATGCCCTTAGCATGATGCAGACACTGGCTGTTTCTGATCTTTTACTGAGAATTCATTAAGAAATATTTTCCTTAATTATATTATGAAATATTGGGTGGGCTAGGAAGGCACCATTCTTCCTGCTTTCAGCCTTCCAGACTACATGGCCTGGGGCCAATGCGCCCCTTCCAGTCAGCTGCTAGAACAGACGACAGCAACACAGACAGGGATGGCAGCAGGGCAGACTGGAGCTCTAGGAAGACGGTGGGACCAGGTCTCATCAACAGGGAGGTGGTCACCCCAGCATGCACAAGGCTGAGCCAGCAAGCGTGGTGTGCGCTGCAGCCTGCCCCTACTCACTTGTGCAACTGTGTTGCCCTGAGAACACTCATATGTCTGGGCGGTATCAGCTCCCTGGATGGGCTCACAGAGCAGCTGAGCCTCGCTTGGCAGAGCCTGGCCAGACCCCCAGGAAGGGGAGGACATGCACTCAGGCCCTGTAATGGGTGATGCCAGGGTGGCACCTCCTGCTCTTTGTCTCAGGGATCAGCTCGGTCAGCCAGTGTTCCCTCTCCTGGTGGTGCCTTGTCCATTGCTGTCACTGCTTGTAGACCTGCCTCAGTCCAAGTACTGCAGCATCCTCTTTATGACTCGGCCATCCGGCCGTGCCATGATCTGTGCTCCTCCCTTCCAGGGTGACGTAGGCGGGTGTGCGGTGAAGTGTCTCCCAATCCAGCCACTTCCCCAGTGGTGAGTGGCTGGGATCCAGGCCCACACTACTCTGGGTCCCAGCCCAGGCATCCTGTAGCTAACAGCTTCTGTTTTCTCTCCTTAACTTCCTCCACCAGTGCTGCTTCAATTCCCGGGGCCACTTCCCCGCAGCCCCAGCATGTTCTTCACTCTCTTCTCAGGGTCTCAAGCCTGCAACTCCCAGCAACCAGCCAGGAGCTCTCTCTAGCTTCCCCTGGTCCCTGCCAGCCGCTGCCCTGCCAGAGGAGCTGTGACCCTACACCCCATATTCTTCATAGAGAATATTGTTATGATATGCATATGGCACAGCTAAGATGTGATTTATGCAAGATGGGCCATGTGAGAGATCACTGGAAAGGTCGGACTGTCCTTGAACTCAAGATTTAGGCACACTAAGTCCAGAGTCAACATGGCTGTCCTTGGTTCAGGATTGCATGAGTGAGTCAATATGGCCACCCTTTGGTTCAGGGCTGCAAGGCCTAATGGCCAGATCAGGGGGCTGCTTCAAAATGGGGATAGTAGCTGGATTAAGGGGAACTGGGCCCACCTGACTCCACTGGGTCCCAGCCCAAGGCCCTCTCAAGTTGAGTGAGTTCGTTACCCAGCCAGCCAGGATCCTACCGCAACATGCTGACCTTACACGGGTACGAGATACCACTCACTCTGCCTCCCTGGGCCACTTCCTACCTTGTTTCCTGAAGCTGTTGTCCATCTATCATCAGGGTCTCCAGGTTCCCTGGTACTGGCAGCTCCATTGAACTTTGACTCCCACCAATTGACTGTAGGTAGCAAGTCTCCAGTCTGGTACCTGGGATCTCTGGTCCCGCAGTCAGGGGCTGTAGGAGCTCCTGGCCTGGAGCCTCCACCAAGCGTGCGTCTTTCTCAGTGGCCAGCCCAGACTGAGCTGAGCTGTTCTCCTTTATACTAACACAGCAGCTGGAGCACGCCCAGCAGTGTCTGAGGGGCAGGACTTCCTCCAGCCATAGTGTGGAATTAATCCTTTCTTGCCTAGTGCGGAGTATGCACACCCCATAATGGACTATAATATTTGATCTGATTATTTCACCCTCCCATGCATTGTTGAAGTGCCTGAGGCACAGAGGCTTCTTCTGGGTCTCCTTTCTTCTGGCACTGAAATGGAAATGGTTCTTTCACGTGCATGGTGGGCAAGAAGTAGGACTTTCTGCAAGGGTCATTTACAGCCAGTCAGGCTGAACTGGTTTTTTTAATTTCAGCAAAAAAGTTTCAGCCTTTTCCAGAAAGGGCCTTACACTTGTTTTCCCAGGGCGCCATTTTTTTTACTATCATTAAAGCTACAGCGTCTCCATGCTTTGGAGCAGAGAGAGGCCATTTTGCAGGAGGTGTCAGAGCCTGGTCTTTTGCTCTGTCCCCACAGAACTCACTGAGCATTTTACAGCCTGGGGTTGAGAAGGACGTTCTCTGCAATTGCTCCTCTGAGCTGTCAGAAGATGCTCTGTGGCTGACACTCCACAGCGCTACATTCACTCCGAGGACAAGTCAAATGCTGCACCAAGGGTGGTGAGTTCCCCGTGAATTCCTGTGTGAGCACACACTGCCCCTGTCCTCCACACACACTGCTCATACACACAGTGCCACTGTCCACCACACAGACTGCACATACACACTGTCACACACACACAGTGCCACTGTGCGCCACACATACTGCACACACACACATAGTGCCACTGTCCACACACACACACACACACACACAGAATGCCACTGTCCACCACACACACTGCACATACACACTCTCACACACACACATAGTGCCACTGCCCACCACACATACTGCACACACCCACACACACAGTGCCACTGTACACACACACACACACACACACACACACACACACACACACACACTGTGCCACTGTCCACCACACATACTGCACATACACACACACAGTGTCACTGTCCACCACACATACTGCACATACACACACAGTGTCACTGTCCACCACACATACTGCACAGACACACACACAGTGCCACTGTCCACCACACACACACAGAGCCGGTGCTATCATTAAGGCGAACTAGGCAGTTGCCTAGGGTGCCAAGAATTGGGGGCACCAAAAAGCGGTGCCCCCAATTTTTTTTTACAGCGGTTCCTCCCTGAGTGCACAGTCGCTGCTCCACTTCTCCCGCCTCCCAGGCCTGCAGCGCCAATCAGCTGTTTGGTGCCGCAAACCTGGGAGAATTAGAGCGGAGGCAGCGTGCTCAAGGAGGATATGGAGCAGAGGTGAGCTAGGGTGGGGAGGTACTGCACGGCTTCCAAGCAGGGGAGCTTACACAGGGGGGGCGCCTGAGGGCGGATGTGGGGGAGCTGATGTAGGGCTGGGGGTGGGGGGCGCAAGGTAGAAGTTTTGCCTAGGGCATGAAACTTCCTCGCACCAGCTCTGCACACACACACACACACACACACACACACACACACACACACACACACACACACACACAGTGCCACTGTCCACCACACACACTGTACACATAAACACACACTATGCATGCTGTGCACACACCAGCTGCAACAATAGAAACACAAACTACACACTCTGGAGGCAGTTGGTTTGTTTCCAGGTTGCTTTTACTTACAAAGGTGCTGAAGTGTGATCTCTCTTCTTTTTCCTTGGGCAGAAACGCAATGGAGGAGAAGCTCACATCCCTGAGCTGCCAGGTGACAGTGGCAGGAGAAAAATGCAGAGCACTGAAATTTGAAAACACTCATAAATAATGTCACACTGTGAGGCTGGGGAGTCCTGGAGGACCCAAGGGAAGGGACTAGGGGGATTAGGGGGAGAGGAGGGTGGTGTTACCAGGGTGCACTGTGGGACTACGGGATTTAGAGACCCCAGTGAGGACAGGCAGGGGCGGGTTGCAAGGCCCCACGGTGGCTGAAAAGGGGAACCCGGCAGGTTGGGGGGTAGCAGAGATTGGAGATGAGGAACCTCACACCCTGGGGATAGACTGGGGAAGTGGGGGATGGGAAAGTGGGGTCCAGCAATGGAGAAATGGGTTGGAGGCAATTGGGGGAGGGGTGCTGAGGGGGAGGAGGATGTCGGGGGTGGGGTGCTGAGGGCAGAGGAGGAGGAGGTTGGAAGAGGGGCGATGAGGATGGGGGAGGAGGAGGGGATTGGGGGCTAGCCCATGGGACTGGGAGGTGGGATGGGTGGGGGAGGGGCCCCACAGACAGAGGGAGGCACCGGGGGGAGGATGGGGAAATGGGAGGCGCAGGGACGAGGCAGGTGTGGGGGGCTGAGGTGGGTGTTATTGAGGGAGCCCCACTGCTAGTGCAGACTCGGCAGTTTCTTGCATGAGAGACGCTGTCCCAAAGCAGGACTAATGCTCAGACCTGGTGATCAGTGATTTCAGATCTGTTGGTCTGCAGCAAGACTCTGCATTGAGTCTCAGTCAGCTCTGTTATTACACAGGGAAGAACAAAAGGGTCAAATGGTGCCTGGAACCCTTAAGAAGAATCCACCCCACCAAGTACAACACTTGTCGCTCCCTGCTCTCAGCCCCACTGAGAATGTTTTGGGGTCACTGCTCACCCTTATCAACCTAGGGGTCTCAAAGAATGATAATTACAGGTGCTCCAGTGGTGCAATTGGTTAGTGCACAGCCCTTACAGGGCATTGCTGAGAGGAGCTATGCTGAGGTTGTGAGTTCAAACCTCACGTAGAACCCTGGTTTTCATTAACCAAATGGCATCACCCCCTCATTTGTCCTGTAGAATTCCAGCCCTGGGACACTGAGGAGGGGAGGAGTCAGAAATGCCCCTTTCAATTATTACCTCCTCTCCAGGGCACAGGCCAGAATCCACAATCCTTTCTCCCCCACCAGACCCTGTGCCAGGATCCCTCCCCTGGTGTCCGTACTATTGACAAAGACTAAGTGACAGGGACAAAACACTCAAATCCTGCCTGGTGCAGGGAGCCAGGTTTGCTCTTCAGATTCTATCGTTGGTGCATTTCCAGACCTGGGAATGTCCCACAACAGCATTGAATGGGAAGCTGCCTGCAGAACAGTGACACTGCACAGAGCTCCTGTAGGGGAGGGGTGGGAATTAGTAACATTTTGAGGCTTGTTTGGGAAATGAGCCTTTGCTGACAAGGTTTGTCTCTGTTCATATTTCACCTTCAGGTGTTATGTTGAGGGATCTTTAGTATATTTCTGTGAGGTTAATAACTATCTCCTCAACTTTATTTACTCAACTTAAAAAATTGTGTCACCTGATTTTTTCATCTCCCTGTGAAAATACAACTGACACGTGTGGCTTTCTACAGGGGGTCATGATGTTAAAGTTGGGGAATTCAGTCTCTGTACTTCTGGGAGGGGGTTTTGCTTTTTTACAGCTGACTCACTGCCAGGCACACTGGGCTGTTAGCTGCACCCACTGTCCTTGCCAGGGCCCCTGCTGAACCCTAGGCAGCTGCACTGCCGTGCTGGGGTGACTCTGCAGGTGGAGAAGCTGCTGTGGAGCAATGTAGAGTAGGTGCACGAAGGAGACGGGGTCACTATTCACATTCTGAACTGCACAGTTTTCCAAATTTGGGAATAGATTCATAGATTCATAGACTTAAGGTCAGAAGGGAACATTATGATCATCTAGTCTGACCTCCTGCACAATGCAGGCCACAGAATCTCACCCACCCACTCCTGTAACAAACCCCTGACATATGTCTGAGTTATTGAAGTCCTCAAATCGTGACTTAAAGACCTCAAGGTGCAGGGACTCCTCCAGCTAGTGACCCAAGCCCCACGCAGCAGAGGAAGGTGAATGTCCGAGAACAATTCTAAGGGGAAGGTGAATGTAGAGCAATGACACTGGAGATGCCCAGACCTCCAATGGAAATTAATAATGGGAAGATCATTTGTGGAATTAGTCATCACTGACAAGATTTTTCTCTGTTCCTATTTCACGCTGTGGTGTTAGAGGAATCAGTTCAGATTTTTACTATATTAATTAAACACTTAATTTTATTTAATCAAGCCAAAAACTTAGTGTCACTTATTTTTTCTCTGTCCTAGCAAGAATGAATTCAATTTTGTGACTTTCTGGAAAGTGCAGAGAGATTAAATGTGGGGAATTCAGTCTCTGTGTTTGTCAGCTGATGTGTTCCTCTCACAGGTCAGTATCTGCATTGAAATACCAAGAGGGATCTAAGGGCTGGTGTACATTGGGCACTGAACTGGCAGAGCAGCGTCTCTCAGGGTGTGAAAACCCCCTACCCCCAAACCCATAGAGTGAAGCTGACCTAAGCCCTGGTTAGATAGTACTAAAGAAAAGGAAGAACTGTTCTGTCAATGTAGTTATTACAGAGATGAGAAAACCCCTCCCGTTGCTGTCTGCTCCAGAGTGCTATAGCAGTGCCACAGTGTAGACAGAGTGAAACTAGATATGGCTCCAGTTCACACTGTGAATGCTCAGACACTGAGACTGTAATAACAACAACAGCAGCAGCACAGTGCTTGCATAGTTGGCATGATTTGAACCTGCGCAGGGCAATCGCAATAAATTTCTAGTCTGGCACCTTAACCACTCAGCCACAACTACTTGGCATACACCTATTTCACTACATGATGATTCTGTTCTCACTGAATTGTCACTTCAAATTGTTTGCTCAGACCAGTTCCCCCAGCACACTCATGGCTGCGCATCAGTGTAAGTGTGTCCTTGACCGAACAGCGAGAATTCCTGCCCATTTCCCTTCCGGCTGGAGCAGGATGAGAGTGTGTTTGTGTGAACAACATTGCTGTAGATTGTTGTTCATTCCCCACTCTGACAATTCAGACTGTCCCTTTCCTAGTCAAATCTCCAGCACATCGTTCCAGTAGCAGAGGGCAGGATTTCTCTGGGGCACTGAAATATTTCCAGGGGCTGGTGCGTGAACTCAGCCTTGTATTCCACCCTTGATGTTTCCTGGACTAACAGCAGCAGCAGAAAGAAAGAGCCGAGCCAATATCTCCCTGGCAGGGATGCAGGTGCCACATCCCCTCTGTCTGCCCATCGCCATTGCAGGAAAGAAGGGTTCACTGGAATCGAATACCCTGCTGATAAGAAGTATATAAAAAGATTTTGCAGCTACCATGGGCATAACTATGATGTGTCATGTTTCACTCTTTAGATCTGGCGCCACCTCCTTTCCCTTTAGCCTTGTAGTTGACCAAGGGCAAAACTGAACATCTCTTCAGATACCAGGGAGTGTTTATGTCCATCCCTGCGAGCTACACAGAGGTTTGATGTTGCTGCTTTGAATCCTCTGGCTCTGCCGGGATAAGGAACAATTCAGGCTGTCACTGAACTGAAGGAGGAAGATCAGTTTTTGACGGAGAGGGATGCCTCCTCTTAAAGGTGTTTGTCTGGCTGGCAGTCCTGGTTCCCACGTCTTGCCCGTGGGGCTCCAGCAGTTTTGGGACCGGGTCACTCCTTTGGCCCCACCTGCAGCCCCCAGGCACTCCCCTCCCAGGGCTCCGGGCAGTGCAGTGGAGCTGTGCGGCATCTGCCTGCTCGCTCCAGTGGCTGTCGGCCCCTCCCCATGGCAGGGCGGGGCAGAGCTGTGCCTCTACCAGCTGCCCCCACCCCAAGCCCCTGCAGCCAATGAGACACTGCAGGAGTAATGCCTGGGGGCAGCAGCATGGGAGGCCCCCCAGCCCGCCCTGCCTTGGAGCCCCAGGTAAGCGACGCACCCCTGACTCCCTCCAGAGCCTGCACCCTCACCCCCTCCCCACATACACCCTCCTCCCCCCAAACTCCCTCCCAGAGCCTGCACCCCCTCCACACCTCCCAGCCCCCAAACTCCCTCCCACAGCCTGCATGCCCCTCCACATACGCCTGCCCCCAACTCCCTCCCACAGCCTACACCCCCTCCCTCCACACACCCCCTCCCACCCGCCTCCAATCTCCCTCCCAGAGCCTGCACCCCCACCCCTCCTCCTGTTCCCCCAACTCCCTGCCCCAGCCCACAGCCTGCACGCAGCACCCAAACTCCATCCCACAGCCTTCACCCTAGAACCCCTCCCGCACCCAAACTCCCTCCCAGAGACCAGCCTTTCACCCCTTCTGCACCCAAACTCCACCCAGAGCCTGCGCCCCAATCCAGGGCCTGAACCTAGACCTTCTCCCCCCACGCAACTTCCCTCCCAGAGCCTTAGGCAGGTGGAGGGTGGAGTTTTGGGGGGTGGGTTCTGGGCAGTATGAGTGACGTTATTTGCCCACTGGGAGAATTGGAGGATTGGCACTGCCCTAAGGTAAACTGAGGTTGAGACCCTGCTTTAAGGGATTGGAGCAATGCTGGAGAGATGACAGGCATGGAGCTGAGGAGCTGTGTGTGCTCCAAGGAGAGTTGTTGTTGTGCTCTGGTGACACAGAGCGGGGGTGGGGAGTTTGGAAGCTGTGGTGTTTGTATAAAGTTTACTAACCCTCTGGTTAAAAACTGTTCCTGCTCTGGGCTATACATGACAGTCTTTGTTGTGAGTATAGATCAGTGGGTGAATGTTTCCCTGTAGGATAATAGGTTCCTAGTTCCAATCCAAGTGATTCCCTTGAAAAACTTTTTCAAATGAAAATCGATTTCCAGACCCATCTCCAGTATGTTCAGGAGTTCGCTGAATGGGTGTGGGGGGCTTGAAATGAATGTAAACACTCAACATTTTCCTATGCAAATGAATAAAGACCTAGCAGAGCTGTCCAGCAGCTGAAATCAGTTCCAGGCCTCGGCGTCTCTAAGAGGGACACTCTGTATCTGAGGCATGTGCAGGGCCTTCTCCAGGCCCCAGAGTGCCAAGCACGTGCTTGGGGCGGCATGCCACGGGGGGCGCTCTGCCGGTTGCCGGGAGGGCAGCAAGCGGCTCCGGTGGACCTCCTGCAGGCGTTTCTGCAGAAGGTCTGCTGGTCCCGCGGCTCCAGTGGAGCATCCGCAGGCACGCCTGTGGGAGGTCCACCGGAGCCACGGGACCAGCGAGCGGCAGAGCGCTCCCTGCAGCATGCCACCGTGCTTGGGGCGGCAAAATGGCTAGAGCCGGCCCTGGGCATGTGGGACACCTCTGTGGTGATGACAGGTGAAAAAATGCTGGATTCAATGAAAGATGAGACCATAGGAGGGGAAGGTGAATGGCAGCACCACACAGGGTCATAACACTGAGACACGGGGCTTCACTGTCACTGCCCCTGTGTTTTCAGTCATTTATATCCTAATGAACACACCCTCCCCCACACACTGTCACACACAACCTTCTCCCTTTGAGCCCAGTCCAAGCCTCCCCCTCTCCTACACACACACTCCATGGGACACAGCCTCTCGGTGACTCACTCAGATGGGGGCTTATCTCTGCATCTCCCCAACAGGGGAGCAGAGAGCTGAAAGGGCCACAGGAGACCAGTGGAGCTAGGCAGGAATACAAAAGACTTCCCCTCCCTTCTCTTCTCTTCTCAAGAGTCTTGTTAATCTAATCCATGGGGCATTCCAACACCGGGTGGGCTCAAAGCACCAACCTTCCCCTCAGCAATGGAAGGGAGAACCAGCTCTATCACACAGAAGGAGACTCCCCACCTCTGCTGCTGTCCTCCTACAGCCATTAATATGGATTTGTTTTAGCTAATGCAACCCCCTCAACCCCTAATCCATCCATGAATCAAAGAAGCAAGGTCCTCAGTTAGGTACCAGAAGTGCAATGGGTTAGAGTATAGGACTTATAATAGTGATGCTGAAGTTGTGAGTTCAAACCTCACTTGGAGTGCTAGTTTTCTTTAAGCAAATTGCTTTTGCCAATCATTTTGTCCTGCAGAAAATACAATTCCAGCTCAGAAGACACCAAGGTCTCCTTGCTTTACAGAGAGCAGGGCAGATTCCACAGATCTACACGGCTCTGCTCTCCACCAGCTGCCTGTGTCAGGAGGGGTCAAGCAGAGCCCAGAGCACTGCCCCTGACTCCCACTCAATCTTTGCTCCCCAAACCACCTTTGTGCTCACCCTCTTCGCTGTGAGACTCAAAGCCTGCCTGGCTTTCTGTATGTTGGTGTGGGTTTCGTCTGTCGTGTTGATGTGCATGTGGGTCCTGTGTGATATTTGTGCATGCCTTGCCTAGTTTTGTGTGCGTGGGAGTGTGTATGATTTTTGCATGCAGATTGGTTTTTTGCTTAGTATTCTTTTGGTATGTGGATTTTGTGCTTTCTTGTTGTGGGCTTTTGCTGTATTTTTTCATGTGGATTTGTTCTTTCTATATTTTGTGTGGCTTTCCCTTATGTGTATATGGCTCTGTGTGCTGTGTGGGTTTGGTTTTTGTTTATGTCTGCGTGGGTCTGTCTGTGATTTTCTCATTCTCTCTGTGTGTTTGTCTCTCTGTTTGTATCTTCATGTGTAAATTCACTGGAACTTTTCAAAATCTCCACAGCTTTGCCAATTTTCACCAGGAAGTTTTCTCCATTAACAAATTCTCACTTGTTCCCTACCAGTTGGTGACCATTGCCCCAGGGGCATGTCTGTCTTAGGGTCCTGATTTCCCATTGACACTTCCCCCTTCTATTGGGACTGGGAACTAGCCACCCAAAACCCCACTAAGTTATAATAAAGGGCCAACAGTCCCTTACACAAGCCAGCCCTGTGAGAGTTACCAATATGCAGAGTAAGTAGCCTAAGCTGGTCCCATGGTGTAATGGGCAGCACTCAGGTCTCTGAATCCTGTAATCTGAGTTCAAATTTCAGCAGGACCTTGTGTTAGCTGGTGGTAAAGACCAGGTGCTCAAAGTGCTTTCCTATCTCCAGCTATATGAGAGTGAATCATGTAACTCCTCCCCACTAGAGCCAGGTCTTTGGTTGGGGTCTAGAAGTGGCTGTGGCTGTCTGGTGGTTGGGATTCTTACTGCTTCACCTGATGCCTGCAAGTTTGGTGCTTGTGGCCACACTTTTCCTTTTGCCCACATGACACTTGAAGAAAGGTGTGCGAGGGCCAGGCTTGATAGGCAGGAGGGAGGAAGAGTCCCAGGTGGGAGCCCAGCACACCTCTTCTCCTCTGGGCACCTAGAGCAGAGGTGGCTGGTGCTGACAGCTCCAAGGGAAGGTTTATAAGCCACAGAGCAACTGAGGGCAGGGCTAGACAAGGGCAGGACCATGCCTATGTGTGGCCAGCAGACAGGCAACAAGAAATCCGGCCAGCCTGTTCCCTGCCATGCCAAACACCCACTGCAGGCCACCCACAGACCATCATGTGGGGGGGCTGCTGATGCTCTGTGGCCATTATCAAAGATGGTAGGAAAGCAGGGCCAGCCCCCCTGGTGGGTTCTCTGACCGTTCCCACTCATGGTGCTGACTTTTGCAGTGGGGCAGGAGATTTTACCCTAAGAGGCTTTTCCCCAGCTGGCGAGAAGCAGAGAAACACCCAGGCTCCCAAGGCGCTATGGAGCGACCCCCTCAAGCACAGGGACTGGAGCACATTTGGAAGAGGGAAACTGCTCCACATGCTGGCCCAGGCAGCCGCCCATTTTCTTTGGCAAGTCAGGAAGGGCAAAGGCTGGACTGGAAGCACTTGGGGCTCCTGCCCCAGCCTTTGTGACACCCAACCCCAAACTCCTTCCCGAGGCTCTAGCTGAAGCCAGAGCATTGGCTTGAGCGGACCAGAAGAGGTTCCAGCCCTGAAGGGAGCAGGACTTTCAGCACATGAAGGTAAAACTGCAGCAACACAACAACCAAGGGACTTGAATCTGCATGCACTTGTTCCACAGTCAGAGGCCTTATCCATTAGGCCATGTAGTCACAGGAGCTCAGCTACTTCACGCACTTCTTTGGAAAAGGCAGACACTGTGTTTCTTGGGTCATCTGCTAAGGGGGGCTGAGTATCAGAGGGGGAGCTGTGTTAGTCTGGATCTGTAAAAGCAGCAAAGAATCCTGTGGCACCTTATAGACTAACAGACGTTTTGGAGCATGAGCTTTCGTGGGTGAATCCCCACTTCGTCAGATGCATGTAGTGCGGAGCTGAAACTCTCTGGGCACAAGAAGTCGAGTTCCCAGCGAGATCTGAGACTTAATTCAACGGAGCCAAGTGCAGGACTTTGTCAGGGAGACTCAGGCATGTGGGATTGGGGTGCAGCAGGGCTGGCACTTCCATTTAGGTGGCCTAGGCAATCACCTAGGGTGCCAGGATTATTGGTGGGCGGCGTTTTGCCGGAGGCGGCGGCAGGCGGCTCCGGTGGAGCTGCTGCAGTCGTGGCTGCAGACGGTCAGCTGCTCCCGCGGCTCTGGTGGAGCTGCCGCAGTCGTGCCTGCGGACAGTCGGCTGCTTGGCTCCAGTGGACCTGCCGCAGCCACGACTGCAGCAGCTCCACCGGAGCCGCGGGACCAGCGCATGGGGCGGCGAAATTGCCGTGCGCCTAGGGCGCTAAAACCCCTAGCGCTGGTCCAGGGGTGCAGCGGACAGGCCAGCTGTCTAGGTGCTTAGATATAGTCTCACGGAGGAGGAGGACGAATCCTGCTGATAGGCAGTGGCTGTGCAGAAAAAGAGGAGGGGTTCCTGGGACTTTTTTTTGCCTCATGTTTGCCTGCCTGCTCGCTCTTGTGGTGAGCAGTGAAGATGCTCTCAACAAACCCAGGTAGCGCAGTTGGTAGAGCATCAGGCTCTTAATCTGAGGGTCCAGGATTCAAACCTCAGTCTGGGTACTCAGCTTTCAAGTTGCCTTGTGTGTCAGAACCCAACTGCTGTTTACAGCCACATGCAGATTCCCTGAAGCCATGGCCATTTCCTGGAATGGTTCCTTTCCTTAGCAATCAAGAGAGAGGCCATATCCACAGGAACAGGTGTAGAAAGCACAGTCTCTGGCTACCAGGAAGTGTTGTGGGGCCAGGTGCTGAGGGAGAGCAGCAGAGGTGGGTTGGGGAGAAGGAGGGCAAGTGTAAGGAGATTCTGGTCTGGCTTATACATGACCCTGGTGGAAGTGGCCAGCAGAAGGATCTGAATCCCCACTCTCCTGCCCAGAGGCTGCTTAACCTTGAGGACTCTCTTTCTACTCTCGTGTGTGGCAGACACCTCATAACCCTGACAAGGCTGGGCCCAGGATTCCTAGGGGGCTCAACCCCCAATCTTGTCATGATCACTGGAACAGGGCTATGGTGTCCCCACTCTGGCGTACTCTCTCCACTCTAGGCACTTCCCTTATCCACTCCTCATTGCATATGCTTCAAGCAAATACCATTTATTACCCAGCAATTAAGGTAAAACATAAAGAAAGATGGAAAAGGAAAACACATTACCCTGTTCTGCAGTGCAGGGAAATCACAACCAGTGTCTCTGGAGTGTCAAGGCAGGTCACAGTCTCTCCCTCACGTGTCCCAGGCCCTGGCTGTGCTGCAGGGACATCACGGGCTGGACACTTGCTCTGGCAGTGGCCACATGCTCTAGGTGACAGGCCCCTTGTTCCCAGTGTCAGCCTCCATGTAGGGGATACGATCCCCCCGACCCCTGAAGGTCTGGCCTGCAAGGCCTCTTGCCTGGTGGCATCTCCTTGTGCTGGACCTTCTGCCCAGGGTCCCCTTCACTCTCCCAAGCTTCCCACTGCACCCATCTCCAGCCCCAGTGCTGCTGCGGCTCTGCCTCCATTGCCCTGGGCTGCTCCTCTACACTCTCTGGCTCTGCTTGCTGCAGCTCTTCTTCCAGTACAGATCTGCTCCCTGGAAAGCTTCTATGGCTCATGCTGCTGCAGCTCGGCTCCCAGCAGGGATCTGTCCTGGTTCTCCCTGGCTGGTGCAGCTCTGCTCCCCGGCTCTTCTCAGGCTCCTGATCTCTCCTTAGCTCTGCCCCACTCTGGCCCAGGTAGTTCCAGCTCATAAGGACGATGGGACCCCCTGGTGGGGTGACTCCTTCATTACACTGCCTGGCCTGTCAGTGCTGCTAACTTGGAGCTCTGGCCTCTCCCCATTGCCCCGGGGATTGTCAGTCTCAGGGTCCTGATTTCCCATTGACCCTTCCCCCTTCTATTGGGACTGGGAACTAGCCAACCAAAACCCCCAGTAAGATTTAGTAAAGGGCCAACAGTCCCTTACATGAGCCAGCCCTGTGAGAGTCACTGATGTGCAGAAAAACCAGCATGAGCTGGTCCCATGGTGTAATGGGTAGCACTCAGGATTCTGAATCCTACAATCCTTGGTGAGGTCAGAACATGTAGGGATAAAGTGAGGAAGGCTAAAAGCCGCATTGAACTGGACCTTGCAAAGGGAATCAAAACCAATAGTAAAAGGTTCTACAGCCACATAAATAAGAAGAAAACAAAGAAAGAAGAAGTGGGGCCGCTATACACTGAGGATGGAATGGAGGTTAAGAATAACCTAGGCATGGCCCAACATCTAAACAAGTACTTTGCTTCAGTTTTTAATAAGACTAGTGAGGAACCTTGCGATGATGGAGGGATGATAAATGGGAATGTGGATATTACCGCAACTGACGTAGAGGCCGTACTTGAACAGCTCGATGGGACGAAGTCGGAGGGCCCGGACAATCTCCATCCAAGGATATTAAAGGAACTGGCGCATGAAATTGCGAGCCCGTTAGTGAGAATTTTTAAGCAATCGATAAACTCGGGGGTTGTGCTGTATGACTGGAGGATTGCTAATGTAGTTCCTATTTTTAAGAAAGGGAATAAAAGTGATCCGGGTAATTATAGGCCTGTTAGCTTGACGTCTGTAGTATGCAAGGTCTTGGAAAAAATTTTAAGGGAGAAAGTAGTTAAGGACATAGAGGTCAATGGTAATTGGGACGAATTGCAACACGGATTTAGTAAAGGTAGATCGTGTCAAACCAATCTGATCTCCTTCTTTGAGAAGGTGATGGATTACTTAGATAAAGGAAATGCGGTAGATATAATTTACCTAGATTTCAGTAAGGTGTTTGACACGGTTCCGCACGGGGAACTGTTAGTCAAATTGGAAAAGATGGGAATGAATATGAAAGTTGAAAGTTGGATAAGGAACTGGTTAAAGGGGAGACTCCAGCGGGTCGTATTGAAAGGTGAATTGTCAGGCTGGAAGGAGGTCACTAGTGGAGTCCCTCAAGAATCGGTTTTGGGACCGATCTTATTTAACCTTTTTATTACTGACCTTGGCACAAAGAGCGGGAATGTGCTAATAAAGTTTGCGGATGACACGAAGCTGGGGGGTATTGCTAACATGGAGAAGGACAGGGATACTATTCAGGAAGATCTGAACCACCTTGTAAACTGGAGTAATAGAAATAGGATGAAATACAATAGTGAAAAGTGCAAGGTTATGCATTTAGGAATTAATAATAAGAATTTTGGATATATGTTGGGGGCGCATCAGTTGGAAGCGACGGAGGAGGAGAAGGACCTTGGGGTACTGGTTGATAGCAGGATGACTATGAGTCGCCAATGTGATACGGCTGTTAAAAAAGCAAATGCGATTTTGGGATGCATCAGGCGGGGTATTTCCTGCAAGGATAAGGAAGTGTTAGTACCGTTATACAAGGCGTTGGTGAGACCCCATCTGGAATACTGTGTGCAGTTCTGGTGTCCCATGTTCAAGAAGGATGAATTCAAACTGGAACAGGTTCAGAGACGGGCTACAAGGATGATCCGAGGAATGGAAAAACTGCCTTATGAAAGGAGACTCAAAGAGCTTGGCTTGTTTAGCCTGGCCAAAAGAAGGCTGCGGAGGGATATGCTTGCTCTATATAAATATATCAGGGGGGTTAACGTTAGGGAGGGAGAGGAATTATTTAAGTTTAGTACTAATGTAGGCACGAGGACGAATGGGTATAAACTGGATATTAGGAAGTTTAGACTTGAAATTAGACGAAGGTTTCTAACCATTAGGGGAGTGAAGTTCTGGAACAGCCTTCCGAGGGAAGTAGTGGGGGCAAAAGACTTTCCTGGCTTTAAGACAAGCTTGATAAGTATATGGAGGGGATGTTATGATAGGATTGTTAATTTGGGCAATTGATCTTTGATTACCACCAGATAGGTCTGCTCAATGGTCTGCGGGGAGATGTTGGATGGAATGGGAACTGAGTTACTGCAGAGAATTCCTTCTTGGGTGCTGGCTGGTGACTCTTGCCCACATGCTCAGGGTTTAGCTGATCGCCATATTTGGGGTCGGGAAGGAATTTTCCTCCAGGGCAGATTGGCAGGGGCCCTGGAGGTTTTTCGCCTTCCCCTGCAGCGTGGGGCATGGGTCGCTTGCTGGTGGTTTCTCTGCAGCTTGAGGTCTTCAAACCAATTTTGAGGATTTCAATAACTGTCCTGGGTTAGGGGTTGTTATAAAATTGGATGGGTGGGGTTCTGTGGCCTGCCTTGTGCAGGAGGTCAGACTAGATGATCAGATTGGTCCCTTCTGACCTATGAGTCTATGAGAATCTGAGTTCAAATCTTGGTGGGACCTTGTGGTAAAGCCCTGAAGCTCACATTGCTCATGTTCCTTGTCTCTAGCTATGCAAGAGCAGATCTTTCCCCTCCTGCTGGGTGACTTGCCCACTGGGGCTGGGTTGTGATGGCCAAAATTGGTTGGAGCTCTAGCACTTGCTACCCTGGTTGCTGATTCCCGTGGTTTGACCAGGTAGTTGGGATTCTTGCTGCTTCACATGGGGCCCAAAAGTTTGGCCCTTGTGCTTCCTGCCACACTTTTCCTCTTGCCCACACAGCACTCAAAGGATGGAGTGCCAGGGCCAGGCTTGATAGTCAGGGCTAGGCAGGAGGGAGGCAGAGTCCCAGGCTGGAGCCCAGCACACCTCTCCTCCTCTGGGCACCTAGAGCAGAGGCGGCTGGTGCTGACAGCTCCAAGGGAAGCTTAAAAGCTACAGAGCAACCGAGGGCAGGGCCAGAGGAGGGGAGGACCATGCCTATGCGTAGCCAGCAGACAGCCACAAAGACACCGGCCAGCCTGCTCCCTGGCATGGCAAACCCCCACTGAAGACGTGCTTAATCCACTTGCTGATCAGGAGGAAAACCTGTCAAAATGTGTGTGTGAGGAGAACCCGCTTGGCTCGGAAGGAGCGAGGAAAAGAGCAAGTGAAAAAAATAACTTGTGAGAGAGCAAGTGAAAAGAATGTGAAAGGCAGAGAAAGAAATAAAGGGAGAGAAAAAATATTAGAAAAAGAAGAAAGAAAGGAAGAGCATGAAAGGTAGAGGGGAAAAAAGAAAGCAAGAACAAACAAGCTAGAGAAGGAAAGGAATGAAAAAGAACGAATGACCCACAAGCGCTAGCTGAAGCTGGAATGGGACAGTCAGAGAAAGGACAGACTGACCTGTTAAGCAAGGTGGCACACCAGAGTCTCCATGTTGGGGGCACAGGCCCCCCATTTCCATCCTGGCCCTGCCTGAGGGGGACCATGCATAGGTGCCTATTGGCAGCCCCATGCTCTGTGGAGGGGGCAAGCCCCCCCATACCCTCAGGGCCTCCGAGAGCAGGTTCAGGCCCTGGTGAAAAAAATTTTGGGGGACCCCCAGCAAGGGCGGAGCAGCTAAACAGGGCCAATGAAGCCAGGGAAGCCAGGCCCCGGGCCCCCTTCTGGACAGCCGGGCCCCAGTAATTTGTACCAGCTTTCCCTCCCACCCCTCGTCGGCCCTGCATACCCTCCCCTCGGGATGCGGGCTCTCCCCAATCCTGACCCCCTTCCCAAACGCTCCTGGGAATGGGAGGAAGGTGGGGGGAAGGCGTGCTGAGCATCACCATGGGTGTCTCTCTCTGGGGCAAAGGAAGAGGATATCTTTTGTACCAGAAGAAAAGAGCAGGGGGTGGGGGTGTCATAAACAGATAGTTAAGGATTAATGTCTCTTTTACCTGTAAAGGGTTAACAAACAGGGAAACAAACACCTGACCAGGGGACCAATCAGGAGACAAGATACTTTCAAATCTCGGTGGAGCCTTTGTTTGTTTTTTTGGGGTTTTGCTTTGTTCTCTCTGGGATCTGAGAGTGACCACACGTACCTATAGGCTCTCTAATCTTCTATTCCAATTTTGTGAGTACAAAGGTAGAAAGGTGGTATAGTCTTTTTATTTGTTTTCCTTTATTTGCAAATGTGTAGTTTGCTGGAAGTATTTTAAATTGTATTTTGCTGAAGGAGAGGCTTCTTTCTAGTTTCTATAAGCTGACAGACCCTGTAACTTTTTACCATCTAAATTGCAGAGATAAACTTTTACCTTTTTTCTTTCTTTTTATTAAAAGCTTTGCTTTAAGACCTGTCTGATTTTTTTCTCCTAGTTAAGGCTCAAAGGAACTGAGTCTGTACACATCAGGGAATTGGTGGGGAGAAGGGAAAGAGAGCGGGGGGTGAAGGGAAAAGAGGAGGGGGGAAGGTATCATTCCTCTCTGTGTGGTGACTCAAGGAGTTTGAATCATGGTGATCTCCTAGTGTACCCAGGGCAGAAAGGAACTGGGAGGAAGAAAGGAGGGGGAAGGGAAATGGTTTATTCCCCTTTGTTGTGAGACTCAAGGAATTTGGGTCTTGGGGTCCCCAGGGAAGGTTTTGGGGGAGACCAGAATTTATCAGGCGCTCTACTCTAAGTCCTGATTGGTGGCAGCACTACAGGATCTAAGCTGGTAATTAAGCTTAGGGGAATTCATGCTAGTACCCATATTTTGGACGCTAAGGTTCAGAATTGGGAATTATATTATGACAGGGGGCGTTTGTGGAGCCGGAGTGCACAGCAGAGAGAGGAATTGAACGCAGCCTAGCGTGAGCCCAGTGCCAGTTGGAGCTGAGATGCCCACACCTGGAGGACCATCTCCAGAACCTACCTTGATGGTGCTGTCCATCCCCGCTCCCACACAAAGCTCCCCGCCTAGACCTCCCTGGACGAGGTGAGGTGGTGCATTGGCACAGTGGGCTGTGTGTGTGCATGTGCGTGTGCGTGTGCGTGTGTGTGTGTGGGCATGTACATCTAATTTTGGAACGTAAAGTCACAAACTGCTGGGGCAGGTTTCCTATTGGTGTGACCAATTTTTGCAAAGCTCCTCCCCCACCATCTTTTTCTTTTGGTGCTAGGGCTGGATGGCTTTCAGCACTGCCGTTGACAAGGGCAGCTGCACAAGGGGCTCAGGGTGCAGAATCAGGCAGCTGGGGGGGAGGGTGCACGGGAGGTCACAGGGATAAGAATCACATTTAGCCATTGCATGGCAATGGTGGTGCACTCACGCACTGCCACGCCTTTTAGTATCACAACTATTTATCTGCACAACAGCACCACCTACAGAGACCAGGACAGAATCAAGGCCCCCTTTGTGCTGGGGACTCCACAGACACAGAGACAGTCCCTGCCCCAGCTGAGATCACGGCCCCATTGGATCAGGCACTGCCCAGACACAGCGAGAGACAGGCCATGCCCCAGAGAGTTTACAGGCTCCATACCCAAAAAGTGGGAGGAGAAACAGAGGCCCAGTGTCACACAGCAGCACTGAAAATAAGACCCAGGAGTCCTGGCTCCTCCTGCTCTAACCACTAGACCCCACTCTGCTCCCAGTCTTGGGGACAGAACCCAGGAGCCCTGGTTCCCCAAAAGGGCGGGAGTGGGGTCTAGTGGTTAGAGGAAAGGAAGATGGTTGTCAGGACACCTAGGTTCCAGTTCCAACGCTGGGGTTAGAGTGGAGTCTCATATGTTAGCACAGGTGGGGTTGGGAGCCAGGACTCCTGGGTTCTTCCCACCTCCACCCCCCCCCCCAACCAACTAGCACAGCAGGAGGGGACTGGGCAGGAAGTGGTGATGGGGTGAAAACTACCAAGAAAAGCAAATCCTCGAAGGAGCCTGTGCCAGGAACTGGGTGGTGCAGAAACCACAGCCCCCATCCCCACCTCTAATCTCCCCTTGGCTGGCACTGGATTGTGCTGCCTGTGCCCCCAATCCACCCCCTGCGAGTCCTGGGGGGCAGGGAATAACCATGGTGCTGGGTCCCCCATCCAATTGAAGTATTCAGTGTCACAGTGACCCAAGGTTGTGCACAGAATGGGGATGGGTATGTGTGTGGGGAGGGGGGGATGGATGGATGGATTTCTGTATGTGTTTGTGTGGTTTTCTGTATGGGTTTTGTGTGTGGGGGGTATTATTTCAGCTGTGGGGGTTGTGTTTGTGTCTGTGCAAGTGTATGTGTTCATGTGGCTGGATTTGTGCATGTGTTTGCATCTGTTAGCAGTTGTGTTGATGTTGGCTGGATTTGTGCGGGTGTTTGTGTATATTAGCAATTGTGTGTGTGTGTGTGTGACTGGATTCATGCATGTGTTTGTGTATGTTTGCAATTGTGTGTGTGTGCGTGTGTGCATGCTCTGCTGGTTCAACAGTTGTTTCTCTGTATGCAACAGCCGCCATACCATCAACCCCAGTGGTGATTTCCCCATCTTGCAAGGGCTGGCTGGCCTGACCCTTCTCCTCTCTGTGGAGCGTGGCGGGGGCTGAAGCTCAACCCCTGTGGGGCAGAAGTGCCAAGGTGCTGGGTGCTGGGCTCCGATGCACCTGGAGAGCAGCTCAGGTGAGGCAAGGCAGAGCCTGTGGTGTCTGTTCTGCATTGCCTGGTGCTGGGCCGTTGCACAATCCCCAGCCACACCGCACAGCGTGCCCTAAGAGTAGGCAGGGGGCCAAGCAGATGATCCAGCATGAGGGAGAGAGGATGTGTGGTTGGGGGGAGGAAAAGCCTTGGGCTGCACTGGGGGAGTGCAGAGCAGGGGTGACACCCCAGAAACCTGCAGCAAAGGGATGGACAGGTGGGGTGGGTGGATAGAAGTGGCAGCGAGCCTAAAATCTAAAAGGGGAATGTGGGGTCCAGTGGTCAGAGCGGGGGGGGGGGTTGGTGGTCAGAATTCCTGGGTTCTATCTCCAGCCCTGGGAGGGGAGTGGGGTCCAGTGGTTAGAGTGTATGTCCGGGGGGAGTCAGGACTCCTGGGTTCTCTCCCTGTCTCTGACTCTCTCTTGTGCAATCCCTCGCCAGTTACCCAACTCGCCAGTGTGTGGGAGCGAGGGGCTGGGGAGACATGGCTCAGAGTCCTGTGCTGCCCCTTTCTTACCCAACCTCGGGCAGGTTGACAGAGCAATACAGACGCTCTCCAGAGCACGGAGCAGCAGCCACCCATGCAGCCAGGCAATGAGCATGTCCCACAGCCTGGAGCTGAGGGGGAGGCAGCAGCTGCTGTTCCAGCTCCCCGGGGACAGGCCCTGTCAGCCAACAGCCACTTCTTACTCACCACAGCTAAGGGCATCAGGTTCCTCTGGTGGGGGTGTGGAGCAGCCGTTCATTTTCCTGTTCGCACTCCTCTGCCGTGTGAAAATCGGGGAGGAGAGGCAGAAGCCCCACTTCCCTCCCAAAATGAAGTCCAGTGGGGGAAGCCAGGACAACAGGGTGGGGTGGCAAATGGTGACCAGACTCTCATCACCAGGGTCTAGTCTAGCTCAGGGTCCAGCTCAACTTCCTCCCCGCGCCACTGGCCCCCAGTCCCCTTCCACCACCAGGTCAACCCAGGCACTAGGCAGGAACCGGGTGAGGCAGCAAGTCAAGCTGATCAAAGCAGGCCAAAGTGAGTCTTGTCTTCATGGGCCGCTGACAATGACGTCCTTTTTGTGTGCAACTGCTGCAAAAACATTCTGAACAGAGAAGCAACAGGTCAAAGTAATCCCATGCAAAGTAGCTCAGCTGCGAGTGCATTAGACTAAAGATGTAAAGGTCCCTGGTTCAATCCCAGGCTTCGGCAGGTCCTTTCATCTCTCTTTGTGCAGGGATGGCTTGCCCTCTGGGAGTACAGCAGTGCCTGCACCCAAGGTGAGTCTCTGAGCTTGAGCTCTGCAGTAGGAAAAGATACTGTGGGCTTCTGCCCCTAGTTGCCTGGCCTGACCTTCAACAATGAGGGACAGGAGCTGTCTCTCCTACATGAGTTATTGGTGCACCCAATATGGCAGGAAGAGAGTGAGACAGGGTGGCCCTCAGGAATGGTGCCAGAGGGCTGCTGGGCAGTGGCAGGCCGGGATTGGGGATGAAAACTTCTCTGTGCAGCTGAGCAAGGGCAGTGCCCTGGAAAGGGCATCTGTGAAAACAGCTGTGTGGAAGGGATCTGGGGGCCAAGGAGGAGGCACTTGATGTTCAGTGCCTTAGGGAAGCTGGACTTGGACATGGTGGGTGTTCAGAAAATGCACATTCATGAGTTTAGGGTAGATTGATAGGAAGAGGGTGAGTGGAAGAAGGGCCCATCTCTCTGGTCCTCCAGGCCAGGGAAGAACCTATGGGCTTGGAGTCTTGTTCTTCACATTCACGGTGTGAGTACAGAAGGTGGTGGAGCTCTGACCAGGGAAGGCATTACTGGTGGGCTTTGTGCTCTGTAGCACTGGTTATGGCTATATTAGTGTGTATGGTCCCCAGTTAAGGCATGAATGGAAAGATCAATGGAAGAAACTGGCTCCCTTCCTCTGGACTGTTTGGTGTTGGGGGGATTTTAATTGTGTCAGCTGGCCTGTGGACTGCTGGTCCTGTTTTCCTGACTGTCAGAGGAAACGTTTTTACAATGAGTACTAACTGGCGCAGGTCTGTAGTGAGGTCAGCTTAAAGGAGCTCACACCAGCCCCAGAGTGGGTTCACTTTTCTGCGGGGACAGGCCAGGAGTTGCATTGACCAGATTTACATGAAGGAGAGCACGTCGACAACCCAGTACGGGGTGGTGCCTTTGGACTGTTCGGATCACACAGCTCTCACAGTGTGCTCAATGTGGGCAATTCCCTGACCAGGGGTGGCTCTATGTATTTTGCCACCCCAAGCATGGCAGTCAGGCAGCCTTCGTCAGATGCCTGCAGGAGGTCCTCTGGTAACAGGGATTCGGTGGCATGTCTGCGGGAGGTCCTCTGGTAACGCAGATTCAGTGGCATGCCTGCAGGAGGTCTGCCGGTCCCTCGCCTTCGGCGTACCCGCTGCCGAATTGCCACAGAAGCTGTGGGACTAGCAGAGCTCCTGCAGGCATACCACCTAATCCACATTACCAGAGGACCTTCTGCAGGCATGCTGCCAAAGGCAGCCTGACTGCCACCCTCACAGTGACTGGCAGGCCGTCTCCCGCAGCTTGCCGTCCCAGGCACGCGCTTGCTGCGCTGGTGCCTGGAGCCGCCCCTGTCCCTGACCCAGGGCAGAGGACATTGGAAGCTGAACATCCAGAGCTTGCAAGATAAAAGAGCAGGGGGGTGAGGCCTGGCAGTGTTGGCAGAACAGGAAAGCATCAGAGGGTTCTATGGCAACCAGGGGATTGACGGAAGTCGGTGAGGGAGGAGTTGGCGGCTTTGTTCCAGCGATCAGGCAAACACCGCAACATCAAAGAAACCAACGGTGCCATGTTCTGCAGTGTCACCTGTGGAATTTCGACAAGAGCATCCAGGCTGGGAAGCCAGTCAGCCTGTGAATGTGTGACCGGATCAAGTGACAGCTGCCCGAGTTCCAGGAGATGAGGCTGCAGCTGGCCGATATGAGTGGGAACACCGAGTGAAGGGAGGAGTGGTCTCCCCTGACATTTTTGCAGCCTGCAGGGAATGGAGATCAAGAGGGGGATGTGGGGACTCAGGGCAGGACCCGCGGATCCCATAGTGCAGGACCACTGTCGCTGCAGGAGGAGAGAGAGAGTCTTGTGAGAGGAAGCCGCTGGTGGGAAGCAGTAAGTGCAGAGTGCAAACCAGCCAGCCAAGAGACACAGGGGTCTAGAAAACAAAACAGCAGCAGGTTCCATGGTGTAATGGGCAGCCCACAGGACTTTGAATCCTGGAATCTAAGTTCAAATATCAGTGGGAGATATTGTGGTTTGCTGCAAAGCCTTGGCACTCAATGTGTATGGTTACCCTCTACCTGGATGAACTGAAGCTTTTTTTCTCCTCCTCCTGGGTCACTGATGCCCATTGTAGATTGGTCTTTGGTCCAGCTGGCCGCTAAAGGGTGGGGTCCTAAAACTTAACTGTCTGGCTAGAGATTCCTGCGGGTTGAGCTGATGGTTGGGTTTCTTTCTGCTTCACCTGATGTCCACAACTTTGGTCCCTGTAGCTGCAGCTCTTCCTCTTGCCCACATGGCATTTAAAGGAAGGAGTGCCAGGGCCAGGCTTCCCAGGCTGGAGCCCAGCACACCTCTCCTCCTCTGGGCACCTAGAGGAGAGGCGGGTGGCACTAAGGGCTCCAAGGGAAGGCTTAAAAGCCACACAACAACCGAGGTCAGGCCAAAAGGAGAGCAGGACCATGCCTATGAATGGTCTTCAGACAGGCACAAAAACACTCAGCCAGCCTGCTCCCTGCCATGCCAAACACCCACTGAAGGCCTATCTGCGACTGAGCATGCAGGGTGACTGCTGATGCTCTGTGGCCATTATTGGATATGGTAGGAAAGCAGGGCCAGCCCCCCTGGTGAGGCCTCTTACTGTTCCCACTCAAGGTGCTCACTTTTGCAGTGGGGCAGGAGATTTTACCCCAAGAGCATTTTCCCCAGCTGGCGAGAAGCAGAGGAACACCCAGGCTCCCAAGGCGCTATGTAGCGATCCCCTCAAGCACAGGGACTGGCGTACATTTGGAAGAGGGAAACTGCTCTACACGCTAGCCCTGGGCAGCCGCCCATTTTCTTTGGCAAGTCAGGAAGGGCAAAGGTTAGACTGGAAGCACCTGGGGCTCCTGCCCCAGCCTTTGTGACACCCATCCCCCAACTCCTTCCCGGGGCTCTAGCTGCAGCCAGAGCATTGGCCTGAGCAGCCCAGAAGAGGTTCCAGCTCTGAAGGGAGCAGGACTTTCAGCACAACGGTAAAACTGCACAAGCACAACCACAAAGGGACTCGAACTCTCAATCACCTGATCCAAAGTCCTTTAGGCCACACAGAAAAAGGCCCTCCAAGCACTTCTTTGGAAAAGGCAGACACTGATGCATCAAACGAAGTGGGGATTCACCCACGAAAGCTCATGCTCCAATACTAACAATGCTGTTAGTCTATAAGGTGCCACACGACTCTTTGCTGCTTTTGCAGACACTGTGTTTCTCAGGTCAGCTACTGAGGGGGGCCGAGACTCTCTGGGCACAAGAAGTCCAGTTCCCAGTGAGATGTGAGACTTAATTCTCTGGAGCCGGGTGCAGGGCTTTGGCAGGGAGGCTCAGGCATGGGGCATTGTGGTGCAGCGGAAGGACCGGCTGTCTAGGTGCGGAGATTTAATCTCACTGAATAGGAGGAGGAGGAATCCTGCTGATAGGCAGTGTCCAGGGCCGGTGCAAACACTAGGCGAACTAGTCGGTGGCCTAGGGTGCCAAGTGGTTGGGGGCACCAAAAAGCGCACTCAGGGGAGCCAGTGGAGTGGAGGTGAGCTCGGGCAGGGGGCTGGGGGGAGGTGCAGGGGAGGGCTGCCAGCAGCAAGTAATGGGGGGCATGCAGGGGAACCGCTCCCTGTCCCAGCTCACCTCTGCTCCGTCTTCTCCCCTGAGCACGCCGCCCCCGCTCTAATTCTCCTCCCCTCCCAGGCTTGCCGCACTAAACAGCTGATTGGCACCGCAAGCCTGGGAGGCGGGAGAAGTGGAGCGGTGCCGGCGTGCTCAAGGGAAAAGGTGGAGCAGAGGTGAGCTGGGGTGGGGAGCTGCTGCAGCGGGGACTGGCCGGCTCTTCCCTAAGGCCCCCGCCCCTGCGCTCACTGCATTGTAAGTGGAGTGACCCAGCCCCAGCCTAGTCCACTCCCCTGGCTCCCAGTCACGCCGCCGGCGAGTGCTGTGGGGCAGTTCCCCCCTCCCCCCAAACTTGGGAGCCAGGGGAGGTCTATGGGCCTGGGTCTCTCACCCCTTCATCCCATCCCCTGCCCCCAATATCCCTCTTGGGCTCTGTGGGGCTGGGTCTCTCTCCCTGCCCCTGTGCTCCCCCCTGCACAGCATGTCCTGGAAGTGACTCAGTTTCCCTGGACCAACATTTCACCACTCCAAACGTGTCTCTTCTGTCTCCCAGCTCCCTCACCCCACCCCATTTCCGCTGCAGCCCAGGCTGGGTCTCTACCAACCCCCTCTCCTCTCCTCCTGACCCCAATATCCCCTGCCCTTATGGGTCTATGGGGCTGAGTCTCTCCCTCCCCCCATCCCCTCCCCCAATATCTCCCTGCCCCAGGCTGTGACGTGCTATGACGTGTGCTGGGGCCAGGGCTGGCTCCAGGGTTTTTGCCGCCCCAAGCGGAGGGGATAAAAATACAACCCACGATCGCAATCAGCGGCAGCTCCACTGTGCCACCGTTTTTTTCGGTGGCAATTCGGTGGCAGGTCCTTCCCTCCGAGAGGGACCGAGGGACCCACCGCAGAATTGCTGCCGAAGAGCCCGACGTGCTGCCCCTTCCCCTTGGCCGCCCGAAGCACCTGATTGCTGAGCTGGTGCCTGGAGCCGGCCCTGGCTGGGGCTGTGACATGCACCGGGGCTGTGACCTGCTGTGACCTGCTCACTCCACAAGGGCAACTCACTCACTTGAAACCAGCAGGACAGAAGGGGTCACATGTCCATGGGCGGGGTTATGCAGATGAGCAGTGTCTGGCGGCAGTAGGGAGAGCAGTGAGAAGAACCAAAGGAGCCGAGCAGAGAGAATTCTCTGTGTGTGGACAGAATCCGGTGTGGGGAGTTCGTGTGGGGAGTGCCTGCACCGGAGTCACTTCGGGGCAGTGATTGCCACTGAGCTACATAGTGACAAAAGGTGTGTGAATGGGGTGTGGTGCCTGGCTGGGAGCAGCTCGTGGTGATAAGAGTAGTGGTGGGAGCAAGAAGTCCTGTCCTAGCAGGGGATGTATACCTTGAGGGTGTTTTGTGGGTGCAATTAGGTTTGGGGGCTTCTTGCAATGACAAGGGGTGTCTGTAGCTAGAACCCTCCTAACCCCACTAGTTTTCTCTGTGTTGGGGGGCAGATTCTGTGATGTCACAGCCCCTGGGGGAGGTGTTTGAATCATAACTCCTAAGTGGGAGAACAAGTCCCCCCACTCCTGCTCAGTTTCCACTAGGGGGCTGGGCTGGGATCTCTAGGGAGGGAAGCACAGGGAAAAACAGTCTCCCCTATGGAACCCAGGAGTCCTGGATCCCAATCCCCCTGCTCTAGACCCCCTCCACTTCCAGAGCCAAGGATAGAACCCCAGGGGTCCTGGTGCCCAACCCCCTCCCTGCTCTGACCCCTAAACTCCACTGCCCTCCCAGGGTGGTACAGGGGTCACTGGGTCTGTGTCCCAGCTCTGCTAAGGGCCTTGACTGATTTTCCCAAAGTGCTTCCTTCTGAATCTAGCCGACGAAGTGGGGATTCACCCACGAAAGCTCATGCTCCAGTACGTCTGTTGGTCTATAAGGTGCCACAGGATTCTGCTACTTTTACAGATCCAGCACATCTGCCCCCCCCCCCCTCCCGCAGGTCACTGCCCACCCCTGTGTGGGGGCACCAGCACTGTGCTGGGTCGTGATGGGAAATTGTCCAAGCTGGCCCAGGGGAGACGTGTGTGTCCCTGCTGCCCTCTGCTGGTGGGGCTGAGCCCTACTCTGTGTGTGTGTGTGCGTCTGTGACACTGCTTGTATCAGTGTATTGCTGGGCTAACGAGTAGGAAATGGCTTTGCAGGATTTTGTATTCTGCAGCAAGTGACACAGAAACACACAAAGGGACTCACACAATCCCAAGAACACTCACACACAAGACACCCAGAGGGACATGCTAGCCCAACCCTCAAAGAGACAACAATCACACCCCCAGCCACACTCACAATCACCCCCCACACACACCATAACATTCACAATTGTGCTCAGAGATGCAACTGCACGCAGTTCACTCCCACTGCTCCAAATACAAGGTCCTCCTGCCCCACACAGCATGCGCCAAGGCCTGTTGAACTCACTGCCACTTTACAGCTAACAATGAGAATGCCCCCCTCATGCAGGATCATCTGCTTGGCCCCCCATTCCCTCTCGGGGCACGCTGCATGGCGTGGCTGGGAATTGTGCAATGGCCCAGTACCAGGCAATGCAGAACAGACACCACACGCCTTGCCCCGCCTCACCTGAGCTGCTCTCCAGGTGCATTGGAGCCCAGCACCCCACACCTGGGCACTCCTGCCCCACAGGGGGTGAGCTGCAGCCCCCTCCACAGAGGGGAGAAGGGTCAGGCCAGCCAGCCTTTGTAAGATGAAATCACCACTGGGGTCGACGGTATGGGGGCTGTGACATACGGAGAAATGGTTGTCAAGCCAGCAGAGGGCAGCAGAGCATACACACATACACACGCACACACACACACACACACACACACAATTGCAAACATATGCATGAATCCAGCCACACACCCACACAATTGCTAATATACACAAACACCCGCACAAATCCAGACAACATCAACACTAGCCTGGGACCAGGGGAGTAGAGCAGACTGGGGCCAGATCACTCCACTTCTCGCAGGAAGTAGCCAGCACCCCATCCCCCACAGAGGCCTGGGACCAGCCCCCCTGTCATAAACAGACAGTTAAGGGTTAATGCCTCTTTTACCTGTAAAGGGTTAAGAAGCTCAGTAAACCTGGCTGACACCTGACCAGAGGACCAATAAAGGGACAAGATACTTTCAAATCTTGGTGGGGGGGGAAGTCTTTTGTTTGTGCTCTTTGTTTTGGGGGTTGTTCACTCTTGGGACTAAGAGGGACCAGACGTCCATCCAGGCTCTCCAAATCTTTCTGAATCAGTCTCTCATGTTTCAAACTTGCAAGTAACAGCCAGGCAAGGCGTGTTAGTCTTATTTTTGTTTGGTCAACTTGTAAATGTTCCTTTTTACTGAGAGAATTTTACCTCTATTTGCTGTAACTTTGAACCTAAGGCTAGAGGGGGTCCTCTGGGCTATATGAATCTGATTACCCTGTAAAGTATTTTCCATCCTGATTTTACAGAGATGATTTTTACCTTTCTTTCGTTAATTAAAAGCTTTATTTTTAAGAATCTGATTGATTTTTTTCTTGTTTTAAGATCCAAGGGGATTGGATCTGGACTCACCAGGAACTGATGGGGGAAAGGAGGGGAGGATGGTTAAATTCTCCTTGTGTTAAGATCCAAGGAGTTGGATCAGTGTTCACCAGGAACTTGGTGAAAAAGCCTCTCAAGGCTGCCCAGGGAGGGGAAGGTTTGGGGGGACAGGAAGTGTTCCAGACACTGAAATTTCTGGATGGTGGCAGAGTTACCAGATCTAAGCTAGTAATTAAGCTTAGAAGTGGCCATCCAGGTCCCCACATCTGTACCCTAAAGTTCAGAGTGGGAGAGGAACCTTGACACCCTGTCTGCTTCCCCCCACACAGGCCTGGGGCCCGAGCCTGCTCTGTTCCCCTGGCTCCCAAGTTTGGGGGGAGGGGGGAACCGCCCCACAGCACTCGCCGGCAGCGTGGCTGGGAGCCACAGGAGTGGACCAGGCTGGGGCTGGGTCACTCCACTTACCATGCAGTGAGTGCAGGCGTGGGGGGTGCAGGGCTGGGGTGGAGCAGGGGCAGGGACCATGGGGAAGATCCAGGAAGCCCCCTCTGCAGGAGCTCCCCACCCCAGCTCACGTCCGCTCCACTGGCTCCCCTGAGTGCACTTTTTGGTTCCCGCAACCACTTGGCACCCTAGGCCACCGACTAGTTTGCCTAGTGTTTGCACCGGCCCTGGACACTGCCTATCAGCAGGATTCCTCCTCCTCCTCCTCCTCAGTTAGATTAAATCTCTGCACCTAGACAGCTGGTCCATCCGCTGCACCACAATGCCCCATGCCTGAGCTCCCTGCCAAAGCCCTGCACCCGGCTCCAGAGAATTAAGTCTCACATCTCACTGGGAACTCGACTTCTTGTGCCCAGAGAGTCTCGGCCTCCCTCAGTAGCTGACCTGAGAAACACAGTGTCTGCAAAAGCAGCAAAGAGTCGTGTGGCACCTTATAGACTAACAGCATTGTTAGTATTGGAGCATGAGCTTTCATGGGTGAATCCCTACTTCGTTTGATGCATCAGTGTCTGCCTTTTCCAAAGAAGTGCTTGGAGAGCCTTTTTCTATGTGGCCTAAAGGACTTCGGATCAGGCGATTGAGAGTTCGACTCCCTTTGTGGTTGTGCTTGTGCAGTTTTACCGTTGTGCTGAAAGTCCTGCTCCCTTCAGAGCTGGAACCTCTTCTGGGCTGCTCAGGCCAATGCTCTGGCTGCAGCTAGAGCCCTGGCAAGGAGTTGGGGGATGGGTGTCACAAAAGCTGGGGCAGGAGCCCCAGGTGCTTCCAGTCTAGCCTTTGCCCTTCCTGACTTGCCAAAGAAAATGGGCGGCTGCCCGGGCCAGCGTGTGGAGCAGTTTCCCGCTTCCAAATGTGCCCCAGTCCCTGTTCTTGAAGGGGTCGCTACATAGCGCCTTGGGAGCCTGGGTGTTTCTCTGCTTCTCGCCAGCTGGGGAAAAGCCTCTGGGGGTAAAATCTCTTGCCCCACTGCAAAAGTGAGCACCTTGAGTGGGAACGGTAGTAGGCCTCACCGGGGGGTTGGCCCTGCTTTCTACCATTTCGGATAATGGCCACAGAGCATATGAAAATGGCCTTCAGTGGGTATTTGGCATGGCAGGGAGCAGGCTGGCTGAGTGTTTTTGTGCCTGTCTGAAGGCCACACATAGGCATGGTCCTGCCCTCCTCTTGCCCAGACCTCGGTTGTTGTGTGGCTTTTAAGCCTTCCCTTGGAGCTGTCAGCACCTGCTGCCTCTGCTCTAGGTGCCCGGAGGAGGAGAGGTGTGCTGAGCTCCAGCCTGGGAAGCCTGGCCCTGGAACTCCTTCCTTTAAATGCCATGAGGGCAAGAGGAAGAGCTGCAGCTACAGGGACTAAAGTTGTGGACATCGGGTGAAGCAGCAAGAAACCCAACAATCAGGTCAACCCGCAGGAATCTCTAGCCAGACTGTTAAGTTCTAGGACCCCACCCTATACCAGCCAGTTGGACCAAAGACCAATGGGCATCAGTGATGAAGGAGGAGGAGAAAAAAAAACATCATTCTAGTTCAGCCAGCAAGAGGCTACGCAAGTATGTTGAGCTCCAATGTTTTGCAGCAAACCAACATATCTCCCAGAGGTCCCACTGAAACTCGAACTCAGGATTCAAAGTCCTGAGCACTGCCCATTACACCATGGAACCTGTTGCTATTTTAGTTTCTAGACCCCTATGCCTCTTGGATGGCTGGCTTCCTCTCTGCACTTATTGCTTCCCACCAGCGGCTTTCTCTCGCGGGACTCTCTCTCCTCCTCCAGCGACTGTGGTCCTGCACTATCAGATCCATGGGGCCCTGCCCTGAGTCCCCACATCCCCCTGCTTGGTCTCCATTCCCTGCAGGCTGCAAAAATGTCAGGGGAGGCCGCCCCTCCCTTCACTTGCTGGTCCCGCTCATATTGGCCAGCTGCAGCCTCATCTCCTGGAACTCGGCCAGCTGTCGCTTGATTTGGTCATACAGTCACACACTGACTGGCTCCGCAGCCTGGATGGGCTTCTGGAAATCCCACAGGTGACACTGCAGGACTTGGCACCATTGGTTTCTTTAATGTTGTGGTGTTTGCCCGACCACCAGAACAAAGCCTCCAACTCCTCCCTTCCACCTCACCGACTCCTACTAGTCCCCCTGGTTGTCATAGAATTCTCTGATGCTTTCCCATTCTGCCAACACCGCCAGGCCTCGCCCCCCCCTGCTCCTTTATCTTGCAAGCTCTGGATGTTCAGCTTCCAATATTCTCTGCTATGGGTCAGGGAATTGCCCACATTGAGCACATGGTGAGAGCTGTGTGATCCAAACAGTCCATTAGCACGACCCTGCACTGGGCTGTGAACATGCTCTTTCACGTAAATCCGGACAATGCAACTCCTGGCCTGTCACCGCAGAAAGGTGTATCCCTTCTGAGGCTAGTGTGAACTCGGGTCAGAGGAATAGGAGGCTACCACCCGCCCTCCACTGGTTCCACTATGGAGAAACACATCTTCTAAGCCAACCTCACTACAGACCTGTGGTGAGTAAGAAGTGGCTGTTGGCTGACAGGGCCTGTCCCTGAGGAGCTGGAACAGCAGCTGCCACCTCCCCCTCAGCTCCAGGTTGTGGGAAATGCTCATTGCCTGGCTGCATGGGTGGATGCTGCTCCGTGCTCTGGAGAGCATCTGTATTGCTCTGTCAACCCCCCATCTTCCTTGAGCCAGCCTGGTAAGGTCCCAAGTGCCCCCTCCGGCCTGGCAGCTGAGAGTCTGTGCAGACATCAACCCCCCTGCCAACCCCAGAGCCAGCAGCAGCACCAGCCCCCTCAGCACCACAGGGGCACTCAATGCACTTCCTGTGGGGAAATGGCTCCTTGGCATCCAGCTGCTAGAGTGAGAGCCAGGAGAGAGCAGCGTCTGGCTCACCGTGGGGGAGAGAAGAGACCTGATGAGTGCGGATCTCCCTCTGTCTCTCCCGCAAGGCTGGTCAGTTTTATTGTCACTGTGATAGTCAGTGCTTCCCTTCAGGGCCAGCCCTAGAGGGGTAGGAGGTCGGGACAAATCCCCCCTTTCCTCTCCAGGCCCTGCCCCCACTCCACCCCTTCCCCCAGCGTCACCTGTGGGATTTCCACAAGACCATCCAGACTGGGGAGCCAGTCAGCATGTGACTGTATGACCGGATCAAGCGACAGCTGCTCGAGTTCCAGGAGATGAGGCTGCAGTGGTTGATTTGAGCGGGAGCACCGAGTGAAGGGAGGGGCGGCCTCCCCTGACATTTTTGCCGACTGCAGGGAATGGAGACAAAGCAGAGGGATGCTGGGACTCAGGGCAGGACCCCACGGATCTGACAGTGCAGGACCACAGTCGCTGGAGGAGGAGAGAGAGTCCCGCGAGAGGAAGCCGCTGGTGGGAAGCAATAAGTGCAGAGTGCAAACCAGCCACCTGAGAGTCACAGGAGTCTCAAAAGTAAGCTAGCAGCAGGTCCTGTGGTGTAATGGGCAGCACTTAGGCCTCTGAAACCTGCAATCTGAGTTCAAAGCTCTGTGAGACCTCTGCATGTATGTTGGTTTGCTGCAAAGCCCTGGAGCTCAATGTGCTTGGTCCCTCTCTCATGATGAACTAGAGTGAGGTTTTTCTCCCTCATGCTGGGTGACAGATGCCCACTGGAGACAGGTCTTTGGTCCAGCCGGTTCAATGGGCCGGCTGCTATAGGTTGGGGTCCTAGAACTTAAGTCTGGCTAGAGAGTCCTGTGGGTTGACCATATGGTTGTTTCTCACTGCTTCACCTGATGTCTACAACTTTGGTCCCTGCAGCTGCCATGCTCTTCCTCTTGTGCACATGACATTTAAAAGGAGTGCCAGGGCCAGGCTTCATAGTCAGGGACAGGCAGGGCGGGGAAGAGTCCCAGGCTACCCTGGCACTGCTCTGCTGGCCTCCCTCTCTGCTCTGGGATGTCTTGTGGTCCCATCAGGAGCAGAACAGGCTCCCTAAAAGCAGGGCCGCCCAGAGGATTTGGGGGCCTAACGTGGGGGAGCAGACATAAAAAAGGCACCATCGGCTGTGGCGCTTGTACTCACTGGGTGGCATCCGAGTCTTCAGTAGCAGCAGGTCCTTCGGTCGCTCTGCGTCTTTGGCAGCACTGAAGGACCCGCAGCTGCCTGCCAACGCAAGAGCTCGTAAGGCGCTAATTCGGATAATGGTGGCTGGGTGGCAGATAGGGCTGAAGAGCCAGCAGAGTAGCACAGCAGAAGTGTGCTGGGCCCATAACCCAGAGGTCAATAGATCAAAGCCATCCTCTGCTTCGTGTGCTCTTGTTTCTTTTCCTTCTGGGCCTTCAAGCGAGGCGGTGACCAGCAGAGCACCAAGAGCCTGGGCCATGAGGCAAGAGGTGCCTGAGGCGAGGCCAGGGAGCTCCCTGGCACCTCTGGCTGCCTGGGCTGAAGGCAAGAGGCAGGCCTGGGCGTGGCAAGGGCCTCCTGTCCTGCAATGAGGCCACACTGGTCCCCTTTTCCCACCTACACCGGCAGGCAGCTGCTGCGGGAGAACACGAGAGAGGCTCTCGGGACACCAGGCAGTGCTGTGTGTGTGGCTGTCAGGGGAAAGAGCTGAGGTTCCCGACTCGACCTGCCATTGACTTGCGTGGCTCTGCGCACCGTCAGCCGGTGTGGGCCAGGCTGCGGACGTGACTCAGGCTTGGGCAGCATGGCTGCGCTTTCTTGATGAGGCATGAGGCGCAGCGTACAGAGAAGTGGGAGGGAGGTTTCTCTGAGCCAGTGTGTCTCAT
This sequence comes from Gopherus evgoodei, assembly GCF_007399415.2. Lineage (NCBI taxonomy): Eukaryota > Metazoa > Chordata > Testudines > Testudinidae > Gopherus > Gopherus evgoodei. The sequence continues at coordinate 1,442,883 of NW_022059983.1, read as the reverse complement.
CCGCTTCTCCCTTGCCGCTTGGGCAGAGGCAGGAAGGGAGCGAAATGATCCCGGCAGAAGGTTTTGCGCTCGACCTTGAGGATTAAGCTTGAGCCCTCCGGCACGGCTGCCAGATGGGTTTCTGAATGGCAAACAGCCTGCTCTTCGAGCCACCAGCTGAAAGCAATGAGGCAGCAAAACAGGACCTTTGAGGCTCCCAGCAGCTTTCAGGGAAGCAAGGAAGTATCATGGCCTTTCTGCTGTCCCTGGGTAGACTTCAATCACCATCCTTTCAGTTAACAGCCCAATGCACTGACCCATTGCACCACAGAGACAGGTACAGGCCAGGCTGTGTTGAGCACAATCAGCTCAGGGTCCGGTATAGCACATGCATGCAGCGCTTAGACAAGAAAAAGCAAGGAACTCGACTGGTATGGAGTGAAAATTCTATGGGAAGGAACCAAAAAGAGCATTGGGGCTGCGGTCTATCGCTTGCATACACTTTCTTTGGCCTGTTTTCCTCTAAGAGTTAGCAGGGTGAATTTCTTAGTCACAGTTCAGTGGATGGGTTTATGCAAATTCTAGACTCTGAGACTTGGAGCTGGGGTGCACAACTTTCAGGATGCATGCACCACCTCAGCAACTAACCTTTGCTACCTCACTGCAGAACACGCCACACACAGCAGCCTTTTACACATCAGGACCAAACCGTACCAGGACACAGGTGGAGCCACTTAAACCTAGGGCCCACAACTTCAGCACTAACAACAATTCAAAGACATTCAAACTTGCATCTGTCTTTACACACCAGGGACAGCAGGAAGGAACTCAGCCAAGGTGAGACAACACACATAAACAAACATCCATTCCTACCAGGTGTGGGTGTTTCCTCTGATTTTTAGCCTGCTAACACAGCAGTGGGAGATTGTCCTCTGGCTTTCCGCCTGGCTCCCTTCGCCATGCACCTGGGCGTCAGCGGGACTGTCTCTGGAGAGCAATTCTGCCCCTCACCTGCCGTCCCTGAGAAAAGACGCCTTTGAGCCATGGGGCCCGGCCAGGGACTCCAATTTCCATACCCACGGTGCATTGCGTGCAGCAGAGCGAGTCATTGGTCAAGGTGCTGGTTTTGCTTCCAGTGTCCCTGGTTCCAATGATCACACTCAGGATTTAAATTAGTTCAATTAAATTTTCTCTAAAAGCGAGAGGCTTAGTGGGCAGTCAGTGTAGTCACTCTGCCTGTAGCATATCGTGCGTTTTCCCTGGCAGTGACTCTGCAGCAGTTTGTGGGTTTGTTTCAGATTTTATAAAATCTTTGTTTCTTCTATTTTCTTCCCTTTTTTTTTTCAAAGTTGAAGGGTTTCTTGGAGAGTGATATTTGTGAGTTTTTACCCAGTTTTGTGAGGTTGTTATCTCTTCTTGTGAAAAGAAAGCAGAATTCTGGTTGGACTTTTGCTATTTCTGTTCTGGGAGTCAGTGGCTGTGATACAATCCTTATTGATGATGGCAGGAGAAGATCTCTCTCTTCTACAGCGATGCTGCAATTTTTTGTTGGGCCCTTTCTCCTCCCCTCTCTCCTTTCCAACCAGGCAGGTAGGCTTGGTGGCCTGTAGAGGTGGGTCAGGCCAGGGTTTCTTTTGGCAGATACCTGCTTGAGAACTGGTGCTGTATGGTATCTCTCCTTAGTCATTTCTTGTCTAAACTGACCAGCCCTAATGTCTGTAGTCTCGTCTCATACTTTGGAAGCCTGCTATTTACCCCTTTTCGTTGCAAAAACAGACTATTCCTATTCTTTCTTTCCTATCTGCTAACCAGTTACTGATCCATGAGCGGGCTCGAGCTGTCTGGAGTAGCTCGTGACTGTGAGTGGCAACCTCAGGGCAGCTGATGGGTAAATCAATGAATTGAAAATTTGTTGTATGCAATACTAGCCTATGACCTGCTGTCACTATGACCTGCTGTCACAAGCACTGGTCGGTAACACTGTTAGTACTATGGTCAAGGAGAGCAACGTGGAATGTAGACATCAGCAGGTAAATAAACCTATGTACTCACGACCCCTGACTCAGGATGACTCAGGAAAAACATGTTCCGACCAGTGTGGTCCGATATGACGTGTAGAATGCTATAAATATACAATGTAAAGCTTGTCTCGGTGTGCCCTTCCTCTGGCATTAGTCGAGGGGTCACCTGCTCAGCTGACCTTCAATAAAACAGTCAAAGCTCTCTGTGTCCCTCTTTGGAGTAATTGGATAGCTCCGGGGAGAACGAGCCTAACTTGGCTAACACAGCCTGTTAAGAAGCAGGGCACAACCCCCAAATCAGTTGTGTGCTCTAGACTTAGATTTCACCAAGTGTCAGATTCAGGATGATGTGCCTTTTATGACTTTTTAAACCAAACTTGCTATTTTTTCATAATTTAAGCATTCTATGCAGAGGACCAGAAATGTTTTTATTAACCTGTATATTAGATCATTTTCACATTGGCTGGAATCAAAACGTTAAATCTGTTCTTATCACTTTAATAACAGATACTTCCTCTATCTCAGGACTAGCTATTAAACTGATTTTTGGAATAGGGACATGGAGTAGCAGCTTCCTCCACCCAGTGTGCATATTGCCCTGTTATTGTCGCACTGAACCTCTAGGAACGGTGGACCTCCCTATGGGGAGAATATCATGGCTGAAGAGCAGCGAAGAAAAGTGGTGTTGTCTGTGTTGGCGTTTGGTTTGTACTGAGTATGGTTTTGAGTCATTTGTAAATTTTTGGTCAGTTATTAGTTACATCTTATTATTAGGCCTCTGAGTTGAAAGGCTGCTCTTGCAGATTTTACTTTCTCGTTGTTTGTAGGTCAGTTAAACAGCTGCTTTCTTAGTCTATTCTGTGTCGGTTCTTAAACTGCTCTCCTTAGTACACCTTCCAGCATTAATTGCATGGTTTGGATCATTCTTTCCCTCGTCTCCCCATGAAAGAGAAATTTTCCATCCCTTTCCCATTGGGAAAACGCCACCGTTTTAACTTAGAGAACAGTCTCTGTAAATGTTGTGCCCCGACGAGGAGGAAAGTCGGGGCCCTTTGAGTCACATTCCTAGAGTTTAAGGCCGGAAGGAACCAGCCGATCACCTCGGAGGGACTGGGGTGCACCAATGCCCGAGGCCTTACCATGGCAAGGAATTGATTTGATGCCATTGATCGTACGTTTGAGGTAGTTCTGTGGGAAAGGAGCAGAAAAGAGCATTGGGGCTTAGCACTTGCATAGGCTTTCTTTGCCCTGGTTTGCTGTAAGAGTTAACAGTGAGAGACGGCTAGTCACAGGTCAGTGAGTGGGTTTGTGCAAACTAGGAGTGTACAGGGAACTGTCTTTGAACAGAAGGAATGAGAGGAACCAGCGAGAGGAAGGAGGCTGAAAGACTTCTCTGTCTTTGAACAGAATTCTGTGTTAATGGTTCTTGCTTTGAATTCCTCTATTGGAGTCATTTCAGGGAAATGATCCTCACTTAGTTACCTAGTTCTCAAAGTCATGTGAATGGTGTTTGGTGCATGTCTGGGAGCTCATCATGGGGAGGTAGAAAGCGGTGGGGGCAGAGGGGCTATGTAACATCCAAGGGTGTCAGCATTGCTTTTTGCCTTTTTAGAGCTTAGATCAAAGGATATGTTCCTACTGGCTTAGTAGGTAATAATTGGTTTATTAGGCTTTGCTTTATTGTGTCTTGTCAATAAATCAATTCCCAAATATGTTTCTGTTGATTCTAGAATAAGAGGGTGAAGTGAAGTGAATGGAGGAGCCACAGTTATCAATCCTGTGTTGTGAAGACAGGAGATAAGTCAAAATAAGGTATATCAAGTTTAGCTACACTATTCCTATAGCTGAAGTTGTGTATCTTACATTGACTCTGTCCCCCTCAGTGTAGATCAGCCCAAAGTATAAGTAGTTTCTTAGCCAATCCAAGGCTGTGATCAAGTGCCTTGGGGTATATTGACACTATGAAATTAGGTCAAATTTATACAAGTTTTTTTTTAGAAATTGTTTTTATACAGTTCGTTGTGTGTCCCCCAACACAAAGTGCTCAAAGTGCATTAAGTCGGTGGACTGTGTCCACAGTACCGAAGCCAGCGTCGACTTCCAGAGCATTGCAATGTGGATAGCTGTGCGTAGCTATCCCACAGTTCTTACAGTCTCCGCTGCCGATTGGGATTCCGGGTTGAGATCCCAATGCCTGATGGGGCAAAAACAGTGTCGCGAGTGATTCTGGGTACATGTCATCAGACTCTCCTCTCCCTCTCTCCTTGAAAGCAACGGCAAACAATCATTTCACGCCTTTTTTCCTGGGTTACCTGAGCAGATGCCATACCTCGGCAAGCATGGAGCCCGCTGAGCTCACCGTCACCATACGTCTCCTGGGTTCTGGCAGACATGGGACTGCATTGCTACAGAGCAGCAGCTCATTGGCTTTTGGTGGCAGAAAGTGCATTATGATTGGTAGTCATTGTTACTGTACTCCTAGGTGCTCTTTTAGCTGATTTCAGAGAGGTCAGTTGGGTCACCTGGGCAGACATGGGAGTGACTCAGCCAGATCATTCCCATCTTCTGCCAAGCAGCCAGGAGATGACGATGGCTAGTAGTTGTACTGCACTGTTTGCTCTCAGCCAAAGATATAAAAGCTAGATAGATCAAAACAAGAAATTGACCTGATTTGTTTTGTGAAATCAACGGCCTGCTAAACCCAGGCTTTTGAGTTCAATCCTCAAGGGGGCCATTCTGTGTGACAGTTGTTTGTATTTCTCCTTGATGCAAAGCCACCCCTTTTGCTAATTTTAATTCCCTGTAAGCCATGCCATCAGTCATCCCTCCCTCCATCAGCGCAAGGACAGACAATTGTTTCCTGCCTTTTTTCAGCGCAGAACCAGAAGCTGCAAAAGCAAAACCAGACAAGGAGGCGACAACAGTGCGGTGACGGGCATGATGAGGACATAGACATGGTCATAGACTTCTCACAAAGTACGGGCCGGGCAATGTGCCCCGGCAATGTGCACATCATGCTGATGAGCTCTGCATGGTCACCTGTGCTGATCAGCTCGTCACGCTGGCCAAACAGGAAGTGAAATTCAAAAGTTTGCAACCCTTTTCCTGTCTACCTGGCCAGTGCATCTGTCCAGATGGTCACAATGGAGCACTCTGAGATAGCTCCTGGAGGCCAATACCGTTGAGTTGCGTCCACACTAACCTAAATTCGACCCGGCAAGGCCGATTTCAGTGCTAATCCCCTCATTGGAGGTGAAGTAAAGAAATCGATTTAAAGAGCCCTTTAAGTTGAAAAAAAGGGCTTCGTCGTGTGCATGGGTCTAGGGTTAAATCGAGGTAAGGTTGCTAAATTCAACCTAAAGTCATAGTGTAGACCAGGCCTCAGAGGGATTTTATAGCTACTGGCTGGCTGGGTGTCCAAAAAAGGGAGCTACCCGCCCCCACCCCCTTTCATTGATCACACTTGGTAACTACTAAGCAGAAGCACAGAATCATAGACTGACTTGCTGATTTTCCTGCAGGCCTTCCTAACGGCACAGCAGGGCTGTTCTTGGTTCTGCACAATGTTGTTTCGTTTAGCAGTGACTGTGAAGGCACTTCCAGCTATTTGGCAGTGGGAACTCTGGTATTAAGTGGACACTCTGTCTTAGCTGTGTATGGCTGTGTTGCTTGTAGATTGATATATTTTGTATTGATGTTACCAAGTGGAGTATTTTGTAGCTGGCTGCTATAATTTGTTTAACTTGTATGAAATATGAATATATTCCCTCAGACTTAACCACCTGCCTTTCACACACTCCCTGCCCCTCACTCTCTGGGGTGGGAAGAAGCTACCAGCATGTGTGTCCATTGGACTTTTTTATTTAATTACTTCTCATTGTTAAATTGTTTATGAGTGTTTTTTAAATTTCATTGCTGTGCGTTTTCTTCCTGCCACTATCACCTGGCAGCTCAGGGATGTGAGATTCTCCTCCATTGCGTTTTTGCCCGTGGATAAAAGAAGCGAGATCACATGTCAGTACCTTTGGAAATAAAAGCAACCTAGAACCAAACCAGCTGTCTCCTCAGTGTGCAGTTTGTGTCTTTTTTGTTGCAGTTGATGTGTGTGCAGGGGCCCTGTGTGCTCACCCCCCTTGGTGTAGCATTTGACTTCTTTCTGGAGTGAATGTGGTGCTGTGGAATGTCAGGCACAGGCTGCATGACCCCCTCCATTTATCCTTGTTGCAGATACAGCCCAGGCAGTGCTAGTGCAACCTCCCCTCCTGCTGCCCTCCACCATCATATGCACAGCCCACCTGTCAGGGTAGGAGGGGAATGTTGCTCCATAGATCCTGGGTCTCAGATGGGACTGCCTTAGGAGGGGGGTGTGTGGTGGTATCCATTACATCACCAGACTGAGCTTTCTAATATCCTTGGTGATTGTTGCCAAGATCCAGGACTTTGTGCTCAAACATCTCCCAGCTTCTTTGCTGAAAGGAAGACCAAGGTTTCCTTGCAATATACAGGAGGAAAGTAGCTTTTTACCCTAGATGGGTCTTGACCCCATAATCTCTGGCTTCAGAAGCTAATGCCTTATCCATTAGGCCACTGATAAACAACGAGTAAAAAGATGGAAATTCCCTCTCATAAATGCAGATTCATTGCATTTGCTTCAAAGCCAAATGGCCCCTTAATGTGCCTTACAGAAATGTCTGCATCCCTTGGCAGTGAGGCCACTGGGCAGGTCGCTGACAGAGCTGAGTATCACCTTTCTGCCAGCTATCTTTAGAGAAGAACCCCACTCTAGAGTCACCCCCCACTCCTTCAGCACCTCCACGTCTGTGGCTGTGAGTGGCAGTAGGATGATTAGGGGGCAAATCCAGGGCTGGAAGGGGGGTAAGGTCGGCCTGTAAGGAGGAACCAGGTGGGGCAGACCCAGGGGGAGGCTGTGGGCTGCTGGTTGGTTGTTGGGATCCAAGCTCTAGATCAAAGCTGCACTGCAACCTGACACCCAGGCTTATAGGGCTTACATGGTAACCCCCTTACTGGCCTCAGTGAACCCCAAACCCTTGTTACTAAGGGCATTTAGGAGTCTCTCTCCCTTATAAACTTCTGGGATCTCTGCAGGCATCAGCCACTCCTGCCTCACAGGTTGCACTCTTGGCACTGTGCAAACCACCAATGACTTTTGCAAACAAGACAATCTCAGCCATATGTGTCTCTGTGGTGCATTGAGTGAGTGCTTTTTGGTTGTTAACCAAAAGGATGGCGGTTTGAGCCCACCCAGGGTTGGCCATAAGCGTATGCTATTCTCTTGCTCCACAAGACCTGCTGGGAGCCTCAAAGGCCCCCTTTTGTCACCTCAAAATCACCCCTCTTTCAGCTGGTGTCCTGAAGAGCGGGCTGGATGTCATTCAGAAACCCATCTCCCAGCAGCCGTGCTGGAGGCTTAGGCTTAATCCTCAAGGACGAGCACCAAACTTTCAGCCAGGAAAGTTTTGCTCCCTTCCAGCCTCCACCCAAGTGGCAAGGGAGAAACTGACTAGACACGCCGGCTCAAAGATGCCTCCCTCCCACTTCCCTGTACGCTGTGCAAAGCTATTGGCCTGCCTCATGCCTCGTCAGGAAAGTGTGGCCATGCTGCCCAAGTCTGAGTCACGTCCGCAGCCTGGCCCGCCCCGGCTGATGGCACACAGAGCCACGCGAGTCAATGGCAGGTCGAGTTGGGAGCACCGGCTCTTTCCCCTGACAGACACACAGCGCTGCCTAGCATTTCGAGAGCCTCCCTTGTGCTCTCCCACAGCAGACGCCTGCCGGTGGGAAAAGGGGACCAGAAAGCACCACAGCCTCATTCCAGGACAGGAGGCCCTTGCCCCACCCAGGCAGCCAGAGAGCTCCCTGGCAGGCCATCACCTCACCTCAGTCATCTCTTGCTGCTCTGCTAGTCACTGCCTCACTCGAAGGCCTGAAGGGCTAAGAAACAAGCACCCACGCAGCAGAGGAGGGTTTTGATCCATTAACTTCTGGGTTATGGGCCCAGCACACTTCCACTGCATCACCCTGCTGACTCTTCAGTATCCTGGCACCCAGTTGCCATTATCCGGATTAGTGCCTTACGAGCTCTCACGCTGCCAGGCAGATGCACAGGCTGCTAGGCGCTGCCCTGGTCACAGGATTTTACAGCTTATACAGGGTAAAAGGGATGGATTTGGGGTTTGGACCCCATTGGGAGCTGGGTAGCTGAGTGTAGGAGAGGACAGCACTTCTTAAGCTGTTTTCAGTTAAGCCTGCAGCTTGTGGGGGACGAGGTTCAGACTTGGATCTGTGTTTGCAGCAGGGAAGTACGTCTGGCTCTAACAGGCTAGGTACTGAAGTCCCAAGCTGGCAGGGAAAACGGACTCAGAGGCAGGCACAGCAGGTGACAGTCCCAAAGGGGCTTCTGCGACCCAACCCGTTTTAAAAGAGTGTGGCTTTTTTGCCTTCTTATCTGTGCTAGCCTCTGGGACGTTGATGATAAGGGGAGTGTTGAAACATTTGCAGCTGCAGGGGGAAAAAAGGGGAGTGTACTATTTAAAAAGACACATTTTTAAAGAACAATTGGCAGACTCTTTCATGGTGAACCAAGCTGTTAACATTGCATAACACATGTGCTTTCAGTACAAGGTTGCATTTTGCCTCTGAATGTCCCCGTAATAAAATTTCCCTATTTCAACCAGGTGACCATGGATGATATCGCTCTCCTGAGGATAACACAGAGACATAAAGAATGGATGTAGCTTGAATGCATTCCAGTAGCTTTCATTTACAAAGGTACACTCACCAGAGGTGCCTTCTCCACCATCAAGGTCCAGGAACCCGCGCTGGGACGAGTATTGTCTCCAGGGTGATAAATATTTCCTGGCTGTTGGGGAGAACGCTTGCTCCACTTCCCTGCTGTGCGCTACCCTCCTTCTCCTCCTCATCATCATCTTCCTCATCCCCAAAATTCTCATCCGTGTTGCGTGAGATTCCCCTCTTGCAGGAGTCCATGAAAAGGTGTGGGGTAGTGGCGGGGGCACCCCCTAGAATTGCATGCAGCTCATCATAGAAGCAGCTTGTTTGGGGGTCTGACCCAGACCGTCCGTTTGCCGGTTTGGTTTTTTGGTAGGCTTGCCTGAGCTCCTTAAATTTCATGCGGCACTGCTGTGGGTCCCTGTTATAGCCTCTGTCCTTCATACCCTTGGAGATATTGTCAAATATTTTGGCATTTCATCTTTAGAGCGGAGTTCTGATAGCACGAATTCGTCTCCCCATACAGCAGTCAGATCCAGTATCTCCTGTTCGGTCCATGTTGGAGCTCTTTTGTGATTCTGGGACTCCATGGTCACCTCTGCTGATGAGCTCTGCACGGTGACCTGTACTGATCAGCTTGCCACGCTGGCCAAACAGGAAATGAAATTCAAAAGTTCATGGGGCTTTTCCTGTCTACCTGACCAGTGCATCTGAGTTGAGAGCACTGTCCAGAGTAGTCACAATGGAGAACTCTGGGATAGCTCCCAGAGGCCAATACCGTCAAATTGCGTCCACACTATCCCAATTTTGACCCGCTGATGTCGATTTCAGTGCTAATCCTCTCATTGAGGAGGAGTACAGAAATCGATTTGAAGAGCCCTTTAAGTTGACAAAAATGGCTTAGTCATGTGGATGGGTGCAGGGTTAAATGGATATAACACTGCTAAATTCGACCTAAACTCATAGTGTAGACCAGAGCCAAGTAAATCCTGTTCTTCTCCTTTCACGAAGATGCCTGGGACACCACATCACACTGTGTCCCTGAGGTGTCAGGCAAACTCTCAGCACCTGAAGCTTCTGCCACTCACCTAGTGGCCCATGTCCCATAGATCAGCCATAACCCTGGTTGCTGCTCTATAGAGAGTGTGAAAGGAGCCTAGTCAGCAAATCCATGGGTGCTATGGGGCTGCAGCACTAACAGGGAAAGAAACGGTTTTCAGCGCCCACTGGCAGCCAGCTCTGCCCCTGCTACAGGCCTTGCGGACAAGCTCCTTCTCTTCCCCTTCAGCGCCTCCTGCCTGCCAGTGATCCTGCTTGTCTGCCTGCCTGGAGGTGCTGGGGGGGCTGACAGGGAGGAGCTGGGACAGGAGGTTGTGGGGGAGAGATAGTAATGGGGCAGGAAGGTGCAGGGCAGGAAGAGCTGAGACAAGTGTGAGGGATTGGGGGAAGTGGTGGAGTGGGGGCAGGGCCTGGTGCAGAAAAGGGGGGATTTGTTCCGGATCCTGCATCCTTCTAGGGCCAGCCCTGAAACAAAGCACTGACTATTACAGTGATAATAAAACTGATCAGCATTGCGGGGGAGGCTGAGGGAGATCCGCACTCATCAGGTCTCTTCTCTCCCCCAAGGTGAGCCAGACACTGCTCTCTCCTGGCTCTCACTCTAGCAGCTGGATGCCAAGGAGCCATTTCCCCACAGGAAGTGCATTGAGTGCCCCTGTGGTGCTGGGGGGGCTGGTGCTGCTGCTGCCTGTGGGGGCTGGCAGGGGGGCTGATGTCCGCAGACTCTCAGCTGCCGAGCCAGGTGGGCACTTGGGACCTTACCAGACTGGCGCAGTGAAGATGGGAGGTTGACAGAGAAATACAGATGCTCTCCAGAGCACAGAGCAGCGTCCGCCCATGCAGCCAGGCAATGAGCATTTCCCACAGCCTGGAGCTGAGGGGGAGGCGGCAGCTGCTGTTCCAGCTCCTCGGGGACAGGCTCTGTCAGCCAACAGCCACTTCTTACTCACCACAGCTAAGGGCATCGGGTTCCTCCGGTGGGGGTGTGGAGCAGCCGTTCGTTTTCCTGTTTGCACTCCTCTGCCGTGTGAAAATTGGGGAGGGGAAGCAGAAGCCCCACTTCACTCCCTAAATGACACCCAGTGAGGGAATCCAGGACAACAGGGTGGGGCAGCAAGTGGTGACCAGACTCTCACTGCCAGGGTCTAGTCTAGCTCAGGGTCCAGCTCATTTTCTCCCCACGCCACTGGCTCCAATCGCCTTCTGCCACCAGGTCAACCCGGGAATTCAGGCAGGAATGGGATGAGGAAGTAAGTCAAGCTGAGCAAGGCAGGCAAAAGTGAGCCTTGTCTTCATGGGCCGCTCCCAGTGACGTTCTTTTTGTGTGCAACTGCTGCAAAAACATCCAGACAGAGAAGCAGGAGGCCAAAATAGTGCTGGACAGCTTCTAAAGTAGCTTAGTTGAGAGAGCATTAGACTGAAAATCTAAAGGTTCCTAGTTCAATCCCAGGCTTTGAGAGGCCCTTTCATCCCTCTTTGCACAGTGAGGGCTTGCTCTCTGGGTGCCCAATAGTGTCTGCACCCAAGGTGAATCTCTGATTTTGGGCTCTGTAGTAGGAAAACATGGTGTGGGCTTCTGCATATGGTTGGCCCACTCAACCTTTTAGGATGAGAGCTGTCTTTCCCAACATGGCAGGAAGCCAGTGAGGTAGGGTGACCCTCAGAAATGGTGCCACAGGGCTGCTGAGCAAGGGCTGTACCAGGGAAGGGGCATCTGTAAAAGTGGCCATGTGGAAGATGGCAGGGATTTGGGGGCCCAGGAAGAGGTGTTTGATGTTCGGTGCCTTGGAACAGTTGGACTTGGGCATGGTGGGTGTTCAGGAAATACACATTCATGAGTTTAGGGTAGATTGATAGGCAGAGGGTGATTGGAAGAAGGGCCTGTCTCTTTGGTCTTCCAGGCCAGGGAATAAGGATGGGTTTGGAGTCTTGTTCTTCACATTCGCAGTGCGAGTACAGAAGGTGCTGGAGCTCTGACCAGAGAGGATGTTACTGGTGGGCTTTGTGCTCTGTGGCACTGGTTAGGGCTATATTAGTGTATATGGTCCCCAATTAAGAAATGGAAGGAACTGGTTCCCTTCCTCTGGACTGTTTGTTGTTGGTGTTTTCCCAACTGTCAGAGGAAACATTTTTACAATGAGCACTACCTGGCACAGGTCTGTAGTGAGGTCAGCTTAGAGCCACAGAGGGGGTACATCTTTCTGCAGGGACAGGCCAGGAGTCACATTGACTGGATTTACATGAAGGAGAGCACGTCGACAGCCCAGTGCACGGTGGTGCCAATGGACAGTTCAGATCACACAGCTCTCACCTTGTGCTCAATGTTGGCAATTCCCTGACCAGGGGCGGCGTTATGTATTTTGCTGCCTCAAGCAGAGTCAGGTTGCACCTCTGGCTCTTACTCTGAAGGTTGAAGTTACAATTCTCTGTTTGGATGCTTGGGACTCCTCTTCAACAATACAATACACAATCTGCTTAAGCCCCCACCCAGCAATCGGGGGAAACTAGCCCTGGCCACTGGGTGCCTCTAAGAGGTGATACTTTCCCCACTCACAACCACTGAGTGTAGAAAAGAAACTAAGAAAAAGGAGGAAAATCACCTTGTATTAACTTGGGTAAACACCACAATCAGGATTCATAACACAACACTATGAGCAAAACACCAAGCCCACAGTGCTCTGGGCAGTGGCCTTTTGCCTCTGGCTCTTAAATCCAGACACCAAAAGCTCTTCGGATGTGTCCCGCCCTCCACTGCACCTCACCCACAGCTGCTGTCCTGGGTCAGTGAAAACCCAGAGTTCACCTCTCACCTTCTGGGGCGAAAGCCCCTTTCTCCCTCCGCTGTTTGGCCACGTTGCCAGCCACTTGCCGTTCCCCCCTGTCACCGCTCTGCTGGCCCCTCTCTGCTCTGGGACGTCTTGTGGTCCCACCAGGAGTGGAACGGGCTCCCTAAAAGCAGGGCCGCCCAGAGGATTCGGGGTCTGCTGGGGCAAAGCAGGGGAGCAGACATAAAAAAGGTGCCACCGACTGTGGCGCTTGCACTCACTGGGCGGCGCTTCGAGTCTTCAGTGGCAGCGGGTCCTTCACTCACACTGCGTCTTGGGCAGCGCTGAAGGACCCGCCGCTGAAGTGCCGCTGAAGACCCGGAGCGAGTGAAGGGCCTGCTGCCAAAGTGCCGCCGAAGACCCAAACTGCTGCTGGGCCAGTAAAATGTAAAAAGGCGCCTTTAGCCAGGGAAGGGATTCTCGGCCAGGGCTTGTGGGGCGCCTGCAGGGCCCGGGGCCTGGGGCAAATTGTCCCACTTGCCCCCCCTGGGCAACCCTGCCTAAGAGTAGCGGCCACCAGAGCCTGAACAGTAGCTCCATCCCTGCCACTCGAGGCCACGCCCCTGCCCCCCCTTCTCCCCAAGGTCCCGCTGCTATGCTGCCTCTTCCCCCCAAGACCCCAGCTCCCACTCACTGCTCTCCGCTCCCTCCCCACACTCACTCGCCCTTACGGTCATTACAAAGCGGTAAGGCAGAGCCTCCCATTTTGAAAAGTCCTGGCGTGTTGTTCCCCCCTGTTCAGGCACCCCTGGGGCCCTGCACTTCACACAGCTCTCCCTGATTTCAGCTGTTAGTGAGGGAGCCCCACTGCTAGCACAGACTGGGCAGTTTGTTGGATGAGAGACGCTGTCCCAAAGCAGGACTAATGCTCAGACCTGGTGATCAGTGATTTCAGATCTGTTGGTCTGCAGCAAGACTCTGCAGTGAGTCTCAGTCAGCTCTGTTATTACACAGGGAAGAACAAAAGGGTTAAATGGTGCCTGGAACCCTTAAGAAGAATCCACCCCACCGAGTACAACACTTGTCGCTCCCTGCTCTCAGCTCCACTGAGAATGTTTTGGGGTCACTCCTCGCCCTTATCAACCTAGGGGTCTTGGAGAAGAACCACTAATAGGTGCTTCAGTGACACAACTGGCTAGAGCACAGTATTTATAGAGCAGGGTTGAGAGGCACTGTTGTGAGTTCAAACCTGCCCTGGATTTCATTAACTAAGTGGTGTCACCCCCTCATTTGTCCTGTGGAATGTAGAATTCCAGCCCAGGGACACTGAGGAGGAGAGGAGACAAAAATGCCCCCTTCAACTATTACCTCCTCTCCAGAGCACTGGTCAGAATCTACAGTTCTTTCTCCCCCACCAGCCTCGGTGCCAGGATCCCTGCCCTGGCATCTGTACTATTGACAGAGACAAAGCACTCAAACCCTGCCTGGTGCGGGGAGCCAGGTTTGCTCTTCAAATTCTGTCGTTGGTGCATTTCCAGGCCTGGGAATGTCCCACAACAGCATTGAATGGGAAGCTGCCTGCAGAACAGTGACACTGCACAGAGCTCCTGTGGGGGAGGGGTGGGAATTAGTAACATTTTAAGGCTTGTTTGGGAAATGAGCCTTTGCTGACAAGGTTTGTCTCTGTTCATATTTCACCTTCAGGTGTTATGTTGAGGGATCTTTAGTATATTTCTGAGAGGTTAATAACTATCTCCTCAACTTTATGTACTCAACTTAAAAATTTGTGTCACCTGATTTTTTCATCTCCCTGTGAAGATAAAACTGACACGTGTGGCTTTCTACAGGGGGTCATGATGTTAAAGTTGGGGAATTCAGTCTCTGTACTTTTGGGAGGGGGTTTTGCTTTTTTACAGCTGACTCACTGCCAGGCACACCAGGCTGTTAGCTGCACCCACTGTCCTTGCCAGGGCCCCTGCTGAACCCTGGGCGGCTGTGCTGCAGTGCCGGGGTGACTCTGCAGGGGGAGAAGCTGTTGGTGAGCAATGTAGAGCAGGTGCAGGAAGGAGACAGGGTCACTATTCACATTCTGAACTGCACAATTTTCCAAATTTGGGAATGTCCAAGAACAATTCTAGGGGAAGGTGAATGCAGAGCAGTGACACTGGAGGTGTCCAGACCTCCAATGGGGGCAGCGTGGAAATCAATAATGGGAAGATCATTTGCAAAACTTCACTTGTCTTCACTGACAAGATTTGTCTCTGGTCTTATTTCACATCGTGGTGTTATTTAGAGGAGTCAGGATATATTTTTACTATATTATTTAAACACTTAATTTTATTTAATCAAGCCAAAAACTTAGTGTCACTTATTTTTTCTCTGTCCTAGCAAGAATGAATTGAATTTTGTGACTTTCTGGAAAGTGCAGAGAGATTAAATGTGGGGAATTCAGTTTCTGTGTTTGTGAGCTGATGTTTTCCTCTCACAGGTCAGTGCCTGCATTGAAATACCAAGAGGAATCTAAGGGCTGGTGTACGCTGGGCACTGAACTGGCAGAGCGACATTTCTCAGGGTGTGAACCCCACCCCCCAAACCCATAGAGTTAAGGTGACCTAAGCCCTGATTAGATAGTGCTAAAGAAAAGGAAGAACTGTTCTGTCCATGTAGCTATTACAGGGATGGGAAAACCTCTCCAGTCACTGTCTACTCCAGAGTGCTAGAGCAGTGCCACAGCAGTGTTTGAAGTATAGACAGAGGGAAACTAGATCTGGCTCCAGTTTGCACTGTGGATGCTCAGGCACATACAGTATGTCTACACTAGGGGATTATTCCGATTTTACAGAAACCAATTTTTGGAAACAGATTGTGTAAAGTTGAGGGCACACGGCCACACTAAGCACATTAATTTGGCTGTGAGCACAGTTATGCCCCAACGTCACAGAAACTGATAAATAATCCCAATGCCCAGACATGAAGTCATTTGAACTACAGAATTCCCACCGCAAACCTGGCTCCCAAAGCACAGGGGGGATTTGGGTTTGTTCTCTTTGCTTAGCCATGTGCAGTCGCATAGAGAGCGCGTTTAAAAGTCTCTCCTCCCACAGAGCGGGAATAGGAAATGATTCTCAACTTGAAGCCTGATGTGAATGAGGATGTCTGGACCATGGGGCCAGGGACTGGCCTTTGCTAGAGAAACCACTGTCAAGTTTTAGCAAAGTAGGAAAAGTCAGCACATAAGAACAACCTCAGGTATCAGTAAGAAAGTCTTACAGGGAGCAATTTCTGGCACTACACCTGCACAACTCTGCTCCCTGCTCTTCTCGGGCTCCTGCTCTCTGCTTAGCTCAGCCCCACTCTGGCCCAGGCAGTTCCCGCTCCCATGGAGGATGGGACCAGGGCCAGCTTTAGGAACCGCAGGACCCAATTGTGGGTCCTTCACTCGCTCCAAGTCTTCCATGGCACTGAAGGACCGGCCACCAAATGGTCATCGAAGACCCGGAGAGAGTGAAGGACCCACTGCTGAAGTGCCACTGAAGACCCAAGCTGCTGCCGAGTGAGTAAAAACTAAAAAGTTAGGCTCTCTTCTTTAAGGCGTGGGGCTCTTATAGACGCAGGCATGGGGCCCTCTTAGGTGTGGGGCCCAATTTGGGGGAATCAGGGGAATTGGCCTAATGTCGGCACGAGATGGGACCCCCTGGCCTGGTGACTTCCTCATTACACTGCCTGGCCTGTCAGTCCAGCTAACCTGGAGCTTTGGCCTTTCCCCATTGCCCCTGGGGACTGTCAGTCTCAGGGGTCTGATTTCCTACTGACTCTTCCCACCTCTATTGGGACTGGGAACTAGCCAACCAAAAACCCCACTAAGTTTTAGGAAAGGGCCAACAGTCCCTTACACAAGCCAGCCCCATGAGGGTCACTGATGGCCAGAGAAGGCAGCACAAGCTGGTCCCAAGATGTAATGGGCAACACTTAGGACACTGAACCCTGCAATGTGAGTTCAAATCTCAGTGGGACCTTGTGTTGGCTTGTGGTAAAGCCCTGGAGCTCACAGTGCTCAAATTCCCTGTCTCCAGTTGTACAAGAGTGAGTCTTTTCCCTCCTGCTGGGTGACTCACCCACAGGAGCCAGGTCTTTGGTCGTGATGGCCACAATGGCCCTTGTGCTTCCTGCCACACTTTTCCTCTGGCCCATACTGCGCTTGAAGAAAGGAATGCCAGGGCTGGGATTAATAGTCAGGGCTTGGCAGGAGGGAAGAAAAACCCCAGGCCGGAGCCCCACACACATTCTCTCCTCCAGGCACATAGAGTAGAGGCAGCCCAGCTCTGTCTGCTGGATACCTCGGCAGAGTAGGTGAGTTCATGTAAATTCAGTCTGCTCCCAAAGCTTCCCCCAACCCTGGTCATCACTAGCTGTCAGAGGAGAGCTCACTCACACCTCGCTTACAAATCATCATTTGAAATTCTAAGGTTGGCCAACATTGCCGAAGCCAATGCACCGATACTGTCAGCAAACACAACAGCTGGGTGAGGAAACCCAGCTTTGTCCAGACTTTCCAAACCAGGTACAAGTATTTTTCATACGTTGTATCTGCTTCTGAAGTGTGTGTTAACATTTCAATTTCCATTCAGATTGACAACATTGGCAGCGCTGCATGTAACTACCTGCACCACTGGGGGGTGTTGGGGAAATTCAGGGGAGGGGGTTCACAGCTCCCTGGCTGGGTGGTGTATAGGGAATGCCCAGTTTCACTGAATTGAGGCTCCTACTGCAGCACCTCAGTAGGTTACATCAGAGAGGAGCTGCAGGGTCTAGGCAGTGGGATGCCTGTGCCTTTAAGAGCCCAGCCCTGGGAAGCCCATGCTGAGAGGTGCTTCCTGTGGGAGGGGAAATAGAAAAGCCTCTCTGCTCTCCCTCCCCGTTTGCAAACATTGGAGTCTCAGCCCCCTGGGGTAACTGTTACCTCTCTGCACCTGCCTGTGCCGGGTTTAACCCTCTGGAAGCGCCTCATCCCTGGGCTTAACTCTGGCTCCTTCCCCCGTCCCTGATTTTGCCCTTCAGCCCCTCTCCTAACTCTGCCTCCAGCTGCTTGACCCCCCCTGACCAACCCATTTCCCTCCCCTGCTCAGACCCTGGCTACCCCCTCCTCTGATTTGCTCCCCTTTGCCCCTTTTTAATCCCTGCAAAAAGTAGGGGGTGCTGGGTCCCATTCTTGGCGGAGAGGTGCTGGGCACCTGGCTCCTGCCTGCCCAATGCTCAAAGCGCCCCCACGATCTTGCAGATGTTTGCCGAGTGCTTCAGGGTCACCTGCAGTGGGGAGAGAGACGCGGTTAGGGGGTGATGTAGCCAAGGATGCCTCACCCAACACTGAGATGCAGTCACCTCTGGGGTGGATTGCAGAATTCAGCAAATGAATTTGGAACAGGAAACGCACTGAAAGGACCGAAGCAGCTGCAGGAAGTGGAGAAAAAGCAGGAGCCCTGGATCCCAGCCCTGCTCCTCCCCCACTCTACCCCCTAACCTCCACTCTCCTCCCAGAGTTGGGGGGAGAACCCAAGAGTCTTGATCCCCAGCCTTGCCCATCCCCATATTTCGATATGGCTCCACCTAATAGCTGCCCCCCTAAATTGCAGGGCAGCACCACAGGGCACACCAGGGACCTGCCTGTTTGCACAGGATGGGTGATGCCAGTGCCCCAGGGTGAGGAGAGACGATGCTAAGGGAGAAGCAGGCAGCAGACAGCCTCCATGACAGAGAAAGAAGTTCTAGTGGGTGCCATGCTGCAAGGAGTGAGGGAGGTTGGCAGGGAATGGAAGGATCTTCCCTCACAGCAGGTGCATCTGTCTCCCCCCTGCAATTCCTTCCCAGCCCTACCCCGGCCGAGGCTAATCCCAGCCCAGCTACCAGGGTTAAGTTTGGCCTGGATTCCCCTACTGCTGGTGGGAGGGACATGAGGCTGGGGAGCATGAGCCTCTACACTCCCTTCCCCAGACACAGTTGCATGGGCACTGACCAAAGGAGCCTGCAGCACTGCTGCCTTGAGGAAACTGAGGCACCAACCAGTGACAGACACATCATGGCTCTCCTCATCCTCATCCTCTTTTCCATATACAGCCTGGCAAGGGGAAGGGGAGTAAACTCAGGGCAGTTGCACAGGGTTCAGGAAAGAACTAGATAAGTTTACGGTGGACAGGTCCATCAAGGGCTATTAGCCAGGATGGGCAGGGATGGTGCCTATAGCCTCTGTTTGCCAGAAGCTGGGAATGGGCAACAGGGGATGGATCACTTGATGATTCCCTGCTCTGTTCATTCCCTCTGGGGCACCTGGCACTGGCCACTGTCAGAAGACAGGAGGATACTGGGCTAGATGGACTTTGCGTCTGAACCAGTCTGGCCGCTCTTATGTCTCCCTTGGTGCAGCAGTGACACTCAGTGACCAGCAGGGGTGGCATCAGACTCTTCTCGTTTGGTGGGGGACTGAGGTGGGCTAGACAGAAAAAAGTGCAGGGCTGTGCCCCCCATCACCTGGCCCCTCCCATGCCTCTGCTCCTTCTCAGTGAAAGGCCAGGCTCATCTCCTCTTCCACCGGCCAGGGTTTACAGCAATACAACTTTTATTAAAATAAAATAGTGAACAGGGTTGACTTTAAATAAGCTAAATCTGTCCAAATTTTAGTATTAAATCCAAAGTTCTTAAAGATCCCATCAACAACCAAAACCTAAATGAAAATTTGAAACCAAAAACAATGCTTAATTTAAAACCCAACATTAAGAAAAACTTTGTTTTAAAAAATAAAAACTAACAAATGCTATAAATTAATAATTTCAACATTTTATCAAAAAGGTGTGCTACAGCAGGATGATAAAATAACATAAAATAAATAAGCCTGAACACTTAAACCTCCTATAAAGGAATTGAATCCTTGAATACCGGCCAAATCTGTATAAAATATGCAGAACTATGTCAAAACTGGTGTTGCAGGTCAGCCATTCGAATCCAGCAAATGTCAATTAAAAGCTCCATTCCAACTAAAAAAACCAAAACAACTCAATAAACCAAAACGGTCACAGCCTGAAACAAACCTATAGAGAATCAAAATTAAGCTTGTGCCAACATTGGAACAAATGATGTAAATGTCTAATTCTAACTTCTGTTGTCTCCCCGGAGGAAAGTGTTTTGCACCCCAGTAACCAGGCTGTCACTGCAGCTTTCCTTTCACTAAATAAGATTTTTACCAAATATAAATTGCCCTCAAATTTCTCTAAGAGAAATTGAAATTGTATCTTTGCACTAATATCCCAAATGTGCAAGTCCATCCCCTCAGAGCAGCCCCACACCCTGAGCCCAGGGGAGAATCCCAAATGGTTTGTGCATTTGTAACCCTGGGGCCTGAAGCTGATGAGAGAAAGGGAAGTGAGCGATCTTGGAGCTTTCCGATACCACCTGCTGGGAGCACAGGGAATTGACTGAGCCACGTCCTGGCTAATTTTCACCTTGTTCTCCACCAGAAGGATCAACTGGAGAGCTCAGGAGTGACTTGACTATGGCAGCACCCTATTTACATATTAAAAGCTGCCATTTTGGGGTCATTGGGGTGAAATGTGGATACTTTTGGGGTTGGGACCCACATGCGAAGGGATGTGGACAAATTGGAGAGAGTCCAGCGGTGGGCAATACAAACGATTAGGGGGCTGGGGCACATGACTTACAAGGACCTACAGGCCATAGCCTGTATGTTAAACTAAGGCAAAGTGAGCATATCTATATTGTGACCTTTTACTCAGAAAGGAAAATTAACCTTTATCTTGTTACTTAAATAGATAAGTACCCACACCTGTCTAAGACCTTTACCTAGACCAATTGACAATGGAGAATGGCATAGGGGTTTTTTCAGTATTATACCCACAGACCTAACAGGTACACCACAAGGGAACTTATGTGCATATGTACATGTCATCAACATGCACAAACATACTAGCCTGTGAAATAAGCGTACCGTAACGTTTTGTGGGTGAGGAATGAAATTTGGGCATAGGAGGAAGGATTTCCAGCCCTTGTGCCCTATAAAAGAGATAACCCACCTCGCTAGAGCACTTCACTCTATCATTCTGACTTACTTCCTGCACTCTCTCTCTATCTACTATCAGTAGGCTGTACTTGTTCTTAAACTTTAAGTTTCAAGGGAACTAGGATAAACTCCATTTCCCTAAGTTTTTATTCTTTGTTTATTAGGTTTTGATTTTAAGTTTAACATAGTCAAGTAAACCCTAAGTAACATTAGCTTTTTCTAAGCACTGCATCTTTCACTCAAGAATTGAGAAACCTGAACTGCAAGGCTGGTCCTGTGTCTCTTACCACCAGGTTATCAAGGAAGGGTGTGAGTACATTAACCAAAACTTTGTTGCATATAATGCCCTATGTATCTTTTGAATAGCAGTAATGCAACTGTAACTTTGTAACTCAATTAAATTAAATAAAATGTAAGCTAATACATTAAATTTTCATCATATTATCCAAATTAATATTATTAGTACACCCTAAATCAGGCTACATGGGACAGAGAGTTGGAGTGCAGGGGGATGAGGGCACTGGCCCTGGGGGTGCAGGCTCTAGGGTGGGGTTAGAATGAGAAGTTCAGGGTGCAGTAGAGGGCTCAGGATTAGGGCAGAGAATTGGGCTGTCAGGGTCCTGGAACAAGACCAGGAAAAAGAGAATTGAGGTGAAAGATGGAGATCAAGCTAGAGCAGAAAATGGTGGGGGAGAGAAAAGTTTGAACTGTAAGGGGAAAGAAAATCTCTCCCCTCCTCCCTCTCATCAGGGCATCTAAGAACCAGGTGAGAAACATCTCTCCTCCACTGCAACAGCAACTCCAGTGGGCCTGAGCTGAGGGAAGAACTTCTCTCCTCAGCAGCTCTAGCTGGGTGGAGCTATGGACATCTTGCCTCCACAGATCTGGTGTTCCTGGCCTGGGACAGGGGAGGGGCTCCTCTCCTCTCCATTTGGGACATGGCAGGATGAGAGATGTGACAGGGCTTTACAGGAAATCATTATTTGCCTGATTCATGTGCCAGTCCTAGTCCTTGCTGACCCAAACAAACCGTTTCTCCTGCATGCTGATGCCAGTTTGGAGGGTCTGGGAGCAGTCCCGTACCAGGAAGTGGAAGGCAAATGTAAATCTGTAGCCTTTGCCAGCTGAGGACTGTCTGATAGCAAAACTCGCTATCCCATCCACCAGCTGCAGTTCTTGGCCTTGAAATGGGCCATCACTGAGAAATTTGGAGACTACTTGTCTGGTGCTCAGTTTCAGGTATGGACAGAGAACAATCCACTGACTTATGTGTTAACAAGGGCTAAGCTGGATGCTACAGGGCAGAGATGGGTGGCTACTTTTGCTAGCCATAACTTCAGCATTCAACACCAATGAGTTGGTATAATAGGGAGTGTGATTTACCAGGACCACCAATTCTTGGCTGGGGGGAGGATGTAAGCAGGGTCAGAATGAACTCTACCCTGACATCCGTGGTGATGTGTTGTAAAGGCCTTTTGTTGCTGATGTGCATGGTCACACCCACCCCGCATTGCATGATGGGAGTGCTTGTCCAAATGGTCATTTCGGCTGCTGTGAGATCCCCAAACTCTTTCTTATTAGGGCAGGAGTAATAAAGTGTAGTTATCCTGGTGATATGAATCAAGGACAGTAGAACGGTCCTTAGCAGTTCATGCTTTTGGGAGTCCCCCGAACCTACATATATCTCATTAGGCAAGGGACATGGGTTCCAAAGCATTATGAATTAAAAGAAATTGAAAACGAGTGTTTAAATTTAGTACTATGGTTCTTTTTTGAAGTCTCTGACTGCAGATTTTATGGTTTTTCTCTCTCTGGTTTACAAATAGAGCTTTTTATAATTTCCTTGCAAATTTAGTTCTATGCTACAGCTCTAAAATCACTAATACTTAAGTATGATTTTTACATGTGCTTAGACTGGTGGGTTCTGATTTCCCTTACACATTGGAAGTTGTAAGCAGCTTCACAGCTGGGTAAAATGCTTTTTTCCACTCTGACTGCAAGGAAATTTTGCAGGTTGGACTCAGGGACTGCAGCTGGGGGGCAGGGGCAGGACTTTTGTGGCACATGCTCCATCTTTGCAACCAACATTTGCTACCTCACTCCATAACACCACACACAGAGCAGCCTTTTACTTCTCAGAACCAGAATATACCACAGAAGAGATCTAATGGCATAAGCTTAAGATGAGTGACTTGAGCACTGAAGCACTAACAACAATTCTAAGAAATTAAAAAATGTTTCAGTCTTTACACACTAGAGACAGCAATAAGGAAATCAGCAGGAACAAACACAAAGAAGCAAGAACCAAACAAACATCCATTCCTACCTCCCACAAGCTTTTGGCATTTGGAACCCATACCCCTTAATGGTGAGTACTTTTCAGCTGAGGGTCAAGTGCTCAGGCCTTTAAACGTCATCTTAATAAAATGTTGACATTTGTTCAAGATCTTGGCTCCTGTTCCTTTGCAAGGCGTGTGCCTTTGCTCTGGGTTTTAGTCTGCTAAGACAGCGGGGGAGGGGGGGAGGCAACTGAGCCAGAGGAACTTGCCTGCTGCAGACAGGGCTGAACCGCATCACCCACAAACTGAAGGCTTACCTGAAAACAGTTTAAGAAGTTCTCCCCTCTCCGGCACTCAGCTACCCAGCTCCCAATGGGGTCTGAACCCCAAATAGATCCCTTTTACCCTGTAGAAGCTGTAAAATCCTGTGACCAGGGCAGCTGCCTAGCAGCCGGCGCATCTGCTGGCCAGCATGAGAGCTCGTAAGGCAATAATCCAGATAGTGGTGACTGGGTGGTAGGGGGGTGAAGAGTGGTGCAGCAGAAGCATGCTGGGCCCATAACCCAGAGGTCAATGGATCAAAGCCATTCTCTGATACACAAGCACTTGTCTTTTTTTTTTCCCTCTGGGCCTTCAAGCAATCAAAACCCTTGGCTTGCCAGCCCAGCTTTGTCTGCTATGCACCTGGGCAGCAGCAGGACAGTCTCAGGAGAGCAGCTCCCACTCCCCACCCAAATTTTGTGAGACCATTATCTCTTGCAGTGGAAAGAAAGTAGAATTGTGGCTGGACTTTTGCTATTCCTGTTCAGGGAGTTAGCAGCTGTGAGGCAGGGGAAGTGTTGTCTCTTCTGCATTGATGCTGCAATTTTTTGTTGTGCCCTTTCTCCCCCCCTTCAAAGCAGGCAGACAGGCTTGGTGGCTTGAGGAGGTGAGTCAAGCCTGGTTTCTTTTGGCAGACACCTGATTGAAAACTGGTGCTGTACGGTCTTGTTTTAACTGACCAGCCCTAATGTCTGTTGTCTCATCTCATACTTTGGAAGCCTTTTATTTACCCCTTTCCACTGCAAAAACTGACTATTTAGTCCTTCTCTTTCTTTCCAAGCTGCTAACCAGTTACTGATCCATGAGAGGGCCCGAGCCATCTGGAGTAGCTTGTGACTGTGAGTGGCAACCTCAGGGCAGACTGTTAAGAAGCAGGACACAATCCCCAAATTGGTTGTGTGTTCTAGACTTACATTTCACCAAGTGTCAGATTCTGGATGATGTCCCTTTTATGTCACTGTGATAATCAGCATTTCCCTTCAGGGCTGGTCTAGAGGGATACGGGGTCTGGGACAAATCCCCCCTTTCCTGCCCAGGCTCTGCCCCCACTCCATGCCTTCCCCCAAACTCCCACCCTTGTCCCATCTCTTCCCAGCTTGCACCATTCCAGGAGCCTGGCCATCCTGGAACCGAGCAGGGAGCAGACGTGAGTCTGGGGTCAAGGCAGCCTCTCCCTAACCAGCCTGTTTGGTCCCTCCCCATCCCTGCCCCAGCCAGAGCAGCTCCTCCTCCCCCCACAGGGGTGCAGGGAGTGCAAGCTACACACACTGGCAGGAGTTCATTGCATGATCTGCTCCCCCTCAGCATTCCCCCTCCTCATCCTTGGGGCTGCAAGAACAGGGGAGTCTCGTCCTTTTCGAGCACTGGGGTCAGTCACAAAGACCATCGGTCACTTTGGACAAGCAGCTCCCTCCTGCCAGTCCAGGACACACTCTCCCCCTGCCACCCCCCTTCCAGGCTAGAGAAGGAACAGGACCCAGGAGTCCGGACTTCTCCTGGGAAACCATGCCCCACTTCAACATCCCTAGGCATAGCAAGGCCAAGACCCCCTCGCTTCCCATTGATTTCCATGCTCAGCAGCTCCCCGGGTCTGGCCCAGCTCAGAGACTCTCAGCCTGGGGAATAGTCTCCCACAAGGGAAGGGCTGGGAGCCCCATTGCTGGGACCTTGCCGAACACACTGGAGACAGCTCTGGAGAAGCCCCTCCCCTGTCTGAGAGTGAGGGGCTCCTGGGGGCTGTTTGCAAATCCAATCTCCTTTGGGAGAGATTCTCTCCCCATCTTTCTGCCTCTCTCCAGACAGACAGGGGACCCCACCGAGCAACCCTAATGCCACTCACTTACTCTGGTGACGGAGCAATGGATGGAGGATGTTCAGTATCATCCCTCGCCCTTCTCCTCACTCTCCAAGCCCAAGGCAGGCTGGAGAGAGGAGTGGTGACCTGAGGAGTTACCCTGCCCAGCCAGCAGGCCGGGTTATGACACTGGGTGATCGGCTGGCTGGGAAAACAAGAGTCTGTCTTATTGCCAGGGAAAGGAGAAACTTGGCCAGCAGCAGGGAGTGCAGAACATCATCCTAGTGCAGGTGTGACAGCGCCTCTGGGATCCTGAAATCCCAGCACTTTACACACCTTCCTGGAGCCTCTCAACCCCCCTGGATTGTCGGAACTGCGACCCCAATCCTACTGATGAGAAACAGGCCTGGGGAGGGGAAGCTACTGGCTCAGGGTCACACCAAGTATCAGAAGTATGGATGGGACCCAGCAGTCCTTCTTTCCAGGCCCCTTCACTAACCACTGCTGCACACTCCCTCCCACAGCTGGCAATTACAAGCAGGCCCTCATGGCTGCTCCCCCTGCCTTTGAGAGGGAGTGTGCGCCGCTGGAGTCACTGGACCAGGGGACTGGGATTCAGGACTCCTCAGTTCCATTGCTGGGGATTTACTATTTTCCCGCTATTGGAAAGTGCTGGGAGAATCCCCCAGTCAAAGCTGCTCTGACAGTGCTAAGCAGCATCTGACATTCAAGGGCGGAGCACACTGCCCAGGAAGAGCAGTGTTTGGCTCTGGGGTTTCACTTCATCCCATCTAGAGAGAGGGGCCCAGCCATGGACTTTGGCTCAAGAAGACCAATTCTCCAATTTGTTAAAGGCTTTTTGAATTCCAATCCTGTGATCATCTGCAAATTTTAGAAGCATGCTCTGCAGTCCATTTTCCAAATCAGTAATGAAAATATTGAATAGTACCAGACCCAGGACTGATCCCTGCCGAACCCAACAGGTACACCCTCTCTGTTGGACAGCCAAACATGGAGAAGGGCTCTTGGAGTCTGGAAATTTCCACTACATGCATCTGACGAAGTGGGTATTCACCCACGAAAGCTCATGCTCTAAAACATCTGTTAGTCTATAAGGTGCCACAGGATTCTTTGCTACTTTTACAGATCCAGACTAACACAGCTACCCCTCTGATTCTTGGAGTCTGGGCTTTCAATCAGCTCTTCACCCACATCGCACTGTATGCATCTAGACTGCATTTCCCTCATTTGCTTGTGAGACTGTACTACAGGACTGTGTCAAAAGCCTTAGTAACACCGAGCTAGATCCCATCTACTGTTTACCCACCTCCACTAGGCCCAGAACCCTGCCGAAGAAGGAAAGAGGATTGGTTTGGAATGATTTGTTCTTGACAAATCCATGCTCACTAGTCCTAAGAACCAAAGTATCCTGTAGGTGCTGCTGACAGACTGATTGTTTAAGAATGTATTCCAGTATCTCTCCAGCTATGGAAATGAGGCTAGCTAGTCTGCAAATCTCAGAGGTCTCTTTGTTTCCCTTTTAAAGATAGGTCCTGTCTTGTTCGTGGATGGGAAGATGTTCTTTTTCAGGGATCTCAGACGAGAACTGGGGCACAACACCTGGTTTGTTCAGGCCACAAAAACAGAGGCTGAAACCTCTTCTCTCCTGCTGGCAAAGAACCCCAGGCACCTAAGAGACAGGGGCTCACATCCCTGAATAGGCTTTAAAAAAGGCAATGGTTAAAAAGTTTGGCCCTGACCATTTCTTGTTTCCACAGATAGATATTTTAGCAAACTTTAGAATTCCTTGGTGCTAAACAGCGTGAAACTCCCCTTTCTCCTTCACAGAGGGCTTTAACTGCCCTTATCTCACTCAGGCTCACAACTGCCCAGAGATCAAGAATTGTCCCTGTTCCCATTGGACAGATGGGGAGAAGCCTGAGGTCCAGACAAGGGAAGTGACCTACCCAAGGGCCTACACAGCAAGGCGGTGGCAGAGCCAGAAAGAGAAGCCACCAGTCCTGACTCCTGTTCTAACAAATAGCAACCCACCCCCCAAAGCGAGGAATAGAGCCCAGGAATCGAGATGGTGGGGAAATTTCATTGGAACCATTTCAGTCAGAAAATCCCCATCAGACTAAACCAGTTTGTTTCTCAAAATCAAAACAAGTGAGATGAAAGTTCTTTGCAAAAATATTTTGTTGCAAAACAAAAGCCTCTCCTGTTTGTCACAGTGTGTTAAATTGTCTCTTTGCACACAAAGGGGAGATATTTAGATCTCAAAAACTAGAAAAGATGCTTCAGTCTGAGCCAAGTAGTTGCTGCTCTTAATTTCAAAATAAAAAAGTACAAACAAAAAAGACCATTTCAACTATTCTGTTATGTCATAATCTGCTCTGAGTAAATGAGATAGGTCATCTCATATTACACACTACTTCTAGTGACACTCTTTGATTCATTGACTCTAGGACTGGAAGGTACTTCAAAAGATCATCTAGTCCAGTCCCCTGTCCTCATGGCAGGATCGAATACTATCTAGACCATCCCTGATAGACATTTATCTAAGGGTATGTCTACACTATGGGATTATTCCGATTTTACATAAACCGGTTTTATAAAACAGATTGTATAAAGTTGAGTGCACGCGGCCACACTAAGCACATTAATTCGGCGGTGTGCGTCCATGGTCCGAGGCTCGTGTCTATTTCCGGAGTGTTGCACTGTAGGTAGCTATTCCATAGCTATCCCATAGTTCCCGCAGTCTCCCCCGCCCCTTAGAATTCTGGTTTGAGAGCCCAGTGGCTGATGAGGCAAAAGTCATTGTCACGAGTGGTTCTGGGTAAATGTCGTCAGTCATTCCTTCCTCCGGGAAAGCAATGGCAGACAATCATTTCATGCCCTTTTTCCTTGGATTGCCCTGGCAGATGCCATAGCATGGCAACCATGGAGCCTGTTCAGCTTTTTTTTTTTTTACAGTCACCATATGTGTACTGGATTCCGCGGACAGAGGCGATACTCCAGCGCTACACAGCAGCATTCATTTGCTTTTGTGTAATAACAGAGATACTTCTTGGTTGTTTTGTACTGTCTGCTGTTAGTGTAATTTGACGGTGAGATAATGGTTATCTGTCCTTCTGTGCTATCTACTGCTATCAGGGAAGTCCTTGGCTGAGGTTGGCTGGGGGTTCAATAGCAAAACTAGGAATAACTCCCTGAGTCAATCCTTCCTTTATGGTTTTTAAAAATGGAGTTAGTCCTGCCTCGAGTATGGGGTAAACGTACTAAAAAAGCCATGTATCAGAGAATACAGCTGCTCTTTGTCAGATCCTGCAAAAAGGATGAGCTACATGCTATTCACTGGGGGTGTCCCTGCAACAACCCCACCATTGCTTCCCTTTTCCCTCAACGTTCCTGGGCTACTGTGGCAGTGTCCCCCCCCCCATTTGTGTCATGAAGTAATAAAGAATGCAGGAATAAGAAACGCTGAGTTTTTAGTGACATAAAATGAGGGGGAGGCAGCCTCCCAGTGCTATGACAGTCCAGGCAGCGTGGGGAAGAGGAGCTGTCATAACCTTAGTCCCAGATCTGGACCTTAGCGTCCAAAATATGGGGGTTAGCATGAAAACCTCCAAGCTTAGTCACCAGCTTGGACCTGGTACCTACTGCCACCACCCAAAAAATTAGAGTGTTTTGGGGCACTCTGGTCCCTCTGAAAAACCTTCCCTGGGGACCCCAAGACCCAAATCCCTTGAGTCTCACAACAAAGGGAAATAATCCTTTTTCCCTTCCCCCCTCCAGGTGCTCCTGGAGAGATACACAGACACAAGCTCTGTGAATCCAACCAGAGGGACTTGCCCTCTCCGTTTCCAATCCTGGAACAAAAGCACTTCCCTATTTCCCCAGAGGGAATGCAAAATCAGGCTAGCCAATACAACCCACACACAGCTCTACCCCCTGATTTCTTCCTCCCACCAATTCCCTGGTGAGTACAGACTTAATTTCCCTGAAGTAAAGAAAACTCCAACAGGTCTTAAAAGAAAGCTTTATATAAAAAAGAAAGAAAAATACATACAAATGTTCTCTCTGTATTAAGATGATATAACACAGGGTCGATTGCTTAAAAGAATATTGAATAAACAGCCTTATTCAAAAAGAATACAAATCAAAGCACTCCAGCACTTATATTCATGCAAATACCAAAGAAAAGAAACCATATAACTTACTATCTGATCTCTTTGTCCTTACACTTAGAAACAGAAGATTAGAAAACAGAGCTACTTCTCCAAAGCTCAGAGACAGCAGGCAGACAGAAAACAAAAGACCTCTTACACAAACTTCCCTCCACCCAAAGTTGAAAAAAAATCCGGTTTCCTGATTGCTTCTCTGGTCAGGTGTTTCAGGTGAAAGAGACATTAACCCTTAGCTATCTGTTTATGACAGGAGCCCAGCATCCTACTGCTATGATAGTTCACACAGTACAGAATCTTTTCTTTTCACATGAAAGGGAGGAGGCTGATTGAAGCCATTCTGTATTATTAGCCATTCTGTATTATCTACTGGAAATCATTCCTATTGTTACCCATGTGCCTCTGGTCAACCTCCTCTGAGACAAGCCAGAAGCACTCACAGGCTGATGGTGATGACAGCTATCAGCCCTATTGCACCACCTGCAATTAGGGAGGAAACAGGAGTAGACACTTCTCTTCACTGCTGCAGCATCGCGTCTATCAGCAGCACTCAGTAGACATAGGGTGACATTCAAAGAAGTCAAGAAACGATTTCTTTCCCTTTTCTTTCACGTGTGGGGGGGAGGGAGTAAATTGACGAGCTATTCCCTGAACCACGCCGGACAACGTGTTTGACCCTACAGGCATTGGGAGCTCAGCCAAGAATGCAAATACTTTTCGGAGACTGCTGGGGACTGTGGGATAGCTGGAGTCCTCAGTACCCCCTCCCTCCCTCCATGAGCATCCGTTTGAGTCTCTGGCTTCCCGTTACGCTTGTCACACAGCACTGTGCAGCCTGTAGATCTTTTTTTTCAAACGCTTTGGCATTTCATCTTCTGTAACGGAGCTCTGATCGAACAGATTTGTTTCCCTATACAGCCATCAGATTCAGTATCTCCCGTACGGTCCATGCTGGAGCTCTTTGTGGATTTGGGACTGCATTGCCACCCGTGCTGATCAGAGCTCCATGCTGGGCAAACAGGAAATGAAAATCAAAATTTCGTGGGGCTTTTCCTATTTACCTGGCCACTGCATCCGAGCTGAGATTGCTGTCCAGAGTGGTCAAAGTGGTGTACTGTGGGATACCGCCCGGAGGCCAATACTGTCCATTTGCGGCCACACTAACCCTAATCCGATATGGTAATACCAATTTTAGGGCTACTCCTCTTGTTGGGGAGGAGTACAGAAACCGATATAAAGAGCCCTTTATATCAATATAAAGGGTCTCGTAGTGTGGACGGGTACAGTGTTAAATCGGTTTAACGCTGCTAAAATCGGTTTAAACACGTAGTGTAGACCAGGCCTGAGTCTTCTTTTAGCACAGGTCTGTGTGCTTGGATTTGGTGTCATTAATGCGATGTAGTGGTTATGCACAAGTTACCATCTTGACGGACAGCAGAGCATCTTTAGAGCAAAAAAGCAGAAGTCTTTACAATTTGAGCTATACTCTGTGGCTAGGACTTGTAACAAACTCACATCCTCAGTGGAGTAAGCACAGAGTGGGACATATAATACACCCACCAGTGGATGTAAGTTACAATAGTCATCCTCCTAAGCTATGTTATCTAGTCCAGCCAAAGAGTGCTAGGTACAGGATCAGAAGGGAAGGGGGACAAAAGTGGCTTAAAGACACTTTTGTATTTCCCAAATTTGGGGGCCATTCAATCCTCAATGTAAGTTACAGCAACTCCCTTATATTTTCCACATGCCCTATGACAAAGGCAGGAATGGCAGGGGTCGGTGTGGAGTTGTGCCAGCCAAGAATTCCCTATGCAAGGTGAGTCTCAACCTGTCCTGTTGAGGGAAGATTTTGTGCCCTTTGTGCTCTGAGAGTGGCTGAAGCGCCAGTCCCCTGTACCACACCAAGCAAGGTAAAAAGTAAAGCACTATAATGTAGACACTTACTAACATAGTCCTCAGGCATTTAGAAACAATCTATGTGACAAAACACAGCTGCACATCAGACCCACTGAAATGAAACCTCACTTCAAGATTTGGTGTTTGTACTTTAACTCATGCTCACAGAAGTTCAGTGCACATGGGCTGAGGTGGTTTACATGGTTGGGAAGTCAGTGAATCATGCCTCTTTTTGACAACTGCTCCTACTGTTCCCTTCCCCCAACAAGCCCTAGATCCACTTCCTAACATTAGATATGTCCAGGGGAACGCTGTAAGCTTTTCTCCCTCTCTCCCACACCTTCTTTATGTGACCAGACAGCTAATCCACCATGTCCCTGGGTCTTCAGTGTGTATTATGTTCTGCTCTCCCCTAGCAGATTCTTCAGATAGCTACTCCCCACTGCCCCAACCCTAAAAGATTTTCTTGCAAAGCAAAGCGCCCTATGAAAGGTAACAGGAGCAGGGAAAACCCATCCAATAACACTGCTACTAACTCTCTGAGGTCTTCAGAGGAGTATCTTATTCAATGAAGTCCCATAATCATTAGTTCTAGGTAAACACTGCTAAGAGAAGATATTCTACCCCAGCAGTGGAAGTGGGTACAGGAAACACAAATTATGGGAGGGTCATTAATGGGATTGCAGAGTTGTTGGGGGAACTGATGTATCTGAGGGAAACTGATGGATATTAGGAAGAGAAAACTGATGGCTTTATGGGAGTAAGCGGTGCAGTGGGGGTGTTTTGCTGTATTATTTAAGATGCAGGTATTCAAATTATATGTAATGTTTCATGCAAATTTTATCAAGCATTTTAATTAGCCAATGTGAGCAGAAGGAATCATATTACTTATTTACACTTGTAGTGCTAATCCCATCATCCACATCATTAATAAGTTTTTTGATAACCTTCTCCAAAAAATGGCACTGTTTTGCAAGTGTAACCCTTCTGCCCCTCTAGTTGGCAGCAACAAGGGCCGGGTTCAGTATCCAGGGGTTCCGTTTCAGTAACACAATGCATAACCGGCTCAAGCCCCCACCCAGTGACCTGGGACACTCACATACCACACCCCCCTGGGCGCCTCTAGGAGGCAATACTTCCCCTCTAGCAAAGGAGTCTGAGTGTAGCAAAATCTTTTTTAATAAAGGAAGGAATCAATGCGGCATCCCATTGGAGAAACACCACAAACAGGGTTATAACACAAACCATAAACAAAAACCCACCTCCAAGTACGTTTGCCACTGTCCTTTTTCCACTTAGGGTTTTAAGTCCAATCACCCCAAAGTCCAACAACCCAAAAGTCTCTGGTCAATGCCACCCCAGAGTTCAAGAGTCTATCTGTAGAGGTCCCGCCCCCCAGCCTGGGTAGAAAGGGGCACCTTACGTGGTCCAGGGCCAACTGCCCTGCCTCTCCGTGGGTTCTGCTTCTGCCTTCTCCACGAACTGCTCCGCTTTACCAGCTGCTCCACTCTGCTCCTCCAGCCATCCTCAGGAACTGCTCCGCTCCCCCAGCTGCTCTGCTTCATGAGCTGCTCTGCAAAACTGCTCAGCTCTGCTCACTCTGTGGGCCGCTCCACCCGTCCCACAGCTACTCCACTCTGCTGCCACCAGCTGGCCCGTGATCCGCTCCAGCCGTCCTCGCAACTGCTCCACTCCACCCGCTGCTCTGCTCCACAGCATATCTTCAGGCTCCCCCACTAGTTAGCACAATGCTCAGTGCTCTCAGCTCAGTCATTTCAGCTTTTTTGTGATTTCAACTCTTAGTGATCTCAGCTCTTAGTGGGGGAGCCCTAGTGCTAGTGCACTATTAGCCCAAAGGACATTCAGCTCAGTAACCTGTATTTAGATTCTTGAGAGAATAAAAAAATCAACTCTGACATTCCACAGTGGAGAGAAGAGAGGGTGCAACTGGTGCTTCTGGCTCCACAAGGAGACTGCACCACCAGGCACAGATACCTGTTCCCAACCTCTCTCAATTCTCTGGGTTTTGGAACCCATGTCCCATGTCTAGCCAGTACCCCCCAACTGAGGGTGAGCAATTTGTCACCAAGCAATCCCACAGCTTGGGAGTCTGGGATAGGGTGGGCGTACCTATGCAAATACACTCTCTGAACTTCTTTCCACCAGATGTCAGTGTAGAGCTTATCCTGACTCTGCTTACACAAGAAAGTCAACATCAAGAGTTGGCTTCCACGGCAATATACAAAGATTACTAATTTGCAGGAAGCTGGCACCTTGCACCCTTCATCATTAGTGATCATTAACAGAATCAGTGCCTTCTTAATTTATTTTATTGACTCAGAGATGCAGAGTAGTAGCCCAAAGCTTTCTCAACACAGAGAGAACAGTAAGGAGGGAAATTGATGAAAACTTACTTAGATGAGACAAGGGTCATATCATGTCTAAGTACCAGTTAGCATCTATGTAAAGGGCCTTGCCAGACTAAATCCAGTCAATATTGTCTTCAAAGAATGATAGAAAACCAATGAGAAAATTTAACTCTCTTTCCCGATGTTGGCAGCCCTGTCATAAACAGATAGCTAAGGGT
Organism: Gopherus evgoodei; assembly: GCF_007399415.2. NCBI lineage: Eukaryota > Metazoa > Chordata > Testudines > Testudinidae > Gopherus > Gopherus evgoodei. Next base: position 1,409,179 of record NW_022059983.1, on the reverse strand, counting down.
TAATGTCTCTTTCACCTATAAAAGGGTTAACAAACAATAACCTGAAACACCTGACCAGAGGACCAATCAGGAAACAAGACTTTTTCAAATCTGGGTGGAGGGAAGTTTTGGGTGTGAGTTCGTTGTTCTTTGTCTTGTATCTGTGCCCTCTCGGCTCTGGGAGAGTGATTTTTCTATCTCCAGGCTTTCTAATCTTCTGTTTCCAAGTTGTAACTACAAGGATAGTAAGACAATAGGTTTATATTGTTTTTTTTTGTATTTACATTTGTGTAGTTGCTGGAATGTGTTAAATTGTATTCTTTTTGGATAAGGCTGTTTATTCATTTTTTTTCCTTTAAGCAATTGACTCTGTATATTGTCACCTTAATACAGAGACCATTTTCTGTCCTTTTTCTTTCTTTTTATATAAAGCTTTCTTTTTAAGACCCGTTTGAGTGTTTTTCACTGGTTAAGACTAAGAAACGAAGGGAGGGGGAAAGTCTCTTTCTTTTAGATTTACTAAGCCTGACTTTGCATACCCTCTGGGTGAGGGAGGTTTGATCTCTCGGTACTTGTGTTTCAAGGACTTGAAGCAGGGAGGGTGGAATCCCTTTGTTTAGATTCACGGAGCTTGAATCTGTATATCTCTCCAGGAACCCAGGGAGGGAACACCTGGAGGGGAAGAGGGAGAAGGGAAGTGGGTTATTTCCCTTTGGGGTGAGACTCAAGGAATCTGGGTCTTGGGGTCCCCTGGGAAAGTTTTGGGGAGACCACAGTGAGCTAGGCACTGTATAATTCCTGGCTGGTGGCAGCAATTACCAGGTCCAAGCTGGTAACTAAGCTTGGAGATTTTCATGCTAACACCCATATTTTGGACGCTAAGATCCAGATCTGGGAAGAAATGTTATGACAAGCCCAGATTCTCCAAGCTGACAATCACCTGGTACAGTAACGCTGTATGAGATTTTACAGAAGGGAATTTTCTTCCATAAGAATGACTGCACAGAATTTAAGAAAATGTTCTATGAATCAACTCACAGCCTAGGAATAGAATGAATGTCACCTTCTCAAACCCTTGTTCTGCGCACTTTATCTGTCACTTGTCATCTCCCATGGTTAACTGTGACGTGAAGGAGGAAGTAATCAACAAAGACAGATAAAAAGGCAATGACTGGGAGAAAAATTGAGGGACAGGGCTCCAGATACATTTGACAGCACAACTGAAAGAGCAACTCCGAAATGTGGAGGCTCAGGAAGAAGGATCAGAGGAAGAGAGGCAGAGACTGCAAAATAAGAGTAACTTGGTGAGAGACTAGATGAATGTAAAACCAAATTTAAAATGGCTCAAGCTCATGGAGAATTTTCAAATGCAAAAGGAAATCATGACTTGGACTCATAGACAGATAGGAATTTAGAGGAGATGATACAGGATGGAGCAGTATACATCATGCTCTTTATTGTATGTGGCTTGTTAGAAACAGAATAACACAATTAAGAAGCACTTTCTATACTGCTGCTATAATTTTAACCATTGTACTGGATGCTAAGAAGACACAGGTGCTGGAATTATATAGTAAAGTCTTAAAATGATTGTTTTGTGGGCAGTTCCTTCAAAACAAAACAAAAATTCTGTGAGAGAATGCCAACCAATGTAGTTTTTTCCTGGTCATTTCTTTATTCATTGAAAAGTCAGTGCATACTCTTTGGGACACAATGTTAATTGATGGCTAGACCACAACCTCCATCGAAGAAACTTGCAGAAGGGGACATAGAGGTAGGACAAGTCCAGAGGGTTGAACTTTTAGAGTTTTTTATGAAGCGTCCCCTGAAGGAAGAAACATGGAGAGGGCTGCAGAGTTTGGATAAGGAGAAACCTCCCAACTCTGTGGATCTTGGTGTTCTGCAGGAAAGGGCTCTCCAGATTGATGGAGGGAAAAGTGTTCGACATGGATGGCTCCTCCTCCTCATGGCTCTACTGGGTCCAGGCAGTGTTTCTCCTGCAGGAGTCATGCCATTGATACTGGTGAAATTCTCCAGACTCCATTGTGTAGTCTTAACCTCCATTTTGTGTCCCTGGCTTCTTCCTTGAATAAGCAGAAGTCACTTCACCAACTGAAAGCTGCCGGTCACTTACCTATTTATGTTGTAGGTCACATGACCAGAGCTATAGTTAAAATGCTGTATCTGAGCTGAGCATGCCCACTGGTGAGAGTTACATAAAATGAAGAACGGCCATGAAGTAGGCTAGATCTGGAGCCTGGGCTGCAAAGTCAGATGAAGAAATCATTGCTGTGAGGCAAAGACAATGCAAGTGAGCATATAGAGTAGGAGGTTAAGGAAAGGTCAAGCAGCTCCAGTCTGGGCTTGTTTGAGGCTTTTTCTCCAGGTAGCTAAGGATGAGGTAATGGTTAATAGAGAGCATGTTCAGTGTTAGAGGGCTTTCCCTCAACCCTCCCACTTCCCTGGTTTTGTCACGCAGACAGCAAGCAGCAAAAGAGCAGAAGTCCAAAGTGCAGACAATGCAATGTTTATTGCGGTTAGTTTCCAAGCAAACATATTCCAAAGGCCTTCACACCAGTCGGGCTTATCTCTATACACTGATAGCTCCCCAATGTTCTGTTCCCAGCTCTAATGCCACAGAGCATTTACCCCGTGTCCCCTTCCCAGCTCTGATGCTACAGAGCCTTGCCTGTGCCCTATTCCCTGGTTCCCATTCCCTATTCCCATTCCCTCACCGTAGCAAGCAATTTCCCCTTCCAGTGCCTGTTTGACCTCAGTTTATAGAGTAATATTCTCAGCTATACTTTAACCAGTCATTTTATTGAAATTTAACTAACCAGTCCTAACATATTGTAACATAATGCTTTAACCAATTACATCCCACTAACTTAATTAACTTACACCCAGCAAAATTAATTATACCGCAGACAGAAACAATTAGAGAACCAGACAGATTAACAATAGAAAAGTGGGGGCCATAAAGATAAAACAATACAGAAATGAGGGTTTCACAACCACAACTTATAAGTGATTTCTTGCCAGACAGGATGCTATCTTAAAATGTGTTTCTTTATCTGGTGGTGATTGTCATTATCAGGACAGGATCATCCCAACAGCACCTTATTTCAATGTGACTGGTTTGGAATGTGAGGATATGACCAGATGCTTCCCAGCTTATGGCTTCCCCTGCTGCTAAGCCAAAGGCCTTAGCCCAGGGGTGGGTAAACTTTTTGGCCCGAGGGCCACATCTGGGTAGGGAAATTGCATGCAGGGCCATGAACGTAGGGCTGAGGCAGGGGGCTAGAATACAGGCAGGAGTGTGGGGTGTGGGAGCGGGTGCGGTGTGCAGGAAGGGGCTCAGAGCAAGGGATTGGGGCTAGGTGACCAGACAGCAAATGTGAAAAATCAGGTGGGGGGGGGCAATAGGAGCCTATATAAGAAAAAGACCCAAAAATCAGGACTGTCCCTATAAAATCAGGACATCTGATCACCCTAATTGGGGCAGAGGATGGGTGCAGGGTGTATGAGGGGCTCAGGGCAGGGGGTTGGGGTGCAGGAGGGGTGCGAGGTGCAGTCAGGCGTCTTAGGGCAGGAAGTTGGGGGGCGGGGTGCAGGCAGGGTTCAGGATCCAGCCCAGTGCTGCTTACATAAAGCAGCTCTGGGGTGGCAGCAGTATGCACTAAGGCCAGGGCACGCTCCCTGCATGCCTGCCCTGGCCCCATGCCACGACACTCCAGGAAATGCTGCAGCCCCTGGTGGAGGAGGGGGGTGTAGGGCTCCATGTGCGCTGCCCTTACCGCACATCCAGGTATCTCCTCCAAACTCCTATTGGCTGCGGTTCCCTATTCCTGGCCAACGGGAGTTGCAGGGGGCAGTGCCTGGAGGCAAGGGTAATGCACAGAGCCCTCTGCCCCCCTGCCTGGGGGCCACAGGGAAGTGGTGCCGGCCGCTTCTAAGAGCGGCATGGGGCCTGTGGCACCATGGGGGGGCAATCCCGTGGGCTGGATCCAAAGCCCTGAGGGGCCAGATCTGGCCCGCTGGGCCGTAGTTTGTGCACCCCTGCCTTAGACTAATGAGAGAAGGCCTATACACAGGTGGACTTGCAATTTTGATTCTTTGTTTTATACCTCTATAACTACATAAGTGATAAAAATACACCTAAATTCTTAAAGTATAGACCTTTACAGGCAGGCCTGAATATCTATATCCTAACATTCTGTAAGGGTTAATACTAGATAGTATAAAATAAAATTCAGATACAGCGTATAAAAGGCAGTGTGCTGGCAGTCAAGAGCCAACGAGAAGAGCTTCTGGGAAGGAGCAAGAAGAGCTGCTGGAAGGAGCGAGGTAGAAAGAGCGAGAATTTCAAAGGAAAGTTCCAAACTGACTGTTAACTGACCAGAGCAGCAGCAGCAGCAGCAACAGAGTGCGTCATTTAGAATAATTTAGACTGTCTACTACTGCAGTTTAAATGCTCTTTAACTTGCAGTAAGGGACCTGTGTATGCTTTTTATTCTTAGAATACATTGTAGTCAGGATTATTAGTCACACTAATAAAAGATACTTTGTTTTTGGAAAAATAACACTGCCTATGTCAATCATTCTGTCAGACAGTTACTACCATTTCCTTTAGTGTTTTCTTACTTGCCCTGGAAACCCATACCTCGGGAGGGACAGAATAAGGGAGCGATAGGCAGGTTATTCTAGGGGTAGCCATACCCAGTTTTCAGGGTAACACTGTCATTTCCTCAATCATCCTGTGGATTCAGTACTCAGTACCAGCTGCAGAGGAGACCCAGGGCAAATTAAGACAGCTTCAAGTTGTATTAAGGGACTCCAGCTGATTATCATAGAAAATGGATCCCTGTAGGTACTCAATCCAGTAATCCTAGCAGATGGAATCCTGTGGGATCCTGCGGCAAGGAAGACCAGGGCCCCAAAAGGTTGTGCTCTCCTCCCTCCATGTTCATGGAATCACAGGGAAATCAGACTATGGGTTACCTGTTTACTCATGGGTATTTCAGAGGTACTGGTAAGTATGCAAGTTACTTGGACTCTTCAATCGTTGTTCATTTCTCATGTGAATATGATATTTCATAGAATATCAGGGGTGGAAGGGACCTCAGAAGGTCATCTAGTCCAACCCCTTGCTCAAAGTAGGACCAATCCCCAGACAGATCTTTACCCCAGTTCCCTAAATGGCCCCCCTCAAGGACTGAGCTCCCAACGCTCTGTTTAGCAGACCAATGCTCAAACCACCGAGCTATCCGTTCCCAAAACAGGAGCTACCAGGAGTGGGGTTTGAACCCACGTAGACACGTGTCTATTGGATCTTAAGTCCAACGCCTTAACCACTCGGCCATCCTGGTACATGCCACAGTGCATTAATTCTCTGACAAACTGTGGACTACTCCTGCTAGCCACAATGTGCTAGAAACTGTGCTTGAATCCCTAGGCTGTGCCATTTCTACCCAAAAGCATGCATTTCCCCTAGTTCTCCACCCTCAGTTTTCCAGTTAAAAATAAAATCTAAATTGTGTCTATAATCACTTGACTTAATAATGAGTTGTTAGCCACTAGGTGTTGCTGCTCTTCGCTCATAGTCACACATTCACTCGCTTCACTGCCTGGCTTCCTCCCCTTGGGATTATTCATTCACACTTCCTTATAGTTCTGTACTTTCACAAAATCCTGGCTTCCTGCGTATAAAGAAATATCAGCAAAAGAAAAATAGAAACAACTCTTAAAAAAAAACCTGCAAGAACAAGTTGTCAAAAACCTTTTTACACATTTTGAGGAGCTGTTTTATACAGAACCCTGGGTATAAATGGTATAAATTGGTGTAAAACTTTTGTCTCATGGGTGCAATAACAGTTAATTTATATCATGCCAATTTTCATATAATAGAAAATAAAATCCTGTTATAATCCCCAAATGTGTTTGTCTTTGACTTTTTAAACAGCTGAACAATAACAGAGGAAACCACTTAGGTGAACATTTTGACTCTTGAAAGTGGATAATTAGAAGAGACATGTCCTAAGTATTAAAAACAGTATCAGGGTTGTTTTTTCCCGGTTAGCCCTCTGGTCTTTCCACATTTCTTCCCCCACCCCCCGCCCCTTAATTTCCACCGCCAATGTTACACATCATAGCAATCAGCCTCTCCATTAGTGTAGGACTGGAAACAGTTTCAGGACCTGCCAGAGATCCACATCAGAAAGGATTTAATAGGAGGAATTTTCTTTTTGGAAAATTATAGTTACCTAATAATTCTACACTCACCTTTCCCTTCCATCCCTTCTACATACAATGTTGAAATATTTTCAAAAAGTTATCACATATAAGAATATAGTGTACATAGGGTCTCCAATTTATAGAATTATGATATTGTTATTTCTCAGTATTCATAATACACTGGCTAGTGATGTCTGTTAGCCAATCAGAGTGAAGGCATTTCAATAACTGTATGGTTATTTCTCGAGTGTATGGTAAATATGCATATCTTTTCTTATTACTTTTGCTGTTTTCCAGTTTGACAATTCTGAGGTACATGATCAATTGGTCATTTTGGGGTTGTTGCTGGTTCAACATGCACAATCCGTTATTATTATTAACCGTCTCTGTTAAATGGGGCTTCACCTTCTTTCTGTCTGATCAGTTACCTTTCAGGTCTAGCTTTTCCAGTTAAGCTGTATTATTTCAAGGCCTTCCCACAACTGTTAACAAAACCTGCACTTTATACACAAACTATAAAGCAGGGTTGTTGTTTTTTTTTCATTAAATTAAGCTAACTAAACCCTTTTCTGTCCTACAATCTGTTTATATTAAATCTGTTAATTTGAACGAACTGCATACTATTGTGCTGTAGGGAGACAGTATTGCCTCATGGACAGAACACTAGCCTGGGACTAAGTTTCTTTATCTGCAAAATGGGGATAATGAGACTGATCTTCTTTGTAAAAACAACTATATAAGATCTACATATTATTATTGTTCTGAGATCATTACCTTTCATTTAATTAATAACATGGGGCTTATTCTGAATTTTGACTTTTCTTCTTCGGGTTCCCTTTTGGAATCCTTTTCAATGTCATGATGTACCAGGACAGAGATATGAAGTTCCAGTGGTTCATCACAGAGACCGAAGAGCTCTAACACTATGTTTCACAAGTGGCGGCAATGAAGAGCCCTCCTCCAAACATTCTGGGAATTGGTTCATGAAAACACTCCACCCAAAAAGAGATGGCATGTGTGTCCAACTCTTGAGAGAATCTATTTAAATCTATTTGGCAGAGGAGGGGGGAAATTTTTTTGGAAATCTCTTGAATAAACTTTTTTTAAAAGATTGACAGTACATCAGGGTTTTAACTGGATCAGAAATATTACAATAATAGTTTAGCATCTCTGCTTTTGAAATGAGATTAAGCCTGAAACCACAGTAGTGAGCAAAAATTATCACACGAACACAGATATTAAGATTTTTGCAACCTCAGTAAAGCTGTGGGTTTGGCTCCAGGCATAAATAAAGGCCCAGAGTCATCATTCTGGAGGTACTCCTTGCAAAAAACAACTTATACTGAAAGCAATGGGAGTTGCACAACAACAGAATCTTGCCCGATATTAATTCTTATACAGAATTAATTATATACAGAATGGTTTATTTCATTTTATTTGCTTCTTTCTTCATATAGACAATGAGGAGTCCGGTGGCACCTTAAAGACTAACAGAGTTATTTGGGCATAAGCTTTCGTGGGTAAAAAACCCCTTCTTCAGATGCATGGAGTGAAAATTACAGATACAGGCATAAATATACTGGTACATGAAGAGAAGAGAGTTACCTTACAAGTGGAGAACCAGTGTTGACAAGGCCAATTAAGTGAGGGTGGATGTGGTCCACTCTCAATAATTGACGAGGAGGTGTCAATACCAAGAGAGGGGAAATTGCTTTTCTAGTGAGCCAACCAGTCCCAGTCCCTATTCAAGCCCAAATTTATGGTGTTAAGCTTGCAAATAAACTGTACTTCTGCACTTTCTCTTTGAAGTCTTTTTTTGAAGTTTTTTTGTTGAAGGATGGCTACTTTTAAATCTTTTATTGAATGTCCAGGGAGACTGAAGTGTTCTCCTACTGGCTTCTGTATGTTACCATTCCTGATGTCTAATTTGTGTCCATTTATTCTTTTATATAGAGACTGTCCAGTTTGGCCAATGTACATGGCAGAGGGTCATTGGTGGCACATGATGGCATATATCACATTAGTAGATGAATGAGGCCCTGATGGCGTGGCTGATGTGGTTGGGTCCTCTGATGGTGTTGCTAGTGTAGATATGGGGACAGAGTAGGCAACAGGATTTGTTACAAGGATTGGTTCCTGGGTTACTGTTTCTGGGGCATGGTGTGTAGTTGCTGGTGAGTATTTGCTTCAGGTTGGGGGGCTGTCTGTAAGTGAGGACTGGCCTGTCTCCCAAGGTCTGTGAGCGTGAGGGATCATTTCCCCAGGATAGGTTGTATATCATTAATAATGTGCTGAGAGGTTTTAGCTGGGGGCTGTACATAATGGCCAGTGGTGTCCTGTTATTTTCCTTGTTGGGCCTGTCCTGTAATAGGTGACTTCTGGGTACCCATCCCACTCTGTCAATCTGTTTCTTCACTTCCCCAGGTGGGTATTGTAGTTTTAAGAATGCTTGATAAAGAACTTGTAGGTGTTGTATATTAGGGCTTGGCTATAGACAATGGATTGTGTGATGTGTCCTGGATTGAAGCTGGAGGCATGTAGGTAAGCAAAGTGGTCAGTAGGCTTCCGGTATAGGGCGGTGTTTATGTGACCATCACTTATTTGCACTGTAGTTTCGAGGAAGTGGATCTCTTGTGTGGCCTGGTCCAGATTGAGGTTGATGGTGGGGTGGAAATTGTTGAAATCCAAGTGGAATTCTTCAAGCGCCTCCTTCCTGTGGGTCCATATGATGAAGATGTCATATCATAGCGCAAGCACAAGTAGAGGAGGGGTGCTATGGGACGAGAGCTGAGGAAGCATTGTTCTACTTCAGCCATAGAAATGTTGGCATACTCTGGCGCCATGTGGGTACCCATAGCAGTGCCACTGACTTGAAGGTGTATGTTGTTCCCAAATCTGAAATGGTTGTGGGTGAGGACAAAATCACAAAGCTCAGCCATCAGGTGTGCTATGGCCTCATCAGGGAGACTGTTCCTGACTCATAGACTTTAAGGTCAGAAGGGATCATTATGATCATCTAGTCTGACCTCCTTCACAATACAGGCCACGAAATCTCACCCATCCACTTCAATAACAAACCACTAACCTACTCTTAAATATCTCCAGAGATGGAGATTCCACAACCTCCCTAGGCAATTTATTCCAGTGTCTAACTACCCTGACAGTTAGGAACTTTTCCTAATGTCCAACCTAAATCTTCCTTGCTGCAGTTTAAGCCTATTGCTTCTTGTTCTATCATTAGAGGCTAAGGTGAACAAGTTTTCTCTCTCCTCCTGATGACACCCTTTTAGATACCTGAAAACTGCTATCATGTCCCCTCTCAGTCTTCTCTTTTCCAAACAAAACAAACCCAATTCCTTCAGCCTTCCTTCATAGGTCATGTTCTCAAGCCCTTTAATCATTCTTGTTGCTCTTCTCTGGACCCTCTCCAATTTCTCCACATCTTTCATGAAATGCTGTGCCCAGAACTGGACACAATACTCCAGTTGAGGCCTAACCAGCGCAGAGTAGAGTGGAAGAATGACTTCTCTTGTCTTGTTTACAACACACCTGTTAATGCATCCCAGAATCACGTCTGCTTTTTTTGCAACAGTATCACACTGTTGACTCATATTTAGCTTGTGGTCCACTATGACCCCTAGATCTCTTTCTGCCATACTCCTTCCTAGACAGTCTCTTCTCATTCTGTATATGTGAAACTGATTGTTCCTTCCTAAGTGGAGCACTTTATATTTGTCTTTATTGAACTTCATCCTGTTTACCTCAGACCATTTCTCCAATTTGTCCAGATCATTTTGAATTTTGACCCTGTCCTCCAAAGCAGTTGCAATCCCTCCCAGTTTGGTATCGTCTGCAATGCATCCTCATCCTCCACCCACCGAGAGGTAGGTAGGACCGGATCATTATTATCCCTACTTGAAAGAGGGAGAAGCTAAGGTTGAGAAAGCAGAATTGACTTGTCTTAGGTCACACAGCCGGACAGTGACAGAGTTGGGAAAAGGACCCAAGAGCCCTGATAAATGTCTATCAGGGATTGTCTAGACAGTATTTGGTCCTGCCATGAGGGCAGGGGACTGGACTCGATGACCTCTCGAGGTCCCTTCCAGTCCTAGAGTCTATGAATCTATGAACTGAAGAGTGTCACTAGAAGTAGCGCGTAATATGAGGTGTCCTATCACATTTACTCAGAGCAGATTATGACATAATAAAATAGCTGAAATAGTCTTTTTCTTTGTATTTTTTTAATTTTGAAATTAAGAGCAGCAACTACTTGGCTCAGATTGAAGCATCTTTTCTAATTTTTGAGATCTAAGTGTCTCCCCTTTGTGTGCAAAGAGACAATTTAACACACTGTGACAAACAGGAGATGCTTTTGTTTTGCAACAAAATATTTTTGCAAAGAACTTTCATCTCACTTGTTTTGATTTTGAGAAACAAACTGGTTAAGCCTGAAGGGGATTTTCTGACAGAAATGGTTTCAATGAAATTTCCCCACTCTCTCGATTCCTGGGCTCTATCCCTGCCTCTGGGGGGGGGGGGTTGCTGTTTGTTAGAACAGGAGTCAGGACTGGTGGCTTCTCTTTCTGGCTCTGCCACCACCTTGCTGTGTAGGCCCTTGGGTTGGTCACTTCCCTTCTCTGGACCTCAGGCTTCTCCCCATCTGTCCAATGGGAACAGGGACAATTCTCGAACTCTGGGCAGTCATGAGATTGAGTGAGATAAGGGGCGTTAAAGCCCTCTGTGAAGGAGAAAGGGGAGTTTCATGCTTTTTAGCACCAAGGAATTCTAAAGTTTGCTAAAATGTCTAATCTGTGGAAACAAGAAATAGTCAGGGCCAAACTTTTTAACCACTGCCTTTTTTAAAGCCTATTCAGGGATGTGAGCCCCTGTCTCTTAGGTGCCTGGGGTTCTTTGCCAGCAGGAGAGAAGAGGTTTCTGCCTCTGTTTTTGTGGCCTGAACAAACCAGGTGTTGTGCCCCAGTTCTCATCTGAGATCCCTGAAAAAGAACATCTTCCCATCCATGAACAAGACAGGAGCTATCTTTAAAACAGGAACAAAGAGACCCCTGGGACTTGTAGACTAGCTAGCCTCACTTCCAGAGCTGGAGAGATACTGGAATACATTCTTAAAGAATTAGTGTGTCAGCAGCACCTACAGGATACTTTGGTTCTTAGGACTAGTGAACATGGATTTGTCAAGAACAAATCATTCCAAACCAATCCTCTTTCCTTCTTCGGCAGGTCTCCGGGCCTAGTGGAGGTGGGTAAACAGTAGATGGGATCTAGCTCGGTGTTACTAAGGCTTTTGACACAGTCCTGTAGGACAGTCTCACAAGCAAATGAGGGAAATGCAGTCTAGACGCATAGAGTGTGATGTGGGTGCAGAGCTGGTTGAAAGCCCAGACTCCAAGAATCAGAGGGGTAGCTGTGTTAGTCTGGATCTGTAAAAGCAGCAAAGAATCCTGTGGCACCTTATAGACTAACAGACGTTTTAGAGCATGAGCTTTCGTGGGTGAATACCCACTTCGTCAGATGCATGTAGTGGAAATTTCCAGAATCTAAGAGCCCTTCTCCATGTTTGGCTGTCCAACAGAGAGGGTGTACCTGTTGGGTTCGGCAGGGATCAGTCCTGGGTCTGGTACTATTGAATATTTTCATTACTGATTTGGAAAATGGACTGCAGCGCATGCTTCTAAAATTTGCAAATGATCACAGGATTGCAATTCAAAACGCCTTTAACAAATTGGAGAATTGGTCTTGAGCCAAACTTCCTGGCTGGGTCCCTCTCCCTAGACTGGGCTGAAGTGAAACCCCAGAGCCAAATACTCCTCTTCCTGGGCAGTGCGCTCCACCCTTGAATGGTCAGATGCTGCTTAGCACTGTCAGAGCAGCTTTGCCTGGGGGATTCTCCCAGCAGTTTTCAATAGCGGGAAAGTATTAAATCCCCAGCAATGGAACTCAGGAGTCCTGACTCCCAGTCCCTGGTCCAGTGACTCCAGCGGAGCACACTCCCTCTCAGAGGCAGGGAGAGCGGCCATGAGGATCTGCTTGTAATTACCAGCTGTGGGAGGGAGTGTGCAGCAGTGGTTAGCGAAGGGTCCTGGAAAGAAGGACTGCTGGGTCCCATCCATACATCTGACACTTGCTGTGACCCTGAGCCAGTAGCTTCCCCTCCCCAGGCCTGTTTCTCATCAGTAGGGTTGGGGGTCACAGTCCCAACAGCCCAGGGGGGTTTGGAGGCTCCAGGAAGGTGTGTAAAGTGCTGGGATTTCAGGATCCCGGAGGCGCTGTCACCCTCGCACTAGGGTGCTGTTCTGCACCCCCTGCTGTTGGCCAAGTTTCTCCTTTCCCTGGCAATAAGACAGACTCTTGTTTTCCCAGCCAGCCGATCACCCAGTGTCATCACCCGGCCTGCTGGCTGGGCAGGGTAACTCCTCAGGTCACCACTCCCCTCTCCAGCCTGCCTTGGGCTTGGAGAGTGAGGAGAAGGGCGAGGGATGACACTGAACATCCTCCATCCATCGTTCCGTCACCAGAGTAAGTGAGTGGCACTAGGGTTCCTTGGGTCTGTCTGGGGAGAGGCAGAAAGAGCGGGAAAGAATCTCTCCTAAAGGATATTGGATTTGCAAACAGCCCTCAGAAGCCCCTCACTCTCAGACCGGGGAGGGGCTTCTCCAGAGCCATCTCCAGTGTGTTTGAGAAGGTTCCAGCAATGGGGCTCCCAACCCTTCCCTTGTGGGAGACTGTTCCCTAGGCTGAGAGTCTCTGAGCTGGGCCAGACCCGGGGAGCTGCTGAGCATGGAAATCAATGGGAAACTAGGGGGTCTTGGCCTTGTTATGCCTAGGGATGTTGAAGTGGGGAATGGTTTCCCAGGGGAAGTGCGGACTCCTGGGTTCTGTTCCTTCTCTAGCCTGAGCGGGGGGTGTGGGGGAGAGTGAGTGTGTCCTGGGCTGGCAGGAGGGAGCTGCTTGTCCAAAGTGACCGATGGTCTTTGTGACTGATCCCAGTGCTCGAAAAGGACGAGACTCCCTCATTCTTGCAGCCCCAGGGATGAGGAGGGGGAACGCTGAGGGGGAGCAGATCATGCAATGAACTCCTGCCAGTGTGTGTAGCTTGCACTCCCTGCACCCCAGTGGGGGGAGGAGGAGCTGCTCTGGCTGGGGCAGGGATGGGGAGGGACCAAATAGGCTGGTTAGGAAGAGGCTGCCTTGACCCTAGACTCACGTCTGCTCCCCGCTCGGTTCCAGGATGGCCAGACTCCTGAGGATGTTCAGGAAGAAGGCTCTGCACGTGGCCCCAGAGCCTGAGGGAAGCAGCTGCCATCTTCCCCAGGAGCGGAGTGGCCCCTCCGTCCCCACTGGCGGGGAAGGAGCTACCAGCCGGGCCAGGAGGTGGAAGTGCCCAGCCTTCTGGAAGAGGAAACCTGCTCCTGGCGCAGGTGCCGAGGTGGGAGAGACACTGGCCAGGCCAAAATGGAGCTGGGCCTGGATACAGCTGGCCAGGCAGGCTCAGCCCAGGAACAGAACCGGGCAGGGTGGCTCCAAGGCTTGTTGTGTGGGCAGCAGCAGCAGCCCCAGGAGCCCAGCCCCGATTTCCAGGAGGAGGCATTGCCCTGCCTGGTCAGTGAGGACCTTTCAACCTTCCCAGGGAAGGAGGTGGAGGATCCCTCTCCCAGCCCCAGCAGCTCGGCCCACTTCCCCCCATGGGACAGCAGCAGCTTCTGGGACTTGGACAGCAGCATGTACGAAGAATGCTTCTGCTTTGTTCCAGGTGAGGAGCCAGGCTGGGCTCAGGGAGGGATGAGGAGGGGGCTGTGAACACCTCAGGCCCAGGCCCTCAAACAGTGTTATGGGGGCAGGTCCCCAGCCCAGGCTTCTGGCCTGAGCCACTGAACTCCACTGACACTAGATGCTGCCACTTTAATCCTTGGTGCTCCATTGGGCTTGGGGTGGGAAGCACCTGCGGGGGAGTCCAGGACAGTGTGGGGGGTCTCTTTGCTATGGACTCCTGAAGGAGTCGGGGGCTGATGACACTGAGGGTACTTGAAATCAAATACATTTGAGATACAAGTACACAGCCCATATTCATAACTTCAAAACTAAAATGGTACATGCATACAGCCAGCATAATTATAACCAGTAAATCATAACCTTGTCATAGACACCTCACACTCCAAACTTTGCACAATATTTGCTGCACATATATAACAGTGGTGGCAACAATGATCTCTGTGGTCCCAGTTCTTATTAATAATGTCACAGAAGGCTATAGAGAAGTGGGAGGGAGTCGTCTTCCAGCCGGTGTGTCTCGTCCGTTTCTCCCCTGCCACTTGGGTTGAGGTTGGAAGCTTGTGAAACATGCCCGGCTGAAGGTTTCGCGCTCGGCCTTGAAGATTAAGCCCGAACCCCTGTCTTGTCTAGGTCGGGGTTGTCCTGGGCTCTGTGGGGGGAGGGCTCAGCCGGGAGAAGGGGCAGACGAGGGGATTTTGTCTCTGATAGATAAGGGCTTTGTCAGTGGGAAGCTGTAGGTCGCATGCGGGGGGTGACAGTGGGCTCTGAGCTGGGGCAGCAGCAGCAGAGGAGCAATGTGTGTGTGGCGGGGGTGGGGGGGTTCACTTGGTAAAAATGAACCTGCCAAGCCTCTCCCTCTGCTGGAGCAAAAGTCTCTCATTTATCTTCTCAACTCCCTTCCATTAAAATCTCCACCCCTCCCTTGGCGCTGAGAGACTCCCTCACTCCTATGGAGATTTGTAATTGTACGGACTCCTCCTTGGCCTTCTCCAAATAGTTTTCCCCAAAAAATGATCAAGGACATTTCAAATGAGAAAAACAAAACAAACCAGAGAAACCCTCACCACACACAGTTTGGGTCTGAATTTTTCTACTGAAATTTGGAGACAATAAAACTCATCCCTTTGTTGGCCAGAAACCAAAGGTAGGCCTCCCCCACTGTAGCTGTGACTTCTGCTACCGAACCACCAATGCTCTGACTCCTCACATGAGACATTTCTCTGCACAATACTGCTGCTAATCCAGTTACTGACTCCAGGAAACATTTTCCTTAGCCTGGCTCCGTGTGTCACTGGTTTCTCTAGCAAAGATCAGTCACTGGCTCTGTGGTCCAGACATCCTCATTCACATCAAGCTTCAAGCTGAGAATCATTTCCCACTCCCGCTCTGTGGGAGGGGAGACTTTTAAACGTGCTCTCTGTGCAACTGCACATGGCTAAGCAAAGAGAACAAACCCAAATCCCCCATGTGCTTTGGGAGCCAGGTTTGTGGTGGGAATTCTGTAGTTCGGATGACTTCAAGCCTGGACATTGTGATTCTTTACCAGTTTCTCTGGCACTGGGGCATTTTTGCACTCACAGCTGTGATGGCCAAGTGATTAAGGTGTTGGAGTCGAAATCCTATAGGGTTTCCCTGCTCAGGTTCAAATTTTGCTCACAGCAAGGCCTGTGTTTTAGCCAGTCTCTCACCCGGGCAATACCTCTGTACAACCCCCTTAGACACTCTCAATTCTCTCCCCACTCCAAGTAAATCCTGTTCTGCTCCTTTCATAGAGATGCCTGGGATGTCACCTCACACTGTGTCCCTGAGGTGTCAGGCAAACTCTCAGCACCTGACGCCTTTGCCACTCACCTGGTGCCCCATAGATCAGCCATAGCCCTGGTTGTGCTCCTCTCTCTAGAGAGCAAAAGAAGCCAAGTCAGCAACTCCATGGGAGCTCTGGGGCTGCAGAACCAACGGAGAAAAAATAGGTGCTCAGCACCCACTGACAGCCAGCTCCCCACCGCCACTACAGGCCTTGCTGACAAGCTCCTCCTCCTCCCCTTCAGCACCTCCCACTTGCCAGTGATCAGCTGTTCAGTGGGGTTCAGGAGGCGCTGGGTGGGGTAGGGGAGGAGCAGGGACAGGAAGATGTGGGAGAGGGAGAGGAATGGTACAAGCTGGGAAGAGATGAGACAAGGGTGGGGGCTTGGGGGAAGGGGTGGAGCAGGGGCAGGGCCTGGGCAGGAAAATGGGGATAAGTCCCAGACCCCGGATCCCTCTAGGGCCGGCCTTAAAGGGAATCACTGACTATCACGGTGACAATAAAACTGACAAGCATTGTGGGGGAGACAGAGGGAGATCCGCACTCATCAGGTCCCTTCTCTCCCAAGGTGAGCCAGACACTGCTCTCTCCTGGCTCTCACTCTAGCAGCTGGATGCCAAGAAGCCATTTCCCCACAGGAAGTGCATTGAGTGCCCCTGTGGTGCTGGGGGGGCTGGCGCTGCTGCTGCTTGTGAGGCTGCTAGGGGGGCTGATGTCTGCACAGACTCTCAGCTGCCAGGCCAGAGGGGGCACTTGGGACCTTACCAGACTGGCTCAGTGAAGATGGGAGGTTGACAGAGCAATACAGACGCTCTCCAGAGCATGGAGCAGCATCCGACCATGCAGCCAGGCAATGAGCATTTCCCACAGCCGGGAGCCAAGAGGGGGGCGGCAGCTGCTGTTCCAGCTCCTGGGGGACAGGCCCTGTCAGCCAACAGCCACTTCTTACTCACCACAGCTAAGGACGTCAGGTTCCTCCGGTGGGGGTGTGGAGCAGCCATTCATTTTCCTGTTCGCACTCCTCTGCCGTGTGAAAATCGGGGAGGGGAGGCAGAAGCCCCACTTCCCTCCCGAAATGACGTCCAGTGAGGGAAGCCAGGACAACAGGGTTGGGTGGCAAGTAGTGGCCAGACTCTCACCGCCAGGGTCTAGTCTAGCTCAGAGTCCAGTTCAACTTCATCCCCACGCCAGTGGCCCCCAGTCCCTTTCCACCACCAGGTCAACCCGGGCACTAGGGCAGGAACAAGGTGAGGAAGCAAGTCAAGCCCAGCAAGGCAGGCAAAAGTGAGTCTTGTCTTCATGGGCCGCTCACAATGACATCCTTTTTGTGTCCAACTGCTGCAAAAACATCCTGGACAGAGAAGAAACAGGCCAAAAAAACCCCATATGGCTGCCAAAATAGCTCAGTTAGGTGAGCATTAGACTGAAGAGCTAAAAGTCCATGGATCAAGCCCAGGCTTTGGCAGGTTCTTTCATCCTCTTTGTGCAGGAGCAGCTTGTTTTCTGGCAGCACAGCAATGCCTGCACCCAAAGTGGGGAGGGCTGTCCTGGGGCAAAGCAATTTTGGGGGCCCCTTTCATTGAAAAAAAGTTGCAATACTGTTTTCTCATGGGGCCCCTGTGGGGCCTGGGGCATAATGCCCCACTTGCCTCCCTTCTGGGTGGCACTGAAGGTGAGTCTCTGATCTTGGGCTCTGCAGTAGGAAAACATAGTATGGGCTTCTGCCCCTAGTTGGCCCACCTGACCTTTAACGATGAGAGCTGTCTTTCCCAACATGACAGGAAGAGAGCAAGGCAGGGTAACCCTCAGGAATGGTGCCAGAGGGCTGCTGTGCAGTGACAGGCAGGGATTGGAGATGAAAACTCCTCTGCGCAGCTGAGCAAGGGCAGTAGCAGGGAAGGTTCATCTGTGAAAATGACTGTGTGGAAGGTGGAAGGGATTTGGGGGCCCAGGAAGAGGTGCTTGATGCCCAGTGCCTTGGAGCAGCTGGACTTGGACATTGTGGGTGTTCAGGAAATGCACATTAACAACTCTAGGGTAGCTCAATAGACAGAGAGTGATTGGAGGAAGGGCCTCCTGGACAGGGAGGAATGATGAGGCTGGAGTCTTGTTTTTCACATTTGCGGTGTGAGTGCAGAAGGTGGTGGAGCTCCGACTAGGGAGGGCATTACTGGTAGACTTTGTGCTCTGTGGCACTTTTTACTGCTATATTAGTGTGTATGGTCCCCAGTTAAGGCATGAGAGGGAAGATCAAAGGCTCCCTTCCTCTGGACTGCATGATGTTTGTTGTTGGGGGGAGGATTTTAATTGTGTCAGCCGGCCTGAGGACTGCTGGTCCCGTTTTCCCAACCGTCAGAAGAAACATTTTTACAATGAGCACTACCTGGCACAGGTCTGTAGTGAGGTCAGCTTAGAGAAGCTCACTCCAGCCACAGAGGAGGTTCACCTTTCTGCGGGGACAGAGCAGGACTCGCATTGACCGGATTTATGCTTAGCTTTTGTGTCTTTAGCATGTTGCTTCTCAGATTCTTTCTTGGCCTGGCTTGTTTCACTTTGACACTTAACAGGCCAGAGCTTGTGCACCTTCCTATTATCCTCACTAGGATCTGTTTTCCAAATTTTGAGGGATGACTTTTTGCCTCTAAAAGCCTCCATTATTCAGCCTTTTACCTAGAGTTGCTTTCTGCTGGTCCTCCTATTGTCGTTTCTGATTTAGGGCAAAAGTTTCATCTGGGCCTCTAATTGCAGTGTTTTTAAACGGTCTGCAGCTGCTTGCAGGCACCTAACACTTGTGACAGCAGCTCCTTTTAACTCCCATTTAACCATCTATACTTATGCCAATAGTTTGACTTCAGGTCTTTAACTTTGAGTGGTAGCTGAGAAGATGGTAAATCGGACAGAAACCTGTTAGACAAACCTCTTCATTTCCTTGTTATTTGCTGATTTCTTCATTCATCCCCTTTTCCTTATTTCCTGGCTGAGGCGGCGGCCTGCCAGGGAGCTCCCTGGCACCTCTGGCTGCCTGGGCTGAAGGCAAGAGGCAGGGCTGGGCAGGGTGAGGGCCTTCTGTCCCAGCCTGAGGCCGCAGTACTTCCTTGTCCCTTTTCCCACCCGCACCGGCAGGCGGCTGTTGCAGGAGAACACGAGAGAGGCTCTTGGGATGCTAGGCAGCCCTGTGTGGCTGTCAGGGGAAAGAGCCGAGGTTCCCAACTTGACCTGCCGTTGACTCACGTGGCTCTGCGCTCCATCACCTAAGGTGGGCCAGGCTGTGGATGTGACTGAGGCTTGGGCAGCATGGCCGCGCTTTCCTGACAAGGCATGAGGCAGGCCAAGGGCTTTGCACAGCGTACAGGGAAGTGGGAGAGAGGCATCTTTGAGCCTTCGTGTCTCGCTCTTTTCTTCCTTGCTCCTTGGGTGGAGACGGGAGGAAGCGAAATGCTCCTGGCAGAAGGTTTTGTGCTCGGCTTTGAGGATTAAGCCTGAGCCTCCAGCACGGCTGCCGGGAGATGGGCTTTGCAGTGCGATCCCCAGACTCTTGTAGGCAGCAGGTGAATCTTTGTTTCAAGGTGGCAAAAGGGGAACATCACGGCTCCCAGCAGACCTTGAGGAGCCCAACAGGAGCCTTCAGTGGCATCCCTGGGGGAGCATAACCCCCCCTCCTTTCCATTAACAGCTGAACTCACTGACCCATGATACCACAGAGACACCTACCAGCAGCTGGTTTGCCAGGGCTGCTGCCCTGCACCCTGCAGTGCTTCCTGCCAGTGCCAGAGCTCACCAGGCACTAGCCTGGAGCCAGGGCCTCTAGGCGCTGCTAAAGAAAAGCCAGCAGAGTGACACAGTGGAAGCGTCCTGTGCCCATACCACAGAGGTCAATCAATCAAAACCCTTTTCTGCCAGCACCAGGCCTCCTTCTTCTAACACTGGGCCCTCAAGTGAGGGGGTGGCTGGCACAGCGCCAAGAGTCTAACCTGTGAGGCAGGAGGTGGCTGATGCCTGCAGCATGCTGGGGAGCTCCCAGAAGCTTTAAGGGACAGAGACTCCTCAATGCCCTTAGTAACAAGGGTTTGGGGTTCACAGAGGCCAGTAAGGGGGTCACTATGTCTGCCCTATAAACCTGGGTGTCAGGCCGCTGTGCAACTTTGATCTAGAGCTCTGGTCCCAACGACCAACCAGCAGCCCACAGCCTCCCCCTGGGTCTGCCCCACCTGGTTACTCCTTACAGGCCGACCTTACCCACCTTCCAGCCCTAGATTTGCACCCTAATCATCCTACTGCCACTCAGAGCCACAGACATGGAGGTGCTGGAGGAGGGAGGGGTGACTCTAGAGTGTGGTTCCTCTCTAAAGATGGCTGGCTGAAAGGTGGTGCTCAGCTCTGTCAGTCACCTGCCCAGTTGCCAGGCTGCCAGGGGATGCAGACATTTCTGTAAGGCACATAAAGGGGCTATTTGGTGTTGAAGCAAATACGAGGAATGTGCCTTTCTGAGAGGAATTTTCATCTCTTCAGCAGTTGTACATCAGGGCCTCAGTGGCCTAATGGATAAGGTGTTGGCTTCTGAAGCCAGTGATTGCAAGTTAGAGCCCCATCTGGGTGAAAGTCTGCTTCCTTCCTGTGTATTGCAAGGAAACTTTGGTTGTCTTTTCAGCCAGGAAGCTGGGTGATGTTTGAGCACAAAATCCTCGATTGTGGGAACAATCACTAAGGATATTAGAAGGCTCAGTCTGATGACCTAATGGATATAACCACACACCCCCATCCCAGGGCAATCCCATCTGAGACCCAAGATCCATGGAGCAACATTCCCCTCCTGCCCTGACAGGTGGGCTGTGCAGATGATGGTGGAGGGCAGCAGGAGAGGAAGTTGCACTAGCACTGCCTGGGCTGTATCTGCACCAACGATAAATGGAGGGGATCATATAGCCTGTGCCTGACAGTGCTACATTCACTCCAGGAACAAGTCAAATCCTGCACCAAGGCTGGTGAATTCCCATGTGAGCACACAGTCTCCCTGCACACAAATCAACTGCACCAAAAGAGACACAAACTGCACACTGAGGAGATAGTTGGTTTGCTTCCAGGTTGCTTTTATTTCCAAAGGTGCTGAAGTGTGATCTCTCTTCTTTTTCTGTGAGCAGAAATGCAATGGAGGAGAATCTCACATCCCTGAGCTGCCAGGTGACCGTGGCAGGAAGAAAACGCATTGCAATGAAATTTAAGAAACGGTCGTAAATAATTTAACAATGAGAAGTAATTAAATAAAAAAAATCCAGTGGACACACATGCTGGTGGCTTCTTCCCACCCCAGAGAGCGAGGGGCAGGGAGTGTGTGAAAGGCAAGTGGTTAAGCCTGAGGGAGCATATTCATATTTCATACAAGTTAAACAAATTATAGAAGCCAGCTAGAAAATACTCCCCTTGGTAACATCAATACAGAATATATCAATCTATAAGCAATACAGCCATACACAGCTAAGACACGGTGTCCACTTAATACTAGAGTTCCCACGGCCAAATAGCTGGAAGTGCCTTCACATTCACTGCTAAACGAAACAACATTGTGCAGAACCAAGAGCAGCCCTGCTGTGCCGTTAGGAAGGCCTGCAGGAGACTCAGCAAATCAATCTATGATTCTGTGCTTCTCCTTAGTAGTTACCAAGTGTGATCAATGAAAGGGGATGGCAGTAGGTAGCTCCCTTGTTTGTACACCCAGCCAGCCAGTAACTATAAAATCCCTCTGAGGCCTGGTCTACACTATGACTTTAGGTTGAATTTAGCAGTGTTACCTCGATTTAACCCTAGACCCATCCACACGACAAAGCCCTTTTTTTCAACTTAAAGGGCTCTTTAAATTGATTTCTTTACTCCACTTCCAACGAGGGGATTAGCACTGAAATCGGCCTTGCCCGGTCGAATTTAGGGTAGTATGAACGCAACTCAATGGTATTGGCCTCCGAGAGCTATCCCAGAGTGCTCCATTGTGACCGCTCTGGACAGCGCTCTCAACTCAGATGCACTGGCCAGGTAGACAGGAAAAGGCCCACGAACTTTTGAATTTCATTTCCTGTTTGGCCAGCGTGGTGAGCTGATCAGCACAGGTGACCATGCAGAGCTCATCAGCATGATGTGCACATTGCCGGGGCACATTGCCCGGCCCGTACTTTGTGAGAAATCTATGACCATGTCTATGTCCTCATCACTCTCGTCACCGCACTGCTGTCGCTTCCTTACCTGGTTTTGCTTTTGCAGCTTCTGGTTCTGCGCTGAAAAAAGGCACGAAACAATTGTCTGCCATTGAGCTGATGGAAGGAGGGGAGATGATGGCATGGCTTACAGGGAATTAAAATCAACAAAAGGGGTGGCTTTGCATCAAGGAGAAACATAAACAACTGTCTCACAGAGTGGTCCACTCAAGGATTGAATTCAGAACCCTGGGTTTAGAAGGCCATTGATTTCACAGAACAAATCAGGTCAATTTCTTGTTTTGACTCATCCAGCTTTTACATCTTAGGCTGGTAGTACAATTGCTAGCCATCGTCACCTCCTGGTTACTCACCAGAAGATGGTGCAGTATGACTGCTGGTCATCATCATCTCCTGGGTACTTGACAGAAGATGGCTGAGTCACTCCCATGTTTGCCCAGGCACCCCAACTGACCTCACCGAAATTGACTAAAAGAGCACCTAAGAGTATGACAACGATAGCTATCAATCATCATGCACCTTCTGCTGCCAAAAGGCAATGAGTGACTTTTCTGCTCCTTTCCCGCAGAACTACCTCAAACGTACGGTCAATGGCATCAAATCAATTCCTTGCCATGGTAGGGCCTCGGGCATTGGTGCACCCCAGTCCCTCCGAGGTGATCGGCTGGTTCCTTCCAGTCTTAAACGCTAGGAATGTGACTCAAAGGGCCACAACAGTCCTCCTTGTCTGCTCCTATGAACTATCCCTCATCTGGGCAAAACATTTACAGAGACTGTTTCCTAAGTTTAAATGATGGCATTTTCCCAATGGGAAAGAGATGGAAATTTTCTCTTCTGTGGGGAGACGAGGGAAAGAATGATCCAAACCATGCAATTAATTCTGGAAGGTAGACTAAGGAGAGCTGTTTAAGAACCTACACAGAATAGACTAAGGGTATGTCTACACGATGGGATTATTCTGATTTTACAGAAACCAGTTTTGTAAAACATTGTATAAAGTCAAGCGCACGAGGCCACACTAGGCACATTAATTCGGCCGTGTGTGTCCATGTACCGAGGGTAGTGTCGATTTCCAGAGTCTTGCACTGTGAGTAGCTATCCCGTAGCTATCCCATAATTTCAGCAGTCTCCCTCGCCCATTGGAATTCTGGGTTGAGATCCCAGTGGATGATGGGGCACAAACAGTGTCGCAGCTGATTCTGGGTAAATGTCATCACTCAATCCTTCATCCGTGAAAGCAACAGCAGACAATGATTTTGCGCCCTTTTTCCCTGGTTTGCACTGGCAGACGCCATAGCATGGCAACCATGGAGCCTGTTTTGCCTTTTGTCACTGTCACCGTATGTGAACTGGATGCTGCTGACAGACACGGTACTGCAGTGCTACACAGCAGCATTCATTTGCTTTTGCAAGGTAGCAGAGATGGTTACCATCCCTATTGCACCATCTGCTATTGTAAACTGGCAATAAGATGATGGTTATCAGTCATTCTGCATCCTTTGCAATTGGAAATTGGCAATGATGGTTATCAATCCTTTTGTATTGTCTGCTGCTGTCATGGGTGCTCCAGGCTGGCCTTGCTGAACTTGGCTGGGGCTGCATGGACAAAAATAGGAATGATTCCCCTGGTCATTCCCTTCTTTATGTTATGCCTAGAATATGGGGCAAGTGTACTAGAGAACCAGAGAGCACAGCTGCTTGGGGTAAAAGCCCCAGAGATCCTGCAGAAATGCTAAGCTGCATGCCATTCTAGAGGCTGCCTGTGCAACAACTCCACCTTGTGCTTCCCTCCTCCCCCAACCCTCCTGGGCTACCATGGCAGTGTTCCCCCATTTGTGTGATGAAGTAATAAGAAACACTGAGTTTTTAGTGAGATAAAATGAAGGGGAGGCAGGCTCCAGCTGCTATCATAGCCCTGGCAGGACATTAAAGGGTGGGGGGGGAGAGGAGCCCTGCTATGATAGTCCAGGGAGTACAGAATCTTCTTTAGACATGAAAGGGAGGGGGGCTGATGGAGCTCAGTCTCCAGCTGTTATGATGAGGACTGTTACCAAGCCTTTTGTACCATCTGCCAGGAACAACTGGGAATCATTCCCATTTTTACCCATTTTCCCCTGGCTGTCCTCACCAAGGCCAGCCAGGAGCACTCATCAGCTGATGATAGCAATGACTACCCACCACTTTGCACCATCTGCCACCAAGAAGGGGAGACTGGTGCTCAGCGCTGCAGCACCCTGTCTACCACCAGCATGCAGTAGACATAGGGTGACATGGAAAAAAAAGGCGAGAAACAATTTTTTTTCTTTTTCTTTTGGAGACAGGGTGGGGGAGAAGAAGAGTGGATCCCTGGGTCCCCTACCTCTAGCTCCACTTGTCCTACCCTTAGGGCCCCTAACCCTAACTCCAGGGGCCCTGCCCGTGGGGCCTCTAACCCAAGCTCCAGGGGCTCTTCCCGTGGGGACTCTAACCCTAGCTCCAGGGGCGCTACATGTGGGACCCCTATTACTAGCTCCAGGGGCCCCATTCGTGGGACCCCTAAGCCTAGCTCCAGGGGCCCTACTCCTTGGTGCCCTAACTATAGCTCCAGAGACCTTATTTGTGGGTCCCTAAGCTCTAGCTACAGGAGCCCTACCCGTTGGGCCTCTAACCCTAGCTCCAGGGGCCTCATACCCGTGGAGCCCCTAACCCTAGCTCCAGGGGCCTTACCCATGAGACCCCTAACCCTAGTTTCAGGGGCCCTACCCATGGGTCCCCTAACCCTAGGTCC
The DNA here is from genome assembly GCF_007399415.2 of Gopherus evgoodei. Lineage (NCBI taxonomy): Eukaryota > Metazoa > Chordata > Testudines > Testudinidae > Gopherus > Gopherus evgoodei. The sequence continues at coordinate 1,384,401 of NW_022059983.1, read as the reverse complement.
TGGGTCCCTACCCCTAGGGCCCCTAACCCTATCTACAGGGGACCTATCAGTGGCTCCCCTAACCCTAGCTCCAGGGGCCCTACCCGTGGGACCCTTAACCCTAGCTCCAGGGTCCCTACCCCTGAGGCCCCTAACCCTATTTACGGGGCCCTACCAGTGGCGCCCCTAAACCTAGCTCCAGAGGCCCCAACCCTGGGACCCATAACCCTAGCTCCAGGGGCCCCATCCCTGGGGCCCCTATTCCTAGCTCCAGGGGCCCTACCAGTGGGGTCTCTAACGCTAGCTCCAGGGCCCTGCCTGTTGTGCTCCTAACCCTTATTCCAGGGGCCCTACCCGTGGGGCCCCTAAACCTAGCTCCAGGGGCTCTAACCCTGGGACTCCTAACCCTAGTTCCAGGGGCCCTATCCATGGGACACATAACCCTTTCTGCAGGGGCTCCAACCCAGGGACCCCTAACCCTAGCTCCAGGGGCCTAACTCTTTGGTCTCCTAACCCTAGTTCTAGGGGCCCCACCCCTGGGACCCCTAACCCTAGCTCCAGGGGGCACATCAGTGGGCCTCTAACCCTAGCTCCAGGGGCCCTACCCTTGGGACACCTAACCCTAGCCACCAGGTTCCCTACCCGTGGGGATCCTATCCCTAGCTCCAGGAGCCCAACTCGTGGGACCCCTACTCTTAGCTACAGTGGCCCCATCCCTGGGGCCCCTAACACTATCTCCAGGGTCCCTACCAGTCGGGCCCCTATCCCTGGTTCCAGGGGCCCTACACGTAGGATCCCTAACCCTAGCTCAAGGGGACCTAGCCCTGGGACCCTTAACTCTAACAGCAGGGTCATTACCCGTGGGGCACCTAACGGTTGCTCCAGGGGCCCTTCCCCTGGGGTCCCTAACCCTGGCTCCAGGGGCCCCACCCCTGCGACTCCTAACTCTAGCTAAAGGAGCCCCATCCCTGGGGCCCCTAACTCTAGCTCCCGGGTCCCTCCTCCTTGGACCCCGAACCCTAGCTCCAGGAGCCCCACTCCTGGGAACCCTAACCCTAGCTCCAGGGTCCCTACACGTACGGTGCCTAACATTAGCTCAGGGGGCCCTTCCCGTGGACCCCTAATCCAAGCTCCAGGGGCCCTTCCCTTGGGGCCCCTAAACCTAGCTCCATGGGCCCTGCCCATGGGACCCCTAACCATAGCTCCAGGGGCCCTAGCCTTGGGACTGCTATCTCTAGCCCCAGGGGCCCTACCCATGGGTTCCCTAATTTAGCTCCAGAGGCCCTGTCCATGAGACCCTTATCCCTAGGTTCAGGTGCACTACCGTTGAGACCCCTAACCCTAGTTCCAGTGGCCGTAACCCTGGGGCCCATATCCCTAGCTTGAGAGTGTCAGGGACTGTAACCCAGATGGCAAACTAGCAAAAATAGCTATGCAAAATAAACACGTGCTAGATGCTATAAATGCTAAAAAAGGGGGGGCTTGTACTCGCATCGGAAAAAAATGCTGTTTTTATATTAATCATTCTGGCTTAATTAAACAAAATGTACAGGCTATTAAGAACGCTGCTGTTGTTTTTCATGCTGTATCTCTTAATCACACCTTTAATTTTAAGAACCTTCTCCCAGACCTTGGGTCACGGTTTACTGGCCTTTTCTGTACAATTGTTAAATAAATTATTTTCTGTCTGTTCTTCCTATACATTGTTTAAATAGTAATACAATGTGCAAAATGTCTGTATAATGCTGTAACCAAAGGTTCTGCTGTCCGTAAGACAACTCAGTACCTGTCTCTTCAGCTTAATGGTAAATTATGTAATGGGCCTGGCAATCTGGGCTTGCCAGGCCCGAAGGGGGGATTGGGAAAGCTGGCTGACCCCCCTTAATAGATTACAAGCTGCCAGTGGGGTGGGGGGGGGTAAGTACTGCTCATGGACACAGTAGCCTGAACTTTTCCTCTGTCTCAAAGCAGGAAAATCCTGCTCCAAACCAGTCAGTACTACCAGATAACGGAAGCATAAAATTTTACACTTACCAATCAAGTATTAACACACAAGGGTCTTTGTCTGAATATATATAAAAGGTTTGTAAAATTTGTGTAAGACAGAGTCTTTTGTACCAAGGTACACTCTCTCTTTTTTCTAAAGCATTTTTCCTTATTCCTGACAGGCTGTTAATTGGCTCTCAGCTAGGCAAACCCGATATTTTGGTAACAAGGGGAACTTCATGTGAGGTCCCTAAAACTAGATCCAGGGGCCGTACCCCTGGGACCTCTAACCCTAGCTACAGGGGCCAAACCCGTGTGGCCCCTAACCCTAGCTCCAGGTTCCCTACCTGTGGGTTCCCTAACCATAGCTCCAGGGGCTCTACCTGTAGGACCCCTAAACCTAGTTCCAGGGGCCCTACCCGTGGGGCACATATCCATAGATGCAGGGGCCCAGCCCCTGGGGCCCCTAACCCCAGCTCCAGTGGCCCTAACCGTGGGGCTCTTAACCCTAGCTCCAGGGGCCCCAACCATCAGAACTGGAATCCTAGCTCCAGGGGCCCCAACCCTGGGACCTCTAACCTTAGCTCCAGGAGCCCTACCCATGCGCCCTCTAACCCTAGCTCCAGGATCCCTACCCCTGGGACCCCTATCCCAAGCTTCAGGGGTCCTACCCCTGGGGCACATAACCCAAGCTTCAGGATCCCTATTTGTGGGACCCCAAACCCTAGCTCTAGGGGCCCTTCCCGTGGGATCCCTAACTCTATCTCCAGGGGCCTTTCCCCTGACGAGCCAACCCTATCTCCAGGGGCCTAACCAGTGAGACCCTTAACCCTAGCTGCAGGGGCCCTAACCATGGGGCCCCTAACGCTAGCACCAGATGCCCTACTAGTGGGACCCCTAACCCTAGCTCCAGGGTAACTATCCATGAGGCCCATTACCTAAGCTCCAGGAGCCCCCAAATTTCCATTAAACCTTTCCACCAGGCCATTGGTTTGATGGTGGTACGGGGTGGCAACCAAGTGGTTCACCCCATGAGTTTCCCACAGGTCTTTCATGGTCCCTGCCAGGAAATTAGATCCTGAATCTGTAAGGATGTTGGAGGGCCAACCTACCCTGGCAAAAATATCTGTTAGTGCCTGGCACATAGCGTTAGCCCTGGTGTTGCGTAGAGCTACTGCTTCCGGCCATCGGGTAGCAAAGTCCACGAAAGTCAATATGTACTGCTTTCCTCTGAGTGTCTTTTTTGGGAAAGGACCCAGAATTCCACAGCTACTGGCTGAAATGGGACCTCAATTATGGGGAGTGGTTGGAGAGGGGCCTTGACCTGGTCTTGGGGTTTTCCCACTCTTTGGCACACCTCACAAGACCGGACATACTTGGCAACGTCCTTGCCCATCCCCTCCCAGTGGAAGGACTTCCCCAACCGGTCCTTGGTTCTGTTCACCCCAGCATGGCCACTGGGGTGATCATGGGCTAAGCTTAAGAGCTTTTCCCGGTAATTAGTTGGAACCACCAACTGTTTTTGTGGATGCCAGTCTTCCTGGTGTCCACCAGAAAGAGTTTCCTTGTATAAAAGTCCTTGTTCTACAACAAACCGGGATCGATTAGAAGAGCTGAGAGGCTGTGGGGTGCTCCGTGCCACCGCCCAAGCCTTCTGAAGGCTGTCATCTGCTTCCTGCTCAGTCTGGAACTGTTCCCTTGAAGCTGGAGACACCAGTTCTTCCTTAGATTGTGGACTTGAGCTTGGTCCCTCTGGAAGCGATGTAGGTGATGGGGTTGTTTCCGTTGCTGGTGAACCGCTCTCCGCTGGTGCACCAGGGGGTATTTCAGGCTCTGACTGAGCCTCTTGGGTGTGGTTGTCTGCTGCTTCTGCCAGTTCAGGCTCGCTGGCTCCCTCTGGTGTTGGGGTTGAAGATGGATTTGCAAGCACTGTCATCAGTGCTGGCAACGGTTCTGGTGCTGGCTGCTTTTCCAGTTCCTGGTCTGGGACTGGAAGCACTGTGGCTGTTTCCATTGTTGGCATAGGATCCAGGTCCACTACCTCTGTCTGGGTCTCTTGTAACACAGATGGGGCCTCTGGAACAGGAATGGGTCTGGAAGCTTGCCTGGTTTGGCTATGTGTAACCATTCCCATTCTCTTGGCAAGCTTCACCTGGTTGTCCAAATCTTCCCCCAGTAGCATGGGGATGGAATAATTGTCATAGACTGCAAAAGTCCACATTCCTGACCAGCCTTTGTACTGGACAGGTAGTTCAGCTGTAGGCAAGTCTACAGCTTGTGACATGAAGGGGTAAATTGTCACTTGGGCCTTTGGGTTGATGAATTTGGGGTCCAACAAGGATTAGTGGATAGCTGACACTTGTGCCCCCGTGTCTCTCCACGCAGTAACCTTCTTTCCGCCCATTCTCAAAGTTTCCCTTCGCTCGAAGGGTATCTGAGAGGCATCTGGGCCCGGGGGTCTTTGGTGTGATGGTGGTGTAATGAACTGCACTCGGTTGGGGTTCTTTGAGCAGTTGGTCTTTATATGTCCCAGTTCATTACACTTAAAGCATCTTCCAGCTGACTGGTCACTGGGTCGAGGTGGGTTACTGGAGACTGGTGAGGGGGAAGAATAGGGCGTCTGTGGCTTTCCTTGGGTTGTCGGTGGGGTCTTGTGCTGCCCTCGGTTATAGGGTTTATTGTCAGTGTGCCCCCTGGGGTATTCGCTCCCCTTGACAGTAGGTTTTTTCTTTTCTGCCACTTCCATCCATTTGGCTCCAATCTCCCCCGCCTCGATTACCGTCTTGGGCTTCCCATCTAGGATGTACCTTTCTATTTCCTCAGGAACACCATCTAAGAACTGCTCCATTTGTATCAGGAGGTGCAGCTCGTCCAGATTGTTAACCTTTGTTCCTGATATCCAGGCTTCATAATTCTTTGCAATGTGGTAGGCGTGTCGGGGAAATGACATATCTGGTTTCCATTTTAGAGCTCTCAACCGCCGATGGGCATGTTCAGGTGTTATCCCCATTCGGTATCTGGCCTTGGTTTGAAAAAGTTTATAGTCGTTCATTTTCTCCTTAGGCATTTCAGCCGCCACCTCTGCTAAAGGTCCACTGAGCTGTGGTCTCAGCTCTATCATGTACTGGTCTTCAGGGATGCTGTACCCAAGGCAGGCTCTTTCAAAATTTTCTAAGAAGACCTCAGTGTCATCACCTGCCTTGTAGGTGGGAAATATTTTGGGATGTGGCACAACAACTTGAGACACGTTGTTAGGATTGTCTGGGTTCTGTTGCTTAGCCTTTTCTAATTGCAGGGCCTGCTGGTAGGTCTCCCTCTGGAGTTCCAGCGGTCTTTGGTGGTCTGCATCTTTGGCTGCTTGCTCTCTTTTGTAGGCTGCCTCTCTGTCTTCTTGTTCTCTTCTGTGGGCCACCTCTCTTTCTCTTTCTCTTAGCTCCATCTCTTTTTGTTTTATTTCTAGTTCTTGTATTTTTTTTCCATATCTCGCTTGTGCTCTGCGTCTTTGATTTGTCCCTCTGCCCCCACTTTTGCCCTGGAAGTCATATTTCCTGCTTTTATTTTTTTGTGTGTTTGGGCGCCCTCTGCTGGTTTACTGTCTGAATTACTGTTCCACTGCTGCCTGCTCTGTTGCTAAGCAGCAGAGTCTTTCTAACAAGCCTTCCCGAATAAAACTAGAACAAAAGGAAACCTTTCATTTGCATGTGTGTTCTGCTGGTGTAGTTGACTCACAGCTGGAGTTCTATTGTCTAACAAAAGACCCCTGTTAAACTTAATGGCCCTTGCCTGAGGCCATATCTATGCACAGCCAGACCGGAGCAAGGAAAAAAAAATCTCTGGCTGTAGTTAAGAAAAAACAAAAAACAAACCCCTTCTCTCTGCTTACAAGCAGCTAGCAGAGGAAAGAAACTTAATAATTTTACTGGCTTTTGGATTCTTATCTTTCCCACACGCTGCACACCATGTCATAGTATAATTCCCAAATCTGGACGTTAGCATCCAAAATATGGGTACTAGCATGAATTCCCCTATCTGTTCTTAACTATCTGTTTATGACAGCACCACCCCTGGGACCCAAACCCTAGCTCCAGGGACCACATCCCTCGGGCCTTTTATGCTAGCTCCAGTGGCCCTATCCGTGGGGCCCCAACCCTAACTCCAGGGGATCTAACCGTGGGACCCCTAACCCTTGTTCCAGGGGCCCTACCCATGGGGCCCCTAACCCTAGATCAAGGGCCCCTACCTGTGGGACCCATAATCTGAGCTCCAGGGGCCATATCCTTGGTACCCCTAGTCCTAGAACCAGAGTCCCTTCACTGTGTTGCCCATAGCCCAAGCTCCAGGTGCCCTATCCGTGGGGCCCCTAATCCTAGCTCCAGGGGCCCCACCTCGGGTCCCCTAACTCTAGCTCCAGGGGCCCCATCCCTGGGGCCCCTTACCCTAGCTCCAGGGGCCCTACATGTGTGGTCCTTAACCCAAGCTCAAGGGGTCTTTCCCCTGCGACCCCTAACCCTACACTAGGGTCCCTACCCATGGAAACCCTAACCCTAGCTCCAGAGGCCTAACCCGTTGGGCCATTAACCCTGAATGAAGGGCCCCTACCCGTGGGGCCAGTAAACCTAGCTCCAGGGGCCCTACCCGTGGGACACTTAACCCTAGCAACAGGTGCCCTACCCGTGGGGCCCCTAACCTTGGTTCCAGGGACCTGACCCTGGGGACTTCTAACCCTAACTCCAGGGCCTCATCCCTGGGGACCCAATCCGTAGCTCCAGGGGCCCTACCCATGGACCATTAACTCTAGATCCAGAGCCCCTACCCGTGGGGCCCCTAACCCTAGCTCCAGAGACCCTACCCATAGGGCCGCTAACCCTAACTCCAGGGGCTTTACCCGTGGGACCAATAACTCTAGTTCAAGGGGCTCTACCTATTGGGCCCCTAACCCAAGTTCAGTGGCCCCTAATCGTGGGACCCATAACCCTAGCTATAGGTGAGCTTCCCCTGGGGCCCCTTAACCTAGCTCCAGGGGACCAACCCTTTGGCCTCCTAACCCTAGCTCCAGGGGCTCCACCTCTGGGACCCTTACCCTAGCTCCAGGGGCCCTACCCGTGGGGCAACTACCCTGGCTCCAGCTGCCCTACACGTGGGGCCCCTGACCCTAGATCCAGGGGCACTACCCCTGGTACCTCTAACCCTATCTCCAGGGGCCCTACTCATGGGGCCCGTAACCATATCTCCAGGTACCCCACCCCAGGGAACCATAACCCTAGCTCCAGAGACCACATCCTTGGGCTTTCTAACACTAGCTCCAGGGGCTCTACCCCTCTGGCCCCTAACATTGGCTTCAGGGGCCCTACACATGTGGACCCAAACCCTAGCTCAAGGGGCCCTATCCCGGGACCCCTAACCCTAGCACCAGGGTCACTACCTGTTGGGCCCCTAACCCTAGCTCCAGGGCCCCTACCCGTGGGGATCCTAAATCTAGTTCCAGGGGCCCTACCCGTGGGACACCTAACCCTAGTCCAGGGGACCTACCCTTTGGCCTCCTAACACTAGCTACAGTGGCACCACCCCTGAGACCGCTAAGCCTAGCTCCGTGGGCCCCATCTCTGGGGCCTTTATCCCTAGCTTCTGGGTCCCTGCCTCTTGGGACCCTAACCCTAGCTCCAGGTGCCCTACCCCTGGACTCCTAACCCTAGCTCCATTAGCCCCACTCCTGGGACCTATAACCCTAGCTCCAGGGACCCTACCAGTGGGGCCACAATCCCTAGCTCCAGAGGACCTACCCCTGGGACCTCAAACCCTAGCTCCACGGGATGTACCCCTTGGGATCTTGACTATAGCTCCAGAGGCCTTACCCATGGGACGCCTAACCCTAGCTCCAGGGACCCTACCCGTGGGTCCTGTATCCTTAGCTCCAGCGGCCCTACCTGTGGATCACTAACCCAAGCTCCAGGGGCCCTTCCTGTGGATCCCTAACCCTAGCTCCCTAACCCGTGGGGAACCTAACCCTGCCTCCAGGGCCCTACAAGTGAGGTTCCTAACACGAGCCCCAGTGGCCCTACCCATGGGGAACATAACCCTGGCTCCAGGGCCCTACAAGTAGGGCCCCTTACACGAGCTCCAGGGGCCTTACCCCTTGCACCCCTTATCACAGAACCAGGGTTCATATCCATGGGGCAACTGACACTAGTTCCAGGGGCCCTACTCGTGGACTTCTAACCCTAGCTCCAGTGGGCCTTCCCCTGGGGCCCCTAACCCTAGCTTCAGGGGCCCTACCCGTGAGACCCCTAACCATAGCTCCACGGGCCCTACCAGTGGGACCGTTATCTCTAGCTTCAGGGGCTCTGACCCTGAGACCCTTAACCCTAGCTCCAGGGGCCCTACCCCTGGGACCTCTAAGCCTAGCTCCAGGGGCCTTACTCCTGGGGCTCATTTCACTGGCTCCAGAGGCCCTACCCCTGGGGCTCCTAACCCTAGCTCCAGGTTCCCCATCCTTGGGGCACCTAACCCTAGCTACAGGGGCCCTTTGCATGGGGCCCCTAACCTTATCTCCAGGGACTTTCCCCGTGGGACCCCAACCCTAGTGCAAGAGTCCCTTCCCGTGGACCCCTAACCCTTGTTCCATGGGCCCATCCCCTGGGGGCCCTAATCCTAGCTCCAGGGGCCCGACCCCTGGGGCCCGTAACCCTGCTCTAAGGGCCCTGCCTGTGGGGCCCGTAACCTTTGCTCCAGAGATGCTACCTGTAGGACCCCTAACCCTAACTCCAGGTGCCCTACCCGTGGGGCCCCTAACCCTTGCACCAGGGGGCCCACCCCTGGGACACCTAACCCTAGCTCAAGGCCCCCCATCCTGGTCCCCCTCTAATGCTAGCTACAGGGGCACTGCCTGTGGGGCCCCTAACCCTCGTTCCAGGGGCCCTACCCATAGGGCTGCTAACCCTAACTCCAGGGGCTCTACCCGTGGGACCTCTAACCCTAGTTCAAGGAACCCTACCCATGGGGCCTCTAACCTTAGCTCCAGGGGCCCCACATATGGGACCCCTAACCCTAGCTCCAGGGCCCCATCCCTCGGGCCCCATCCCTAGCTCCAGGGGCCCTACCCGTGTGTCCCATAACCCTAGCTCCATGAATCCTACCCCTGGAGCCCCTACCCTAGCTCCAGGGGCCCCACCCCTGGGACCTCTTACCTTAGTTCCAGAGGCCCCATCCCTGGGGCCCCTAACCCTAGCTCCAGGGGCCCAACCCGTGGGGCCCGTAACCCTATCTCCAGGGGCCCCACCTTGGGACCCCTTACCCTAGCTCCAAGGGTCCCATACCTGGGGTCCGTAACCATAGCTCCATGGTCCCTTCCCGTGGGGCACCTATCGCTGGCTCCAGAGGCCCTACTCATTGGGCCCCTGACCCTAGCTCCAGGGGCCCTGCATGTGGGGTCCCTAACCCTAGCTCTAGAGTCCCCACTCCTGTGACCCCTTACTCTAGTTCCAGTGGCCCCATCCCTGGGACCCCTAACCCTAGTTCCAAGGTCCTTACCAGTGGGGCCCCTAACCGTGGCTGCAGGGGCCCTAGTCGTGGGGCCCCTAACCCTAGCTCCAGGGGAACCACCCCTGGGACCCCTAACTCTAGCTCCAGGAGACCCATACCTGTGGCCCCTAACTCTAACTCCACAGTCCCGAAAATGAGGCCCCTAACCCTAGCTCTAGGTACCCTACACATGGTGCCCTTAACCCTTACTCCAGGGGCCCTAAGCCTGGGACCCAAACCCTAGCTCCAGGGAACCTATCCATAGGGCCACTAACCCTATCTACAGGGGCCCTACGCCTGGCGCCCCTAAACATATCTCCAGGGGCTCTACTCATGGGAAACCTAACCCTAATTCCAGGGGCCCTAACCGAGGGGCCCCTAATCCTAGCTCCAGGGCCTTTACTCGTGGGGATCCTATCCCTACGTGCAGGGGCCCTACCCCTGGGGCCCCTAACCCTAGTTCCAGGGTCCCTACCCGTGTTGCTCCTAACACTAGCTTGAGGGGTCCTACCCGTGGGTACCATACCCCTAGCTCCAGGTACCCTACCCATAGGGCCCCTAACCCTAGCTCCAGAGGCCCTACCAGTGGGACCTCTAACCCTTGCTCCACGGGCCCTACCCTTGGGGACCCTAACCCTCGCTCCTGGGGCAATTCCCGTGGGGCTCCTAACCCTATCTCGAGGGTCCTCACCCCTGGAACCCCTTAGCTTAGCTCCAGAGGCCCCATCCCTTTGGTCCCTAACCCTAGCTCCAGGGGCCCAAACCCTGGAGCCTGTAACCCGAGCTCCAGAGGCCCTATCCTTTGGACCCCTAACTTTAGCTCCAGGTGTCCTAATCCTAGGGCCCTTAACACTAGCTCCAGAGGCCATACACAGGTGGGGCCCCTCTCCCTAGCTCCAGTGGCCCTACTACTGTGGCCCCTAACCCTAGCTCCAGGGACTCTACCCATCGGGACCCTAACCCTAGCTCAATGGAACCTACCCTTGGGACGCCTTACCAGGGTGCAACCCGGCATTGTACCTGCTGCTTGGTCTGCCTCTGTTACAAAGTAGTTCACCTCAGATCCTCGGGGTTCAGTGAGCTGCAGCTAACCTGACCTGATACACGAGAACAGCTTTAAACAGTGCCGTCTCTGCCTGTGCAACCAACCAACTAACCAACCATCTCCCCAACAGCCCGGAAAGGCTTCATCCCTCATACTAATGGTTGAAAAGACTCACCGCAGAAAAAAGCCCCGCCCCCAGGAGCTGCCTCGCCCCCACTCTGTGCCAGAGCTCCGCCCCCAGGAGCTGCCCCGCCCCCAATCTCTGGTTTTTCTTCTCCTGGCTCCTGCTTCCTTCTTCCCAGCACCCACTGCTCCCAGTTGCTCCTGTCCTGTGTCTGCAGGCTGCAGCACTCGCTGGGGTTGTCTCCAGTGGCTGAAGTTGGCTCCATCTCTGCTTCACCTGGGAGGGGAGAGGAGATGGTCACAGAGTGTGAAAGCAGAATTAGGGGGTGGGGAAAGAAGGGCTGTTTGGAAAGGTGGGTTTTTGCGAGAGGGGAGGGTGATCCAGCTGGAGTTAGATGAAGTTGGGCGGCAGAGGCTCAGAGAAATTGAGGGGAACCCCCTGGGTGTCCCAGTGTTGGCCAGGGTTTGTACAGCACCTTGCACAATATGGGGTCCCTATCTCAATCATGGTCTGTGCAGCACCTGGGAGCCCTGATGTCTGTTTCCTGATCATAGGCACTGGGAATGGATAGAGGGAAAACCTCAGTACCTGAAGGGTTAATTCAGCCCTGTGTGCAATCCCCACTGGGTGGCGCTGCTGCTCTTATGAGGAGTTGTCTTAGTAGACAAACATAGCAATCCTAGTCCCATAGGGTCTAGTGGTCAGGATTCCTGGTTTTCAACAAGTGACTGGGGTTCAATTCCCAGTGTGGGAATAATGCAGAGCTTTTGCTCGGAGGGGATGGGGAGGGATCCTGGAAGCAGGGCATTTGGACAATGCTGGAAGGGGATCCCAGAAGTGGGAGTGGGGGGCAGAGGTCTGAGGGGAGATCACGGAAGGCTCCCAGCAGTGTGGGAAGTGGATAGCATGGAGAGCCCAGGCCTGGCATGGGGACTGGGAAGACTGACTCTGTCCTTCTAAACTCACCACTGGCAGACTCAGCAGGACTGGAAGAATTACGTGTTTGTTGGTAAATGTCAATTTCTGTGTAAACACACAGCCCAATGGCAAAATATTTCCATCGATAATAATCAAAATTGACAGATGGGCAAAGTAAGAAACATGCTGCTTGAGAACGTGTCCTGTTCTAATCCTATAGGGGTCCCGTCTGCCTTAGACACCACCATGTGGGTGTTTCATTTCCCTCCCTATTTTCACACAGAGAGACAATTTCCTTTGCATGGATCCATGAACAGCAAAATCTTCCTGTGTCTCTTCTCTGAGCCAGGAAATTCGATTCCATTGAAACCTTCTCTCCTGCAATGGCAATGGTCAAACAGAGGGGAAGTGGCCACTTTTCCCTGGCAGTGAGATATTCATGCTCCTCTTTCTTCATGCTGCTGCTGTTATTCCATGAATCGTCAAGGATGGAATAAAAAGCTGAGTTTACTCCAGGGTGAGGAAAGAAAGGAGCCACCAACTCCCCGAAAAATCTCGGTGCCCCAGAGAAAAGCTGCCCCTGCTATTGGAATCACTGATGTGCTGGCGATATGATGGGAAAGGGACTGTCTGAATTATCCAGGCAGGGAATGAACAAGCTACAGCAATGTCATTAACCACAAATATCAGAGGGGTAGTCATGTTCGTCTGGATCTGTAAAAGCAGCAAAGAATCCTGTGGCACCTTATAGACTAACAGATGTTTTGGAGCATGAGCTTTCGTGGGTGAATACCCACTTCGTCAGATGCATGTAGTGGAAATTTCCAGGGGCAGGTGTATATATATGCAAGCAAGAAGCAGGCTGGAGATAACGAGGTTAGTTCAATCAGGGAGGATGAGGCCCTCTTCAAGCAGTTGAGGTGTGAAAACCAAGGGAGGAGAAACTGCTTTTGTAGTTGGCAAGCCATTCACAGTCTTTGTTTAATCCTGAGCTGATGATGTCAAATTTGCAGATGAACTGAAGCTCAGCAGTTTCTCTTTGAAGTCTGGCCCTGAAATTTTTTTGCTGCAGGATGGTCACTTTAAGATCTGCTATTGTGTGGCCAGGGAGATTGAAGTAGAACACACAATAGCAGATCTGTAGCGCATTACTGAAGATGCTCTAAGCTGATGGGAGAGAGCTGCCCCATCTGTGTAGTTAATCCACCTCCCTGAGAGGCGGTAGCTCTGTCAGTGAGGGAAGCTATATCAGTGGGTGTGCAAGCCGTGGTGCCTACATGTATATATAAAGGTTAATCAAACCCCATTTTTAAAACCATCCATGGTCTGGGAATGGAAAAGGAGCTGGTTGAAGCAGGGTCTGTTCTTCAAAGTCCCTAAGATCACAGACTCTAACAGAGCTTTGTTATGGGGGTATAGCTCAGTGGTAGAGTGTTTGACTGCAGATCAAATCATCCAAGTATCCCTTTAGAAGCCTTTTTAAATGAAAACATTCATATCCATTTCCATTATGTTCAGGAGATCCACTGAATGGGGAGCTTGAAATGAATTTGACCATTCAGCATTTTCCTGAGCAAATGAATAAAAACCCAGCTAAGCTGTCCAGCAGCTGAAATCACTTCCAATCCTCTAAGTGTCTAGTTTATGTTTTCATCAATTAAACAAAGGGATCATAGGAATGTACATTTGCAGATCCCTCTTCTCCAGGGCTGTGTTGTGCAGAAGAACAAGAATCACATCCAGTTGCAGTTCAGGAGTCTGATGAGCAAAGGCAACTTGGTGCAGGCTAAAGTCACCAGCACTTTGGCTCCTTCCCAGTCAGCCAGCAGCTGGGCCCCCAGGACAAGGCATGAGAAGAAGACAGTGGCTGTGAGCAGGAAAATAGCCACCGAGAAGCTGCTAAAGCTGTCAAGATCCCCAGGGAGGTCACCATACCCATGTCTAGAATGTGGTTGTGGAGATTAATGGAAGGAGGAGGCACACGTCAGAGCGCTAGGGGGGGCTCCCGTCAGGGCCCTCGTGGGGCTCTGGGTGATCACTACTTCCCACCACCCAACACAGATGGAATGAGGTTGAGTAGTGTCAAAGGTAAATAATATTGAAAATAGTCACAAGCACATGCAACACTACTATTACTGATTGCCCAGCAACTTTATATGTATTGTAACCACCCCCAACAAATACAATTCTCTATGTAATACTAATACACTGATTCACTATATTTCACTAACCTGAACCTACCTATAACCTTATATAAGAACTGATAAACTTTAACTTACTTTTATGATAAACTTGATGATAACTTATACTGAAGACAGGCACAGCGACTTGTAAAGCTATTATGGTTTATAAACTACTTGCTTCACCAGTGAAGGACATAAATCCACACCGTGTAGAGGTCAAGCATAGGAGTTTATTACACACAGCGCTGATGGAGTGTCACCTTGCTTATTAGGCTCGGAGACACTGTCAATCAATTGATTACAATAGAATATATAGATTTTCCATGAGCGGGGGAAAGTGACAGGGTAGGCAGTGCCACACCCCGGGATAGATTTTGCAGCAAGACAAGATAGCACATTAGCCAATGGCTAACAGGTTATATAATGTCTCCGCCCATGGTCTCAAGTTAGCAAGTTAACATTTAATGAATACTTTGATAAAATGTTATTAGTTTAAAATATACATGTTGAATTCTGATTTGGGGTCCATAGGAATGGAGCAACTCCTTTGATTGTCCACTAGGTACATTCCTAGGGGTTAAAGCAAAGAAACAGTGAAAGTATATGGCAATAAAGATTGTTTTCTGTGTATCTAAAGGCAGGCATTAGTCCCTTGGAAGGGAGGTGGAAGGATGCCGTATCTTATACTGACATGTGCCAACTTTTCATAAATTCAAGGTTGGATCTGTGGGAAGAACGTCTCCCTACAGAAGAAACAAACACAATAGAAACAGAGATTCTTTGTTCAATCTGTAACTCTGAATAAGACACAATTCTTCAGTTCTTAGCTCCAACACCTGGGAATTTGCTGACCAGGTCTATCTTAGCAAGCAAGGCTTTCTGTTTACCCCAGCTTTCTCTTAGCTGATCACTATTTGCTAGGCCTCTGGTTCCTTGACCATACTCTAGACTTTGGGTCTGGAAAAGAGCTGGCACAATCCATAGACCAGGTTGTTATATAATGCACATGGATTTGAACCCTTCACATCCAGTAATGGCAAAGTTCTTGGTTCAGGATAGTAGCAGTGATGGAATAAACTGCAGGTTGAAATCAAGTCTCTGGAGTCCATCCACAGCTGGGATGGGTCATTCAGTCCTTTATATAGAGCTTCAGTTTGTAGCAAAGTCCCTCCAGAGGAATGAAGCAGGATTGAAGACAAGATGGAGATGAGGCATCAGCCTTTTCTAGTCTCTTGCCATGTGGTCTTTGCTTTCTTTGTCCCAAGGACACTCTATCCAGCACGTGGCATAGAAAAAACTGAGTTCCGTCCATAGGCAGGTCCTGCAAACTTTGCTTAGTCACAAGGCATATCTGCCTTCTCTCAATGGGTCAATTGTATAGCTGATGGTCCTTAATGGGCCATCAAGTAGGCTAGGCAGAATTGATACCAACTTGTCTGGCTGGGGAGTTCCCTGGAAGCATAGCACAAGTTTGAAATACGGACAGCATAAAGCCAATTTTCATAATATCAACTACAAAAATGATACACATCTAGAGATAGCATCATTATAATCAGCCAATCAGAACCTCTCCATAGATCCCTTACACCACAACCTTTCTACAATATTGGCTGCAAACATAGAACAGTGGTCGCAATGGTGATCTATACAGTTACAGATTATGTCAATAAGGTCAGAGGAGGTGACACAGCATCAGTGAGACTGATATTGGAATACTACCTCCAGTTTTGGTGTCCTCATTTAAAAAAGATGTTGTGAAATTGGAGCTGGGGCAGCAAAGAGCCACCAAAAGTTCTGAGGGCTGGAGAAAAATGCCTTCTAGTGAGCTATTGAAAGAGCTCAACCTGTTTAGCTTATCAAAGAAGATTGAAAGGTGACTTCATTGAAGTCTTCAAGGGCCTTAATGGAGAGAAAATATTGGGTATTAAAAGGCTCTTTAATCAAGCAGAGAAAGGCATAACAAGACCCAATGGCTGGAAGGTGAAAAGAGACACATTCAGATTACAACTAAGGCACAAATATTCATCAGCGAGGACAATTCACCACAGGAACAAGCTACCAAGGAAAGTGATGGATTCTCCATCTCCTGATGTCATTTAATGAAAACTAGATGCCTTTCTGGAATGTGTTTGCACCAAAAGTAGCTCTTGTGTCATACAGGAGGCCTGTGATATGCAGGGGGTCAGATTAGATGCTCTAATGATCTCTTCTGGACATAAAGTCGACTAATTTCTGAAAAACTGAGTGTAGCGTTGGGAGCAGCGTCTGATGTTTTTCTGTATAGCCAGCTAGCTTCCTAGAACGAATGCTCCTTGAGTGGGGTGACCACAGGGAGTAGCTCAAACCTCCAAAGTGCCTGGCCGAGGCAGGACATTAGCACAGCAAGGGAGGGGTGTGGCAGTGACATCACAAAGGCCTTTTGGAGGACCTCAGACTATTGGTCAAAGGTGGTGGGGAGGTGGTGACCTCACAGAGAGATGCTGACATCAGCCAGGCAGGACAGGGGCGAGGGCCAGGGAAACCTCAGAGACCCCTGTGGCTTTGCTTCAGCAAGTCTCCTTCTCCAGGTCTCTCTTTGAGGACTGAGAGAGTATTCGGCTTCACGTATGTGAGCGCCAGGAGGAACCTCTTTCGAGTTTTCCCCTTCCCTTTTCCTGATTTTACTAGAAAACAACTGTCCCTGTTTGGAAGGTAAGAGCCTCCTCGAGGTTTGAAACCTGTTCAGTCTGATCTATCTGGTGACAGTTGAATTCTAGGCATGGAAAACATGAGCTTAAGGAGGCCGAATTTTATTCTGCACCTGGGATTTTGTCCCATAGAATCACTGGGGACATTAGGGTTTTTCCTTTTTGTTTCACCTTTTCCTCCGTCCATCCCTCCCTCCTTTCTCCTTCTCTCTTGCTTCTTTTCTCCTTTCACCTGTTTCCCTCCCAACACCAGGAGCGGGCTGTTTGTGTGTGTTACAGGGGAGTGCTCGGCAGCTCCCACTGTGGGAGGTCCACCCAGAAATGGGGGCTGAAATAGTGCTCGGGCAGTGATCCCCACCAGTGACCTGGGCCATCTTTTGGGCTCTCTGGTGAGAACCCTCAGCCTCCCGTCCTCAGTCTCTACACTGATTGGCAGAGCAGGGGGTTACTGACAGGGAGGAGACTCAGGTTCTTGTTCTTCTCTTTTAAAACCAAGTAAATAAGTCATAACCACTTATATGTTTGATGAATTTTGCTGCTTCTCTGCATTAATGGTCTCTGAGCAGTTCATGATTCTCTCTAACATTGCAGTTCTCCTCAAATACTTGCTGAATAATTACTGAGCATTGTTGTTGGTCTGGAGCTCATCCGACAGAACTTTATTCAGGTCATTCAATGTCTGAAATTCAAGATGCGATGGTTAATTTGAAAGTCAGGGCTCTTGGGTCCTGTTCCCAACTCTGCCAGTGACTGGCTGTGTGACCTAAGACAAGTCAGTTCTCCTTTCTCAGCCTTAGCTTCTCCCTCTTTCAAGTAGGGATAATAATGATCCTCTCCTACCTACCTCTCGGTGGGTGGAGGATGGGGATCCATTGAAGAATGTCATGAGGAGTAGTGTGTAATATAAGGTGTCCTATCACGTTTACTCAGAGCAGATTATGACATAATAGAATAGCTGAAATAGTATTTTTATTTGTATTTCTTTATTTTGAAATTGTTAAGAGCAACAACGACTTAGCTCAAACTGAAGCATCTTTTCTAATTTTTGAGATCTTAGTGTCTCCCCTTTGTGTGCGAAGAGACAATTTAACACACTGTGACAAACAGGAGATGCTTTTGTTCTGCAACAAAATATTTTTGCAAAGAACTTTCATCTCACTTGTTTTGATTTTGAGAAACAAACTGGTTTAGTCTGAAGGGGATTTTCTGACTGAAATGGTTTCAATGAAATTTCCTGCCATTTCGATTCCTGGGCTCTATCCCTGCCTCTGGGGGGTGGTTTGCTGTTTGTTAAAACAGGAGTCAGGACTGGTGGCTTCTCTTTCTGGCTCTGCCACCGCCTTGCTGTGTAGTCCCTTGGGTAGGTCACTTCCCTTCTCTGTACCTCAGGCTCCTCCCCATCTGTCCAATGCGAACAGGGACAATTCTCGAACTCTGGGCAGTCGTGAGCCTGAGTGAGATAAGGGGTGTTAAAGCCCTCTGTGAAGGAGAAAGGGGAGTTTCACGGTGTTTAGCACCAAGGAATTCTAAAGTTTGCTAAAATGTCTAGTCTGTGGAAACAAGAAATGGTCGGGCCAAACTTTTTAACCACTGCCTTTTTTAAAGCCCATTCAGGGATGTGAGTCCCTGTCTCTTAGGCGCCTGGGGTTCTTTACCAGCAGGAGTTTCTGCCTCTGTTTTTGTGGCCTTAACAAACCAGGTGTTGTGCCCCAGTTCTCGTCTGAGATCTCTGAAAAAGAACATCTTCCCATCCATGAACAAGACAGAACCTATCTTTAAAAGGGGAACAGAAACCCCTGGGACTTGCAGACTAGCTGGCCTCACTTCCACAGTTGGAGAGATACTGGAATACGTTCTTAAACAATCAGTTTGTCAGCAGCACCTACAGGATACTTTGGTTCTTAGGACTAGTGAGCATGGATTTGTCAAGAACAAATCATTCCAAACCAATCCTCTTTCCTTCTTCGGCAGGGTTCCAGGCCTAGTGGAGATGGGTAAACAGTAGATGAGATCTATCTCGGTGTTACTAAGGCTTTTGACACAGTCCCGTAGGACAGTCTCACAAGCAAATGAGGGAAATGCGGTCTAGACGCATTCAGTGTGATGTGGGTGAAGAGCTGGTTGAAAGCCCAGACTCCAAGAGCCCTTCTCCATGTTTGGCTGTCCAACAGAGAGGGTGTACCCGTTGGGTTCGGCAGGGATCAGTCCCTGGTCTGGTACTATTCAATATTTTCATTACTGATTTGGAAAATGGAGTGGAGAGCATGCTTCTAAAATTTGCAAATGACACCAAGCACTTTGGAGCACAGGATTGGAATTCAAAACGCCCTTAACAAACTGGAGAATTGGTCTTCTTGAGCCAAACTCCATGGCTGGGCCCCTCTCTCTAGACTGGGATGAAGTGAAACCCCAGAGCCAAACACTCCTCCTCCTCCTGGGCAGTGCGCTCCGCCCTTGAATGGTCAGATGCTGCTTAGCACTGTCAGAGCAGCTTTGGCTGGGGCATTCTCCCAGCACTTTCCAATAGCGGGAAAGTATGAAATCCCATCAATGGAACTCAGGAGTCCTGACTCCCAGTCCCTGGTCCAGTGACTCCAGCGGAGCACACTCCCTCTCAAAGGCAGGGGGAGCGGCCATGAGGGCCTGCTTGTAATTGCCAGCTGTGGGAGGGAGTGTGCAGCTGTGGTTAGCGAAGGGGCCTGGAAAGAAGGACTGCTGGGTCCCATCTATTCTTCTGACACTTGGTGTGACCCTGAGCCAGTAGCTTCCCCTCCCCAGGCCTGTTTCTCATCAGTAGGGTTGGGGTTGCAGTTCCGACAGCCCAGGGGGGTTGGGAGGCTCCAGGAAGGTGTGTAAAGTGCTGGGATTTCAGGATCCCGGAGGCGCTGTCACACCTGCACTAGGATGATGTTCTGCACCCCCTGCTGCTGGCCAAGTTTCTCCTTTCCCTGGCAATAAGACAGACTCTTGTTTTCCCAGCCAGCCGATCACCCAGTGTCATCACCCTGCCTGCTGGCTGGGCAGGGTAACTCCTCAGGTCACCACCCCCCTCTCCAGCCTGCCTTGGCTTGGAGAGTGAGGAGAAGGGCGAGGGATGACACTGAACATCCTCCATCCATCGCTCCATCACCAGAGCAAGTGAGTGGCATTAGGGTTCCTCGATGTTGTCCCCTGTCTGTCTGGGGAGAGGCAGAAAGATGGGGAGAGAATCTCTCCCAAAGGACATTGGATTTACAAACAGCCCCCAGGAGCCCCTCACTCTCAGACCGGGGACGGGCTTCTTCAGAGCCATCTCCAGTGTGTTTGGCAAGGTCCCAGCAATGGGGCTTCCAGCCCTTCCCTTGTGGGAGACTGTTCCCCAGGCCGAGAGTCTCTGAGCTGGGCCAGACCCGGGGAGCTGCTGAGCATGGAAATCAATGGGAAACGAGGGGGTCTTGGCCTTGCTATGCCTAGGGACGTTGAAGTGGGGAATGGTTTCCCAGGAGAAGTCCGGACTCCAGGGTTCTGTTCCTTCTCTAGCCTGGGAGTGGGGTGGGGGGGAGGTGTGAGTGTGCCCTGGGCTGGCAGGAGGGAGCTGCTTGTCCAAAGTGACCGATGGTCTTTGTGACTGACCCCAGTGCTCGAAAAGGACGAGACTCCCCGGTTCTTGCAGCCCCAGGGATGACGAGGGGGAACGCTGAGGGGGAGCAGATCATGCAATGAACTCCTGCCAGTGAGTGTAGCTTGCACTCCCTTCACCCCTGTGGGGGGAGGAGGAGCTGCTCTGGGTGGGGCAGGGATGGGGAGGGACCAAACAGGCTGGTTAGTGAGAGGCTGCCTTGACCCCAGACTCACGCCTGCTCCCCGCTCAGTTCCAGGATGGCCAGGCTCCTGAGGATGTTCAGGAAGAAGGCTCTGCAGGTGGCCACAGAGCCTGAGGGAAGCAGCTGCCATCTTCCCCAGGAGCGGAGTGGCCCCTCCGTCCCCACTGGCGGGGAAGGAGCTCCCGGCCGGGCCAGGAGGTGGAAGTGCCCAGCCTTCTGGAAGAGGAAACCTGCTCCCAGCGCAGGCACCAAGGTGGGAGAGGCACCGGCCAGGCCAAAATGGAGCTGGGCCAGGATGCGGCTGGGCAGGCAGGACCCAGCCCAGGAGCAGAACCAGGCAGGGTGGCTCCGGGGCTTGTTGTGTGGGCAGCAGCGGCCCCAGGAGCCCAGCCCCGATTTCCAGCAGGAGGCATTGCCCTGCCCAGTCAGTGGGGACCTTCCAGCCTTCCCAGAGCAGGAGGTGGAGGATCCCTCTCCCAGCCCCAGCAGCTCGGCCCGCTCCCCATGGGACAGCAGCAGCGCCTGGGACTCGAACAGCAGCGTGGCCGACGGACGCTTCTGCTTTGTTCCAGGTGAGCTCAGGGAAAGGTGAGGAGGGGGCTGTGAACACCCCAGGTCCAGGCCCTCGAGCAGTGCTATGGGGGCGGGTCCCCAGCTAAGGTGGCTGGCCTGAGCCACTGAACCCCACTGACACTAAATGCTGCCACTTTAATCCTTGGTGCTCCATTGAGCAGGGGGTGGGAGGCACCTCCCAGGGAGTCCAGGACAGTGGGAGGGGGTCTCTTTGCTAGGGACTCCTGAAGGAGTTGGGGGCTTATGACACTGAGGCTACTTGGAATCAAATACATTTGAAATACAAGTACATAGACCATATTCATAACTTCAAATACAGAAATGGTACATGCATACAGCCAGCATAATTATAACCAGCAAATGGTAACCTTGTCATAGACACCTCACACAACAACCTTTGCACAATATTTGCTGCACATATATAACAGTGGTGGCAACAATGATCTCCACGGTCCCAGTTCATATTAATAACATCACAGAAGGCTATAGAGAAGTGGGAGGGAGGAGTCTTCCAGCCGGCGTGTCTCATCCGTTTCTCCCTTGCCGCTTGGGCCGAGGTGGGAAGAGAGCGAAACGTGCCTGGCTGAAGGTTTTGCTCTCGGTTTTGAAGATTAAGCCCGACCCCCTGGCATGGGCAGGTCGGGTGGTCCTGGGCTATGTGGGGGGGAGGGCTCAGTTGGGAGAAGGGGCAGACGAGGGGATTTTGTATCTGATAGATAAGGGCTTTGTCAGTGGGAAGCTGTAGGTCACATACTGGGGGTGACAGTGGGCTATGAGCTGGGGTAGCAGCAGCAGGGGAGCAACATGTGTGTGTGGGAGAGGGGGGTTCACTTGGTAAAAATGAACCTGCCAAGCCGCTCCCTCTGCGGGAGCAAAAGCCTCTCATTTATCTCCTCAACTCCCCTCCATGAAAATCTCCACTCCTCCCCCGGCGCTGAGAGACCCCCTCACTCCCGTGGAGATTTGTAATTGTTCTGACTGTTCCTTGCCCTTCTCCAAAAAGTTTTCCCAGAAAAATGAACAAGGACATTTCAAATGAGAAAAACAAACCAAACCAGAGAAACCCCCACCACACACAGTTTGGGTCTGAATTTTTCTACTGAAATTTGGAGACAATAAAACTCATCCCTTTGTTGGCCAGAAACCAAAGCTAGACCTCCTCCGCTGTAGCTGTGACTTCTGCTACCAAACCACCAATGCTCTGACTCCTCTTGTGAGACATTTCTCTGCACAATACTGCTGCTAATCCACTTACTGACTCCAGGAAACATTTTCCTTAGCCTGGTTCCGTGTGTCACTGGTTTCTCTAGCAAAGATCAGTCCCTGGCCCTGTGGTCCAGACATCCTCATTCACATCAAGCTTCAAGTTGAGAATCATTTCCCATTCCCGCTCTGTGGGAGGGGAGACTTTTAAACGCGCTCTCTGTGCGACTGCACATGGCTAAGCAAAGAGAACAAACCCAAATCCCCCATGTGCTTTGGGAGCCAGGTTTGCGGTGGGAATTCTGTAGTTCAGATGACTTCAAGCCTCGACATTGTGATTCTTTACCAGTTTCTCTGGCATTGGGGCATTTTTGGGCTGATGGCTGAGTGGTTAAGGCGTTGGAGTCAAAATCCAATAGGGTTCCCCTGCGCAGTTTCAGATCCTGCTCACAGCGAGGCCTGTGTTTTAGCCAGTCTCTAACCCAGGCAATACCTCTGTACAACCCCCTGAGACACTCTCAATTCTCTCCTCACCCCAAGTAAATCCTGTTCTGCTCCTTTCATGGAGATCCCTGGGACACCACCTCACACTGTGTCCCTGAGGGGTCAGGCAAACTCTCAGCACCTGAAGCCTCTGCCACTCACCTGGTGCCCCATAGATCAGCCATAGCCCTGGTTCTGCTCCTCTCTCTAGAGTACGAAGGAAGCCAAGTCAGCGACTCCATGGGAGCTATGGGGCTGCAGAACCAACAGAGGAAAAATAGGTGCTCAGGACTCACTGGCAGCCAGCTCCTCCCCCACCCACTACAGGCCTTGCTGACAAGCTCCTCCTCTTCCCCTTCAGCACCTCCCACTTGCCAGTGATCAGCTGTTCAGTGGGGTTCAGGAGGCACTGGGTGGGGAGGGGGAGGAGCAGGGATGGGAAGAGGTGGGGGTGGTTGAGGAATGGGGCAGGAAGTTGCAGGATGGGAAGAGATGGGACAGGGGTGGGGACTTGGGGGAAGGGGTGGAGTAGGGGCGGGGCCTGGGGACGAAAGGGGGGATTTGTCCTTGATCCCAGACCCCTCCAGGGCTGGCCCTGAAGGGAAGCGCTGACTATGACAGTGACAATACAACTGACCAGCCTTGCGGGGGAGGCTGAGGGAGATCCGCACCCATCAGGTCTCTTCTCTCCCCCAAGGTGAGCCAGACACTGCTCTCTCCTGGCTCTCACTCTAGCAGCTGGACACCAAGGAGCCATTTCCCCACAGGAAGTGCATTGAGTGCCCCTGTGGTGCTGGGGGGGGCTGGCGCTGCTGCTGCCTATGGGGCTGGCAGGGAGGCTGATGTCTGCACAGACTCTCAGCTGCCAGGCCGGAGGGGGCACTTGGGACCTTACCAGACTGGCTCAGTGAAGATGGGAGGTTGACAGAGCAACACAGACGCTCTCCAGGGCACAGAGCAGCATCCACCCATGCAGCCAGGCAATGAGCATTTCCCACAGCCTGGAGTCGAGGGGGAGGCGGCAGCTGCTGTTCTAGCTCCTGGGGGACAGGCCCTGTCAGCCAACAGCCACTTCTTACTCACCACAGCTAAGGGCATCGGGTTCCTCCGGTGGGGGTGTGGAGCAGCCATTCATTGTCCTGTTCACACTCCTCTGCAGTGTGAAAATCGGGGAGGGGAGGCAGAAGCCCCACTTCCCTCCCGAAATGGCATCCAGTGGGGGAAGCCAGGACAATAGAGTGGGATGGTAAGTAGTGGCCAGACTCTCACTGCCAGGGTCTAGTCTAGCTCAGGGTCCAGCTCAACTTCCTCCCCGCACCACTGGCCCCCAGTCCCTTTCCACCACCAGGTCAACCCGTGCACTAGGGCAGGAACAGGGTGAGGAAGCAAGTCAAGCAGAGCAAGGCAGGCAAAAGCAAGTCTTGTCTTCATGGGCCACTCACAATGACGTCCTTTTTGTGTCCAACTGCTGCAAAAACATCCTGGACAGAGAAGCATTAGGCCAAAATAATCCCATACAGTTGCTAAAATAGCTCAGTTGGGAGAGCATTAGACTGACAAGCTAAAGATCTCTGGATCAATCCCAGCCTTTAGCAGGTTCTTTCATTTGCTTTGTGCAGGGGCAGCTTGTTATCTGGCAGCACAGCAGTGCTTGCACCCAAGATGAGCAGGGATGGCCTAGGGAGAAAGCAATTAAAAAAAATTGCTTTAAAAAAAATTTGCAATACTGTATTCTCATGGGGACCCTGCAGGTCCTGGGGCAAATTGCCCCACTTGCCTCCCTTCTGGCTGGCACTGAAGGTGAGTCTCTGATCTTGGGCTCTGCAGTAGGATAACATAGTATGGGCTTCTGCCCCTAGTTGGCCCACCTGACCTTTAACGATGAGAGCTGTCTTTCCCAACATGACAGGAAGGGAGCAAGGCAGAGTGACCGTCAAGAATGGTGCCAGAGGGCTGCTGGGCAGTGACAGGCAGGGATTGAGGATGAAAACTCCTCTGCGCAGCTGAGCAAGGGCAGTACCAGGGAAGGGGCAACTGTGAAAATGGCTGTGTGGAAGGTGGAAGGGAGTTGGGGGCCCAGGAGGAGGGGCTTGAGGTTCAGTGCCTTGGAACAGCTGGACTTGAACACGGTGGATGTTCAGGAAATGCACATTAACAACTCTAGGGTAGCTCAATAGGCAGAGGGTGATTGGAGGAAGGGCCTCCTGGCCAGGGAAGAATGATGGGGCTGGAGTCTTGTTTTTCACATTTGCGGTGCGAGTGCAGAAGGTGGTGGAGCTCTGACTAGGGAGGGCATTACTGGTAGACTTTGTGCTCTGTGGCACTGGTTACCGCTATAGTGTGTATGATCTCCAGTTAAGGCATGAGAGGGAAGATCAAAGGCTCCCTTCCTCTGGACTGCATGATGTTTGTTGTTGGGCAAGATTTTAATTGTGTCAGCCGGCCTGAGGACCGCTGGTCCCATTTTCCCGACCGTCAGAGGAGACATTTTTACAATGAGCACTACCTGGCACAGGTCTGTAGTGAGGTCAGCTTAGAGAAGCTCACTCCAGCCACAGAGGAGGTTCACCTTTCTGCGGGGACAGAGCAGGACTCGCATTGACTGGTTTTATGCTTAGCTTTTGTGTCTTTAGCATGTTGCTTCTCAGATTCTTTCTTGGCCTGGCTTGTTTCACTTTGACACTTAACAGGCCAGAGCTTGTGCACCTTCCTATTATCCTCATTAGGATCTGTTTTCCAAATTTTGAGGGATGACTTTTTGCCTCTAACAGCCTCCATTACCTGGCTGTATACCTAGAGTGGCGTTCTGCTGGTCCTCCTATTGTCGTTTCTGATTTAGGGCAAGCATTTCATCTGAGCCTCTAATTGTGACATTTTAAACGGTCTGCATGCTGCTTGCAGGCACCTAACTCTTGTGACAGCAGCTCCTTTTAATTCTCATCTAACCATCTGTGCTTATGCTGATATATTGACTTTAGGTCTTTAACTTTGAGCGGTAGCTGAGAAGCTGGTAAATCGGCCAGAAACCCGTTCAACTAACCTCTTCATTTCCTTGTTATTTCCTGACTTCTTCATTCATCGCCTTTTCCTTATTTCCTGGCTGAGGCGGCGGCCTGCCAGGGAGCTCCCCGGCACCTCTGGCTGCCTGGGCTGAAGGCAAGAGGCAGGTCTGGGAGTGGTGAGGGCCTCCTGTCCCGGAATGAGGCCGCAGTGCTTCCTGGTCCCCTCTTCCCACCCACACCGGCAGGTGGCTGTTGCGGGAGAACACGAGGGAGGCTCTCAGGACGCCAGGCAGTGCTGTGTGTGTGTGTGGCTGTCAGGGGAAAGAGCTGAGGCTCCCGACTTGACCTGCCATTGACTTATGTGGCTCTGCGCGCCGTCAGCCGGGGCAGGCCAGGCTGCGGATGTGACTGAGGCTTGGGCAGCATGGCCGTGCTTTCCTGACAAGGCATGAGGCAGGCTAAGAGCTTTGCACAGCCTTCAGGGAAGTGGGAGGGAGGCATGTTCGAGCCGGCGTGTCTCCTCCGCTTCTCCCTTGCTCCTTGGGCGGAGGCGGGAGGGAGCGAAAAGTTCCCGGTTGAAGGTTTTGCGCTTGGCTTTGAGGATTAAGCCTGAGCCTCCAGTACGGCTGCCGGGAGATGGGCGCAGCCCCTACACTCTTCCAGCCAGCAGGTGAACCCACTTTGTCCAAGAGGGAGCCTTTGAGGCGGCAAAAGGGGAACATCACGGCTCCCAGCAGACCTTGAGGAGCCCAGGAGGAGCCTTCAGTGGCATCCCTGGGGGAGCATAACCCCCCCTCCTTTCCATTAACAGCTGAACTCACTGACCTATGACACCACAGAGACACCTACCAGCAGCTGTTTGCCAGGGCCGCTGCCCAGCACCCTGCAACGCTTCCTGCCAGTGCCAGAGCTCACAAGGCGCTAGCCTGGAGCCAGGGCTGCTAGGTGCTGCTGAAGAAAAGCCAGCAGAGTGACACAGCGTCCGTGTGCTGTGCCCATAACATAGAGATGGATTAATCCAAACCCTCTTCTGCCAGCACCAGGCCTCCTTCTTCCTACACTGGGCCTGCAAGCGAGGGGATGGCTGGCACAGCACCAAGAGTCTAACCTGCGTGACAGGAGGCGGCTGACGCCCACAGCCTGCTGGGGAGTTCCCAGAAGTTATTAAGGGACAGAGACTCCTCAATGCCCTTAGTAACAACGGTTTGGGGTTCATCGAGGCCAGTAAGGGGTCACTATGTTGGCCTTATAACCCTGTGTGTCAGGTCACTGTGCAGCTTTGATCCAGAGCTCAGATCCCAACAACCGACCAACAGTCCACAACCTCTGCCCCACCTGGTTACTCCTTATAGGCCAACCGTACCCCCCTTCCAGCTCCAGATTCGCCCCCTAATCATCCTACTGCCACTCAGAGCCACAGACGTGGAGGTGCTGAAGGCGGGAGGGGTGACTCTAGGATGGGGTTCTTCTCTAAAGATGGCTGGTAGAAAGGTGTGCTCAGCTCTGTCAGTCACCAGCCTAGTTGCCTTGCTGCCAGGGGATGCAGATATTTCTATAAGGTGCAGAAAGGGGGTATTTGGCTTCTAAGCAAATGTGAGGAATGTGCATTTATGAGAGGGAATTTGTGCTTTTTGAAGCTGCACGTCAGTGGCCTAATGGCCAAGGCATTGGCCTCTTGAGCTAGATATTGTGGGTTCAAGTCCCACCTAGGGTGAAAGTTTCCTTTATTCTTGTACACTGCAAAGAAACCTTGGTCTTATTTTCACCAAGGAAGCTGGGAGATGTTTGAACACAAAGTGCTGGATCTTGGGAACACTCCCCCAGAAATGTCATCTGTCACGCAATAAATGCTTCTAAACCCCTCAGTAGCAAACAGTTAATACTAGTGTTTGTCTGAGAATAGAGGGAAGGGGAGTTTTTACTCCAACACGTCCATGAGTGAAACAGACAGGAAAGGCAAGGCTGTTCTGAAAGAGAACGGATCTGTCTGGAGACAAAGCAGACCCTGAGAATGAGTAGCAGTGTGAAAAGAAGAGGTTCAAATGTGTGTTAGGTTGGTCTGCCAAATTTAAACAAAATCCCAGTCCCCTTAGTATGATGCAGACACTGGCTGTTTCTCATCTTTTACTGAGAATTCGTTGAGAAATATTTTCCTTAATTATATTCTGGAATATTGGGTGGGCTAGGAAGGCACCATTCTTCCTGCTTTCAGCCTTCCAGACCTGATGGCTACATGGCCTGGGGCCAATGCGCCCCTTCCAGTCAGCTGCTAGAGCAGACAAAAGCAACACAGAAAGGGATGGCAGCAGGGCAGACTGGAGCTCTAGGAAGACGGTGGGACCAGGTCTCATCAACGGGGAGGTGGCCACCCCCAGCATGCACAAGGCTGAGCCAGCAAGTGTGGTGTGAGCTGCAGCCTGCCCCTACCCACTTTTGCAACTGTGTTGCCCTGAGAACACTCATATGTCTGGGCGGTATCAGCTCCCAGGATGGGCTCACAGAGCAGCTCAGCCTCGCTTGGCAGAGCCTGGCCAGACCCCCAGGAAGGGGAGGACATGCACTCAGGCCCTGTAATGGGTGATGCCAGGGTGGCACCTCCTGCTCTTTGTCTCAGGGATTAGCTCGGTCAGCCAGTGTTCCCTCTCCTGGTGGTGCCTTGTCCATTGCTGTCACTGCTTGCAGACCTGCCTCAGTCCAAGTACTGCAGCATCCTCTTTATGACTCGGCCATCCGGCCGTGCCATGATCTGTGCTCCTCCCTTCCAGGGTGACATAAGCAGGTGTGCGGTGAAGTGTCTCCCAATCCAGCCATTTCCCCAGTGGTGAGTGGCTGGGATCCAAGCCCACACTACTCTGGGTCCCAGCCCAGGCATCCTGTAGCTAACAGCTTCTGTTTTCTCTCCTTAACTTCCTCCACCAGTGCCGTTTCAATTCCCGGGGCCACTTCCCCGCAGCCCCAGCATGTTCTTCACTCTCTTCTCAGGGTCTCAAGCCTGCAACTCCCAGCAACCAGCCAGGAGCTCTCAATAGCTTCTCCTGGTCCCTGCCAGCTGCTGCCCTGCCAGAGGAGCTGTGACCCTACACCCCATATTCTTCATAGAGAATATTGTTATGATATGCATATGGCACAGCTAAGATGTGATTTATGCAAGATGGGCCATGTGAGAGATCACTGGAAAGGTTGGACTGTCCTTGAACTCAAGATTTAGGCACACTAAGTTCAGAGTCAACATGGCTGTCCTTGGTTCAGGAGTGCGTGAGTGAGTCAATATGGCCACCCTTTGGTTCAGGGCTGCAAGGCCTAATGGCCACATGAGGGGGCCGCTTCAAAATGGGGATAGTGGCTGGATTAAGGGGAACTGGGCCCACTTGACTCCACTGGGTCCCAGCCCATGGCCCTTTCAAGTTGAGTGAGTTCGTTACCCAGCCAGCCAGGATCCTACTGCAACATGTTGACCTTACAGGGGTACGAGATACCACTCACTCTGCCTCCCTGGGCCACTTCCTATTTTGTTTCCTGAAGCTGTCGTCCATCTATCGTCAGGGTCTCTGGGTTCCCTGGTACTGGCAGCTCCATAGAACTTTGACTCCCACCAATTGACTGTAGGTAGCAAGTCTCCAGTCTGATA